>NW_009661368.1:4639798-4648455 GCF_000708025.1 Charadrius vociferus
CCCCCCGCCCCTCCACCGCCGGCGCGCGGGCGATACGTCACGGCGCCTCAGTGCTCAGGCGCAACGGCTTGATGCGGATCACGTGGGCAGAAGGGGCGCGGCGCGACTGCGCATGCGCGGAGGGGAACGCGCAGCACGCGTTTGCCAACCGCTGCGTTGGTACCTTCTTAAGGTGTTTATTAAAATAACAGAGAAGGACGCGGTGAAACGTTCCGTGTAGCTCACAGCCGAGTGCGAACAACCACAAGGTGTATTTCTGCCATACTGAGCGCTTTTATGATACAACACATCAAGGTAAGAGTCGACACAATCCCACTTTCACATCCTTCTGGGATAGGAAAGTACGTGCTTCCACTGGATGAAGGCATGGAGGAGACAGTGAATCTGGTGTGCGTGAAAAACCTCCTCTCCCATGGCAGTGATCCTCAAAGGGCGCAGTATTTAGCACTCTCCTGCCTTATTTCTCCTCTGTCAGTTTAACCCAGCCCACTCCACCTTGCAAAATTAACTGACATGCCAAGACACGGCCATCACCCCCAGAGAACAAACGAGGGAGAGGAGCTGTAGGGGAGCCACAATGGCTTTAGGATAGGAGGTCACCAAGAGGGACAGGTGCCATCATGTGTACAGCCGTTCCAGCTGAGCCCCACAAGTGTTACATGACTGAAACCAAGTCACTGAAACCCAATGAATGGCAACACACGTGAAAAAAATTAGTAATTGGGTCACCATTGCGACTCCGCATCCATCAGGGCTGAGACAGAAGAGGATGGGGTTTTGTCGCAAAAGGTCCTTCTCTCAGGAGATACTTTGGCTTTTGAAGTTTGCGTATGGCTCCTCTGCACTGCTCACCATGCAGTGTGTGTGAACAGGGACAAAGCCTCCCCAGCACATGTGGGGCTGTCAGCCGCTCCCGTGTCAAAGTGTACCACCACCTCAGGGAGGCCTCTACACAGGGAACTTAAATCTAACCTCGATAAATAAAACCAAATGTTTATTTACACCAAAGAATTCCAACACTGGATCTTTCACATATGAAGGACAAAGTATATATACACAGCAAGGGGTAGCAGGGCTGTAACAAGGGTGCTTTTCCGTTGTCAATGATAATATTTGTCCACAATTACTGATCTACCATTTCAGTTTAAGTTAACGTCTGCTCGCTCCTTCCTCTCAGTGCATATTTACAAGACTGTGAGGTAACTGGTATTCTCACCACATGGCACGTGAGGGAGGGGATGGTGGGTGAAGATGTGAGATCGGACTTGGCGCAGTCTGATTTTTCCAGCTTTAAGTAGCCACCAGCTTGAAACCTATATAAACAATTTAAAAACAATATACCCAATAACAAACTAATTCCAGAGATCCAAGCCAAGCAATGGCAGGAAGAACCCTCCATGAGAACGGGACTGATTAGAGTACGGCTTACTCTACAGGAGCACCTTTCTCACAAGGTGGCAAGGACTCCAATTGGATCAGTAACTTCATTTTTTTAAGACTAAAATTACATGCAAGGGGGCAAGTTGGCATTCTGGTTGGCTCCTAAGGAGACATGATTCAATCCAATTAGGGTTTCAGACATTATCTGCACTCACTCCTTTTAAACTTATACCACCTCTCCATACTGGAATTGTCTCCTCGGTGTACCCTGGCTGAATCATATGCAGGACATGGGGCTTAAGTGAGTACTTTAAGGTACTTTAGAGAGTACTTTAAGAATCCCCCTCCCCTGCCTCACGAAGACTTGGTTTGGTAGTCTCTGGAGAACAGCACAATCCCCCAAGGTGTAGGCTCATGGAGGAGTAATGGTGGGAACATGAAGAGAAGAGATTTCCAGCAGGATGCAAGAGCTTGGAAATGCTGTTGATTCCTCTTTGTTCTTAAATGTAGAGTACTTTTTTTGGGGGGGGAAAAAAAACTGTCCGAGAAATATTCCATCTGTAGGTATTTTTTTCAGGGAATCCCCTGAGTTACGAAAAGTTCAAGTAAAAAAAGAAAAATCAGCCTATAATAATTTTGTATATAATGACTGAACTACTATAAATCCACAAGCAACAGTTCAGACACGGTGCCTCCAAAGCGTTCATCCCCTCCCTTCCCCTGCCAGGCACGAGCTGCGTCCTGAGGAGAGGTGGAGGGGGAAACCTCTTCCCCACCTGACTCAGCTCAGGCAGCAGGAGACAGAGCCCATCACTACTGCTGAGCGCCTGCAGCAGCTGGAACGGGCATCCCCAGAGTGGTGGTGGCAGAAATGACGGGTGAGCCTGCTAGAGGTCCAAGGGGTGAAGGTGTTGGCACTGAAGAAATCCCTGGAAGAGAGACAGTTAAGCAGGAATTAGAGTGAAACCAGTGCATTGCTATCCAGGACAGCTCAGCTTCTTAAATAAAACGGTATCTTTGCAGGTCAGTTTGCTGCTGCTCTGTTGTATTTTCAGAGCTGCCAAAATAAACTGAGATTAAAAATGTCACTGTTCTCTGCAGCCTCTGAAAAGACCACAGATTTGTGCACATACAAGGGTCACTGAAGGGCAGATGCATGGCAAGATCACTGTCCTTCAAACTGCTGCCAAAAAACCCAACTGCAAAGCACTTTTTAAAAATGAGACCAGAAAAGCAGGTCAGGCTGCAGTGAGGCCTTATTTATCACGCTCTCCCACCCACTTTGTTGTAGCCCTCCTTGCCCTTGTCATCGGTCCCAGGAGATGACCTAATGCCCCACCTATAGGACTCACCCTCCTGGATCCTCACACCCACACAGTGCGTGTAAATGCTTTAAAATGCCACACACCGAGAAGAGTCAATAACAGAACTCACCTGACATCATACTCGCACTGCTGACAGGAGTGCTGCCACCCGGCATGTTGGACGAGCCCATCCGAGCTTGGTCTTTCACGATGGGATCTAGGAAGAGCACACTACCCTTAGGTGCGGTGCTGCCAGACAGCAGCTGAAGCACACTGACTGCCTGCGACCTCCGCACTCAAGCCAGTCCTGGCAAGCTGTCTATGTCAAATAACATCAACCAGCATCTACTGGAACACAGAAGTTTCCACCAGCTCCAGCAGAAAGTACTCAAGAAGGTACCAAGGTAATGTGATCAGTGAAAAGTTTCCTAAATGATGCACTTTGGAGTTCAGTGGAACTTCTTGACAGCAAAAGCTGAAGGAAATGAAGGTGAAGTTGATCTCCTTTCTATGCTAAACAATTACATAAAGCCAAACCCAGAAAATGAGTATAGGAAGCAGAAAGATTATCACTAATTACAATCGTATGTCATGCCTCTATACACATCCCACAGCAGCCTGTGAGTTGTAACGAGTGTCATTTGAGCTTGCTGTCTTCTGTAATACATTCCAAATTTACTCGCTAACTCTATTTTCAGCTGCAGGTAAATAACACTACCATCTGAACAGAGACAACCCCTTCCTGCCTCCCAAGCCTGCTGCATCAGATGAGGGAATTTTAAATTTTGCCCTTCCTTATGCTGAGTACTTTAGTACAAACTGTATCTCTACTTGAACACAAGTTAATTCAGCTGCTTGTCTGACTCTCCCATTCAAAGCTTTCAGCGTTAGTAATGCTCATACTTGCAAAACATTTCACTTGAACATTTGCCACAGGCATAACACAGATCTACACCATTTGTTAATTACACAAGCCCATTCCACAGCAAGGAAAAAAAAAAAAAGAATAACAGCAATACTCATATTTTGCTTTGTTACAGCTGTTTCAAAAACCTAAATATCAAGATTTGTGAAAAACAGCAAGTGTTTAAAAACTTGTACTAGTGAAAGTTAAATTTTTTGCTTGCAAAACCAAGACCTGAATATATCCTTTGCTAAAGTACACATTTAGCAACAAAAGGAGTTAAAAGGGCCTTTTTCTCAACAAACCAGTTACCTGGTTGTATCAAAACACAGGATACTGTGTACCCAGACACCTGCTGAAATTAGCACAGGTTTAGCACCAAACCTTCTTTAACACAGTGCTGATTCACTGGCCAGCCATAGGCATATAATGCTTTGTTTCCTCAGCTGGTGTAGGTGTAGGTGGCAGTGGCCTAATTTATTCACCACGGAGACAGCAGCCCCAGCTCCAGCGCAATTATTTGTGAAGACCAGGCTTATTATGTTGCCGTTCTTAGCTCCTATCTGCACAACTTACTGGAACAGATATTTCCCAGAGGCAGAGGAAGAACTCTTTGGACAGCAGATGACGCCAGCAGCTGATACTTACAGAAGTAGGGGTGTTCCATGGCTTCTCTCGCTGTGAGTCGTGACTGGTGATCATATCGCAACAGCTTGTCTAAGAAATCCAGAGCTTCTGGACTCACCAGATGTTGGTTCTCACTGTGAACAAAACGCTCCCATCGCTTACGGGAGTGTCTGCAGAAAAAGATACCCAAATCAGGCTAGGCAGAGGACATCAATGCCAAAACCAACTTTTTTTAAAGAGCAAGAACTGCGACAGATGTCCATCTCCGAGAGGGGCCGCTGCTTAGTGTGGCACCAACGGGGCTGAGCCATACCAGAGCACGAAGAAGCAGTACACCATGTCTCCACGCGGCGGCACAGCCACCACAGCCCCGGCAGCGTGAACAAGCTCAGAATGGATTTACAGGCTTAAAATTTCAGTTTCTGCTCTTCCCTTATGCCCCCAACAATAGTTCCTTGCAGTTTTGGTATATGTCACACAAAATGACTCTACGAGGAGGAAAAAATATGTAAATGCCATCTTAAGCAGCAACTGATTTTCTGCACTGTAATTCTGAGAAACACCGTTTTGGTTTTTTTTCCCCACCAGAACACTGGAGAGAGCATCTGCCCTTCATGCTTTATGCTCCAGCCCTTCATTTATTGCCTAGATGACATTTACAAACCTTCCCTCAAGTGCATTTGCAGAGAAAGGACCATGGGAAGCACTGTCAAAAGGGATCAAAGGCACAAAGTGACAGTTCTCAAGAGTCTTGGCTCTGATTTCTCCCATAAGCCAAAGTTTTTGTTTACTTCAAGTTCTGTTGACAAAGCAGTAGCTCTCTGGGTCTACCAAGAGATTATGAGCTATGCCGGATCTTGGCTCACCTGCCCAAGATGTCATTGAAACGTGGATCCAGTTCAATGTTGTATTTGTCAATGTAGTCATACAGGTCTTCTGTTCCCAGCACCTTGGCTATCCTCACCAGCTGGGAACAAACAGAAAAGTCACTACTGTGAAGGTATGATAATGCCAGAGCCAGCGTGAAGATATAGCAGCACATTCCTTGAACTTGACCTCAGTGGTCTGAACCAACAGCCACAGGGTCATCCCGTGGCTCCGACTTCCCCGGCCACCTACATCACAGGCATCATGAACACGTGAACATGCCTCTGCTCACAGTCAGAACTCAGCAACCCAAGGCAGCCAGGAGGGAGCTACATACCCTAACATCACTAAACCCTGAGAACTTGCAACACTAACTCCTGTTGTAGCACAAAACTATTCAAAACCAACAGGGTGGGAAGGCGAGAATAACTGGTCAAAAAACCATCAACTCTGTATCTTGCACGTGAAGGGTGAAACACCACCCCAGAGGGCTCCAGAATGAAGGTCTGAGAACAGAAGGTCACTGTTCTTGAATGTCTACACGTTAGTTCAGATGCAGAGCACGTGTTAAAGGTTTAAGTATAAAAATTTTGGCCTAAAGGCAACACATCAAAGATTTCAGAATCTATATAAAACTGTACCAAATTCAGTTTCTATACAGAGGGGAGGGAGGGTGGATAGTGGCAGGGACTTTCCACGTAACATAATCTCAGCAATAGCCACTCTACATACCAGAACACACCAGCCTTAATATAACTATTGTTATAACTTTTTCCAGATACCTACGGAGGACCTCATAAATATAACGCACTTTAAATCTACTCCTATTTAATTTGTTAGATAATCTTGCACACTTGAGAAAAGGAATGTGGGTTCAAACAGAGCAAAGAACCTATTAGAGAAATGCTTATTTTTTCCCTTCGGATCCCTCGATAGAAGTGTAAGCAGGAAACCTTCATTGTGCTAAGAGAAGTTGTACATGACCAGCTCTCACCTGATCGTAGTTGTCATGGCCATGGAAAAATGGCTCCTTTCGGAATATCATACTAGCCAACATGCAACCCAAGCTCCACATATCCAGACTGTAATCATACATCTGTACAAAACCAGAAGGACAATTCAATTGCTAATGAATTAAGCAGAACAGACTCTCAGTACTAGCAGGTTCCCCCCTCCCTCCAGTGATACAAACACAGCCAAGTTATGCTGGGAACAGACTGAAATATCTTCATGCATCTTCATTGCTAGATCACTGTTCAGCTCAGTGTTCCAGTTACTCAAACTGGGATACAGCAATTAGCAGAACAGCAGGTATCCCGTTTCCATCCTTGTCCATAAGGATATTAAAGATCGGTGCCTTTTTCTATTTTCACTGCAGACTTCAATGTTATGAGTCATTGAGAAACACATGTTGAGAAGGGAAGCACCACAAGCAACAAAGGGAGTGGACTCCACAAGGTATACAGGCAGGTGAGGAAGTGCCTTCATTCAGAACCGGCACGATCTGAAAGTCACCAGTAACACTGCTATTTCCAGCCAACAGCATTTCCATAATGCAACCTGCCATCAGGTATGGGGATGTTTTTATAGCTTAATTTAGAAGTTCATGCAGTCCCAGCTATTCCCACAAGGGCTTTGTTCCATTCCTGTACTTTACTGCGAAAGCAGCCTTGCTAAAAAAAAAAAAAACATTCCACATTTGTCTCCCAAGATCCATGATAATTGTTCTGCAGCTCTTCCTCACACCCTGAGACTACTCATTAGTTTCTTTAATTCAGTGGCTTTACAGCCACTGCTTTCTGCAATACATTTTAGAATGGACTGTCTTTAGCTTCAGCTCTCTAGATATCTGAATTTCTGTTTTGCTACCTTGAAATGGTACAGACTTTCCATATAAAAGTCAGTGATAAACCCCAGCAATTCTTACCTGATAATCTACAAGGAGCTCAGGTCCTTTGAAATATCTGGAAGCCACTCTGACATTGTATTCTTGGCCAGGGTGATAGAATTCAGCCAAACCCCAGTCTATTAGTCTAAGCTAGAAATGGTAGAAAACAGAGAAAAAAGGCTCAAGGTATGATCCAGCTCTCCACTGGCTGAACCACACTACTTTGAAGCTTCATTTACAGGTCTTCTATTTTCAATTAATTTGAAGTTGATCAGAATATCTGTTTAGATGTTCTTCCCACATCTGTATCGCCAAAACAGTCTAAATAAAATACCTCTCCTTACCAACCCTATTATGGGTTACATGTAACCCATAAAAACTTAAGAAAAGCAGCATGTAGATTTTCATTTTACATTTCTCCACATGATGGAAGTGCAGCCCCCCCTTAAAGATGTCTGCTAATATCACTACACAGGAGTAGCCGAAAGGGATCCTTGTTTGCCAAGAGAAAAGCAGGGCCTCTCCCTGCCCTCCAGCCTGCCCCACATTATTACCTTTCTGTGCTCATGGTCAATCATGACGTTGTGAGGTTTGACATCTCTGTGCATGATTCCCATGCTATGGCAGTAATCTAGAGCCTGTAGGTGACATGGAAAGAAACAGATGCTGGAGTAACAAGAAACTTTCAAGTTCACCCATATTCAGAAGTATTTCCACACATACCAAGCCTAACTAGACGACAAGACTTTTACTATCTACTGTTATATGCTGGACTAGACTCATGGACCACAGAAAACACCTCTAGAGCACCCTCTCAAAGGGAGGTCCCAGCAACAGAAATGTTTTGACTTCACCTCGGGTACTTCCTCATAAAAATGGAATTTCGGAGTACCTAAGAGCAGAGTTACTAGGCATTATTGATCAAACAAGTCTCCCCTTCTCCAGGCTCCTGAGGAGAAAATATTTTCTTCTGAAGAGTGGACAAATACATTTGACTCACATTACATTAGGGCAGTAACAGCTTACAATTTTCTGTCTTCAGAGGCTATGTGTACTTTTGATCTAGTATCTTAAATATTAGATCTTAACATATATATTTCCCTATCCAATTCTGCCACAGGCTTTCTCCTCACCCCCCTTAGTGACGTGATAACAATCTCTACAGGATTAGCTGAGTGCAAATCCTAGAAATAAACCAATAAAACGGCAAAACACCAGCTTACCTTCAAAATCTCATACATGTAGAATCGAATATCATAATCTGTTAATGTCTGGTATAATTGCTGTGGGACACAAACACATCGTATCAGTGTTCCAACACCCAAGAAAAACATCACATCCTTTCCAATACAGAACAACCCAGCCCTGCCTGCTCTCTGTTGCTGTGGTTCTCCAAACCCATTTGAAGGACCAGTAAAAGTTTCCCAAGCTACTCTTATCTCACACCCAACTGATCAGTCTGTTCCTCTCCCCTGACAAATCACACACAGTTTACTCCAGCTCTGCTCAGACAGTGCATTCTGGTTGCTGTCACTAACTCCCTCAGGTTGCACTCGCCCACCACCAGCACAATGCATTATGCCTGCAGACTGGGTCTCAAAAAGACCAAGAGTGCTCTGCAACGTTAAGCAGCTATTCCAGATGGCATTGCACAGCCATTCTTCTTCTGAAGCAGGTCGGTAGGGAA
>NW_009661368.1:4648474-4671789 GCF_000708025.1 Charadrius vociferus
GGAAAGGGACAAAGAAAATCCCTTTTCTCAGAAGTATGGAAAGGCAGAGAAACAGCCGTCCACATTTAAAGTGGTTCCAATAAATAGTTCTACACTGAACATAAAAGCAAAATGTTTCAAGAAGACAGGCACTGATGGTTCACTAGATAACAGATTAGTTTGCTCCGAAGGTTAGAATACCACTTGGAATCTGGATTCTCATCTTGTAACTTTTGTGGCAAAATGGTACTAAAGGACTAATTACAAATTTCTGTCCCAAGTGTATTTACCTTTAAAGACGGTTACTATGTTCGAAGGAAATGATAAAATAACCTGCCTGCCCCCTACATACTTGCCTTTCCCCAGAAAAACATTACAAGTGGCTTTCAAACGGAAAACATTAGAAGTTCACATCCCACACTGTACCTTAAAGTCTGTGTTGTTTACATGTTCAAAAACCAAAGCGGGTGTCCGAGACTGAAACAGAGAGAAAAGTTTTCAGCCATGTTAAGTTGAGACAATATGTTTCCATTTAGGATAACAAATTAAACCATTTTTACCCCTAAAACTGCTAGAAGCCCCCTGCCTCAGACATACTTGTGATTCCCCCTCAGACAGAGAAAGCAGAGCCAAAGCCTGCAGCCCCTGGCAGCACTGTTTGTAGAACGAATTAACTTGTCTCAGTTCACTGGTATCTCATCCTTACAAAGTGAGGGGCTGAAGGGACCTGTGGGGGAAGGGCCCTCTAAAAGAAGTTAATCAGATTAAGAGCTGATCTGATTAAGCAATTCAAAAGCAGGATTTAAGAGCAGGGGAAAACAAAAAGCCAGATCAGAGCTGAAGTCAAACACAGCAACTTCACCCATAACCCCAGTGTGCCCTTTAAGTTCCTTCCATACTCACCACAGGATCTTTTACTATATCTGCAAGAGTAATTATATTGGGACCGCCTCGCAAGTTCTCTAAGATCTTGATTTCACGCTTGATTTTCTTCTTTTTAACGGGCTGAAGAATAAAAACCCGAAGTGTAAGACAAAGAGCTCCAATAAAGTGAGGCCAATAGACAGCTCAACGTCCAGATGACAAAGGTAGGTGACTGCAAGTCAGCAAAATACATCAGAGCCGTTGCAATTTAAGTTCAAATAGCTAGACCTTGTTATTACCCGACTATGCATCATTCCAGTAAGGGCTCAAATATCTACAGTCTCCTTTCTAACCATAAAACCCCAACAGCTACAAACATTAGTTTAATGTGAATAAGGGTTAGGAAGATGGCTTTTTTTTTTTTAAAGCTGTCTGAACATGATCTGATAGTCCAAAACTTCTTAATCAGCATGTGGTAAATGTGTAACTATGAGAAGTCCATGAGCTCTCTGAGGGCCACTAAATGAAAGTATTTCACCAATGAAGTCCATGGAATAACCAGCATCCAGGAGACCCTTACTCAGCCTGGAAGGATATTACGTATGCGATGGAACATGCAGAGCAGAAACCAAAATTTTAAGGTTGGCAGTTCCTAAATCTAATCAGTGGCTTTAAAGGACAATGATCTCATTAGCTCATAGGCCTGTATGCACACGACAGCCTGCCAGGGCACTGGTAGTTAGAGGAGGTGAGAATTTTCTAGTCAGCTTTTGAAAGGTTGCTTAGCTCCAAGTGAAAAAGTGTTGCACATCAAGACTTCTTTAAGATAGAGGCTAACTCCTTACAGGCAGAGATTTGACTTAATAACCAAGTATAGGGTTTCTATTAGGAGCCTCAAAATGATGGTCCATCTCCCTGAATGACACTCCAAAGCCAGGCTTTAAGAATTTCAGTTTTAGAACATCGAACATTTTAGACAAAATGCTGCACTTTCCAGCCTCCTAATCACCTCAAGACAGATTTTTATCTTTTGCCCAATCCCCAGCTCACCTTGAGAATTTTAACAACTACTTTTTCATTATTTGTAATGTTGATGGCTTCAAATACTTCACTGTATTTGCCTCGGCCTAATTTTCGAACTAGCTGGTAGTCATCTTGATTTCTGTGGAGATAAAAAATTAAGAGTTCAAAAGAGCTTAGTAATTTCTATCACAATTTACAAACCTCTCCTTAACACTAAATCACTGCCTCACCTTCCAGACAAGGTGGATTAACAAGTATCTTACATCTCCTGAACACAATCATTAAGAATTAGGAGAGAAACAGGGAGCTTCTATGCGCTTAAGTTGGAGTTGACCCAGAACTTACTTCTTCTGCAGTAGGTAACATAAGCCCAACTATGCATTTCAGCATCAGCAAACTCAAGCTATCCCTTCCACGGGCCTCTCTATATTTGGAAGCTGTGTTTTCCCTTGTATAATGTTGTTACAAGTCAACAAAGCCATTAAGACCGAAAATTTAAGTGCTAGCCTGTTTAAAAACAGACTAGCCACTTCTGCTCAAAAGACTGTGTACATTTCAGAGACCAGGAACTACAACAAAGCTGAGAGCAGAACTTAGTCTGGGGCCTGCTATACAAAAGCAGGAACGCAGAGCTACCAAGCTGGCATCATTGCTCTCTGATTCTTGGACGGTTTAGTCATGAGCTCAATTTAGGCACCTCCTTCCTTCAAAGAAGCAGACGTGTCTTTTCCAGTCACTCACAGAGAGCTGAGCTTCAAGTCACAAAATAGCATGTACCTATTTAAGTCTGCTGAGTCTCTTCACTCATCTGAGTCAGAAGCAATTTCAGATGTCTTCTCACTTTTTTTCGGACCTGCACCCAGGGTTGTTTAGATTGTTTCAGAAAAAGTTTTCTTCCCTCTGAAAGGGGACATTTTCTGACCACCTGGCAAAAATTCTTCAAACCAAACTCTTAAGGGAGCTGCCAAAAATGTTCTTGCACTTCTGGAGATTTAAAATTTTGATAAGAAACAGTGTTCTGAAGAAAAGTTGTGACCCTAACACTTGCCACGCACACTAGACATGTGCCAAAGAGCATGAAAAAGCCTAATGCAGCACAGGTGCCTGAACTCCCCATGCACTCCCCAATCCTACAGGGATTGATCCTGGTCCAGGGACATCCATAAGCAGTCCAGACACTTACCCCCACTCAACAACATGCGACTCATAGTCCCAGTACTCCCGAGGTCTGTGTGTGTTCACATCCGTGTAAACTCTGGCCCTGCTCGGCACGGGTCCCGACATATCAGACAGGTTGGCAGGCGGAAATGATGAGATGTCTGAAACCAGAGGCTACCCGAACTGCAAAGCTGGACAGAAGATAAAGGCCTCAGATTCTTCCAACTGCAGAAAGAAAACAAACGAGAGGTTAAAATCTCAATATACAATAAAAATATTTAAGTTAATCATTAAAAGCTGCTGAGAAGGAGAGGCTGGAGCCCAGCCACGGGCCTGGGATCACTTGTTAGAGCCTGAAAACAATTTGTCTGCTCTCCCTCACACAGGATAGGACCACTTGGCCCCACTCCCAAAAGTAACACATCCCCCCTTGCAACTTAAAATACGTAGTTTCCAACTTATCGTTGCAAAGATAACCTTCCAAAAGGGAAGAAATGCAACACGCTCAATATCTACAGACAGACTCTGTCCTTTCAGCTCCAGAATGAAAGCAACAGCCATTGGCTGCAATCTCTCCCCCATCCAGGGAGAAGCCTTGTGCCATCCCACGTAACTGAAACACTTCATTTACTCCAGGCTGCACAACTATCACCTCTTGCAATGCTCTAATAAACAATGCTGTAAACAGAGCTGACAGATCGACAAGGTCAACCGTGCAACCTAAATTAAGTGCTTTCTGAAGTTTCAACTTCTAGGAACACAAACTTTCATTTAAATCAGAATTCCTGGATTTACTTGCAATTCTTGAAAGGATCTCAGCAGATTGATTTTATCACTCTTACATACACTACAAACAGCTTCAAAACTACAGATTTTTTTGTTCCTGGATGTTCCCGTGCTTAATTTTTATTAAAACTCAGCCAACAGTTTCAACTCATCCTAATCCTCAAACTATTTTATTTTCAGATAATCCAGCCATTTTATTTAAAGTATACAACAAAATTGCAAAGATTTTGAAGTTCAGTATTGGGCAGAGTGTTTCAATTTGTTTTACACTAGGAGTAAATTGAAGCCTTTCATGTGCTCACACACACAGGTTTGTGTGGCTATGTCGATTCATTCTGTGGAATGGAGAAAAACCCAAACCAACCCAAACCCGAACTGATCCAGCACTGCTCTGCCTTTTCCATTCCCTGGAAAATGCAGGTACTAACCACAGCATTTATGTACAAAGCAAGGCTGGTCAGCTCAGGAGCAGGTTTCTGAAGGACAGCAGAGAAATCTAGACACTGCATCAGAGCAATACATTACTTTAACAGCTCTAACAGCATTTCAACTTATTCACCCATACTGTTTTCCCCACAAAGTAAAAATTTAAATGTATTCACCTGAACATAGCATCAGGACCAAAACATTATCCAAAGACGATAAAACTGCTGAAGTCCAAACTCTGGGAATTTTCATAGTACAACATTTCCCCCCCCCAATTTCCACATTTTCTGAAGAAGGCCTTTGCTACTCATGCCCTCTTGCACAGACATCTTATCCCATCATCTCACAATAGATACCTTCTACATAAAACTCAGAGCCCACTTGAAAGTGAGCGAGACGTACAGAGCAGGCAGCCACTCGGTCTCTTAGTTTAAAAGCTTGGTATTGTCTGTGGGCTTACCTAGGGAAAAAAGCAGCACCACACTGTACAATACAATTAAATCCCAGCAGAGACAATAGCATTCATCTTCTCCAGAAGATATAGGACATTTATAGTGATAAGCTACACCCACACTAATTAGACCATGAAGAAAAGTAAACCCCTAACCAGCACTGAGACAAGAAGGGACATTGGGAAGACCTTGTAAGGCCAGTCATTGCAAACCATTCAGGGATTAAACAGCTTGAGGATGCTCGTAAGACTTCAGGACAAACCCAGGCAGCCAGGAGAGCTCTGCTGGGATGAGGCACAGATTTTGTTCACAACTTTCTACAGTCAAGACATTAAATCCAACTGTCCAAAAGTCAATGGCGTCTGTGTTGGATTACGATGCTTTATCCAAACGTGAAAGAAAAATTCTGCTGCAACAGTCTAAAGATGTTTCTTTGCATTCAGCTTGTCCAAAGGATTTAGTAAGCACCTCCGCTTCTTCCTCCTTACAATGCAATTTTAGCAAATCTTAAGTTTCACCACTATTGAGACTAGTCAAAATAACTCAAAAGAAAGTTCTTGTAGGTCAAAGACCCTAATTTCTGAATATTTAAGACACCAGTAACTTACTACAATTTCATACCAAAGTATTGTCCTGCCTAAAATAAGTCATGCCTTTGCATGTCTCAAATCTTTTACAAGTGAAAGCTGACACACTTCTAATCATTTAAATGTAAGAATCTCTTTGTCAGCTTTCAAAATAACTTACAAGGAAGGTAGCTGTATCAGAGCACAAAAGAGTATTGTTTGGTGTGTAGCATATGGCAGAGACTACACAGCCCTGTCGATAGAAAGGCGCTCGGTCAGTGGGCGATGCTATAATCTAAACGAATATAATGTATTTATTTGCTATGCTGATGTTATCCCTTCACAGAAAATGGGTAACTGCCAGACTGCAAGCGGAAGTAATAGCCCCATTAATCAGAAAGACCTAGAAATCTGCTCAAAGCAGTTAGCTTAGGCTATCAGGATACGTCACACCACAAGAAAATTCTAGAAGCAAACCCCTGCTCTATTGGCAGCATCCTGTCATTTATTGGATGCCTGTAGTACTTCATCCTGCAAAAACCACTGGCACTGGCCACAACCATGGTGAAGGAACACAGGTCCGATGTCCTCCATGTCACATAACTGGACCAGCAGCTGGTTCTGCAGAAATGGAGGCGGAAACGTACACAACGCCTCTTGCCGGCACGGACTGAGGCTCCTCAGGGGGCATGGACCTTGGCAGCATGGGTTATTTTTTGACCTACTGACACACAAATGGTGTTGAAGGCAGCTCCAGGTAGACCAGGTTGCAGTAATCCAGCCCTGAGGTTAAAAAGGGACACGGCACCGTTCCAAAGTCCACAAGAGAGGTGTGACTGAGGCCTCGGCCCAATAAAGGAGGGACGAGGCAGTTCAGTCAGGTGTTCCGCTAACAGAAGAATATGGAGCATCACTAAAAGAAACTGTCTATTCCTGGACAAAATGTTAGTCCTCTAACAAAATACACTTTCAGATGATTAGGCAGCAATCATCTAAGACCTCAAACCATTTATGTGGCATGACTCAGACACTTAGAAATTAGATGTATATTCCAAAAACGTACTCGGGCATTAACAGAGCATGCAAGTTTACTAGAACACTTTGAGTACAGTGAAATTTATTAGATTTCAAAGTTTAATCATTGTGTTTTTGTTTCGCTCATTCCATGTGCTTCTGGCAGCAGATGCACTGGCTAATTTCCTCTGCCCAATATTCCTTGTGTAGGAATTAACTGAAACTATGTATGTCTAAGATGACTTAGCAATTTTAATTTTTAAGCACAACTCTGCAGGAATAAAGAACACCTGACTGCTCCACCTCATCCAGCTTAGCAAAATCAGTTTCAGCATGGGAAAAAATAATAAAAAAGAAAAATCAATCACATTATCTAAAGATAGATCAAATTTCACAGTGGATACTTTTTGTCACATAGCTCTAGCCTAGCACAAGCTGTACATTGTAACAGACCGCTCAGAGAAGGGCTTTTTCAGGAAATCATCGACTGCAGCTTCTAAGAATGGCACACAATGCCTATTTATGAACGTAGATATTATTGTCTACTGTTCTTTATACAGGAAGAGGGAAGAGTCTGCACAGATAGTTTGGTTTTAAAGCTAAGTTCTGCACATATACAAACTCACCCTGCCTGAAAGCTTCTCCCTCTCTCAACTCAAAACTGCTAAGGAATTTGTATATATTTTGCTTTCACTGCCCCTAGAGAGGGATAATTTTGCAGTGGATCCAAGCTCTGAAAGAAGGAGCCGACACAAACCAGGATAAATAATGGGGATAGGTGTGGTCATGCAAATGTCAGGTTTAGCTTGCAATTTTAAGGGAGAAAATCTACAGTACGAGCAGCGATTACACCTAGACTAGATGAGCGTCCTGAGCTTGTTATAAAGGATGAGTTCTATTTCTGCAGAATCCAAACAGAACATGTCATTTATTAATTCCTGCATTAATGACAGAATTGTAGAATAATTTATATTAGGAGTGACTGCTAAAAGTAGCATAGTCAAAGTTGATCTAACTAGATCAGGTTGTCATGTCCACTGTAGTCTTGAGCATCTCCAAAAAACACAACGCATCTCTGAAAACTTCAGTTTCTCTGACAGAGAAGTGCTGAACTAGGAAACACAACCATGAGCTTTTAGGCAATATACCAGAGGTCACAGAGCAAGGAAGACAAAGCTTCCAGTCACTGTCTGACACACACTGTTCAACGCTAAGGCTTGCCAGCACACGGACAGAAAACAGCTCTTCTGTTTTAGCACTTGTGGTGACACCCTTGGGAAGACGTTACTGAACAGGGCGCACACAGTAGCTATACCAAATGAGCACCAGGCAGAAGTTACAGTGCTTGGTTTTCCCACCTAGACCTGCCCTTAAAAATGCCATTTAAGTATCAGCAAACTGCCAATTAGCTGATATCTCACACAGCATCCTTACCAAGAGCACCCCACAGGACCCTGTTCATCCTGTGCACAAAAAAAAATATCACAAGAACACAGCCAAATCCAGCACTGCATGTACTACTGATAATTACTCCGCAGGAGTGCCTGAGAGCCCCAGTCAAGAGACAGAAACAACTGTGGTGCCACAATATAGGAGTTTTTTTAATTGGAAGTTCTGTTAATTAAGAGATCAGTTCCTAATAGTTTGAATTATTCTAACAGTAGCCTATTGTCTGAGCAGCTTCGTAAGCTAGACTTTCTGTGCCTAACATTGAACAAAACGGTAAAAAGCCTCTCAATGTTTACTTTGAATTTGATTTTTAAAACGTTTTAATTTAAACCACTGTTACTACCCCCTCCTTTTTTAAAAAGGGATTTTATCATCCTTACAATGCACTCTAATCCCAATGGCAGCTCCCGCCCCCATGGAGGACTTGATTTCTTGCAAAGTATCTGTACTTACAGCACCTATACCCTATTTGTACAGGAGTTTCTTATGCCCTCTGTACTTCCAGATGTATCCACTTACAGCAAGTAGCAACAAAACATAGCTAAGAAATCTATGCAAATTAGTTTCTGAGAAACATACCTACTTAGCCTTTAGTAAAACTGTCCTTTTTTGTTGTTTTTTTAAGTCAAGAATAACTGAGATACTGGAATTTCCCCCCCCCCCCTCCTTTTAAATGGAAATGTTCTTGGCATGGAGCTTTGCTCAAGCACACAGTTACTCAGAACCTTAAGCCTAAGAAGTTGCACCAGCATGAAACAGCACACATACGGACTCCCAGGGAGCTGGAAGCCAAGTGCTTCCCAGAAGACCGGTGTCCCGAGGAACCTGCAAGTGCTATCCAAGCAGTGACCTTTGTGGATAAGGTCTGAGTATAAATAATGCACCCAAGAACACGAGCACTGCTTGACACCAGCCCCCCTGTGGATTGTTGCTAACAGCACAACTTGCCCTTGGTGCGAGCAATATATTGCCACGTAGTTCCAAGTTCATCCAGACAGAGCGGAGTGAACCCAGTGAACTACAACACCACATAAACATGATCTTTACCCGTGACCCACCCAAACTCAGATTCAGTTAGCAGAGAGCAGTCCCAAAGGAGTCCCAAAGGAGTAAGAGAGGTCCCAAATTGTACCAAGCAAAACCCAAAGAGCCAAGAAAATATTTTTGTCACTTTATCAGTTCAAGATAGACCATCCCAGACCACCTCATCTTCCTCTTAAGGAGAAAGTGAGACGCACAGATTGGTCAAACAGGTCTGGAGACTTTCCTCTCACTTCTACTTTCCCCACATAAGCTCATTACCAGCTGCAATTGTGCCAGACTAAGACTGTAAACAGGCCAAGACAGACAGCAGCCAGCTCATTTTGAAAAAAGAAAAGCTCTCTGTCAACTGGGAAGAGCAGAATTACAGTAAGTAGCCTGAAATCAAAAGGTTATTCCTTTCTTTTATCCACGACTGCAAGCGAGGCATTACCTTCCACAGTAAATGGCTCAAATCCAACCTCTGAAACCATGAGTGCATAGTGTGCTTTATTAGTAAGAGGAAGCATTACAATTATCAGATAAAATTGATTATGATTTCCTTCACATAGCCCATTTGTCCCTTGCCTGTCAGCCACCCAGGGAAGAAGCACTCGCTTCAAGTTTGGAGAATATCTAGTACTGGATAGACACCACTGAAATTAAAAGATCAAGACATGCTTAAATACTATAGCACAGCCTACTGGCAGCCAACATTAATCAAAACCTAGATTACCTTTAAAAGAAGAAATAATAGTAACCAACTTTATAAAAAATATGTTTTATCACACAAAAGTAATCCGATTTGTGTATTTTCATGATGCTGGAACTGCAGCAATACAAGTATGGAACAGATGACCTCCAGAAGTCCCTTGCAACCTATATTTTTCTATGAATTTATAGCTGAAATAGAAACAAGCCTCGATTAACAAAACTGACATTTTACATCCTTTCCTGAAGACCATTTACCTACTAAAGGGACAACATCAATAGGAAAGCAGATTTTAAAATCTAATTGAGTTTTAGAAAAAGCTTAGGTTTGAAATCAAACTTTTCTCTTGGTATTTTTTTGGAACAGCACAGTCTGCTCTAACTACATTTTTCCACCAAAATTATTTTCCAGATTTCTTTTAAATACGTGGTTGTGTCTGGCTGTGGAAATATAACAAATCATAATCTATAACTACTTCAAATATTCTCTTAAAAAAGAAACAGGAACAGTTGTGATTTAATTCAAAATAAGGCATGACCAGTCACTAGGGAAAACAGTTGACAGGTTTAGTTAAAGTGAAAGAAAGATGTTGGAGTAATTCTGCAATAGGAATGCCCTAAGACTGAGACTGGTTCTTCCTTCACCAGCTTCACTGATTCCACCCCTGAATTCCTCACAATTCCTGCCAATTGAGAAGTCATCCCTTGCAACAAAGATCACAATCTATATGGAAGTCACAGGCAACAGTTTTACTGTAACTCCATATTTGTATGATAACCTCCACAGTCTTGGGGAAAACTTAACTCTCGCACTTCACAAATGTAGAAAGCAGTGTTTATCATGTCTGATGCTCTCCAGGTTGCGCTGGCAGTATCACTGCTGCCCACATGGCTGTCCTAGCAGAAGTTCTGTCACGCTTAGTCTTCATTTCTGTTCAGACCTTTAACAGCTAAATTTTAGTGGAGCTTACACAGACCCTCTACAAGTTTCCAGCACCTCAGCCTAGTTGGACAACTGTCCTTTGCAAAACTTCAGTGGTGGCAACAGCACGTGTACCCGAGGCAGAAGAGCCAGGATTTTCTCCAGCAGCAGGAAGCTGCCAGTGACAGGACCACTCCCCACTCTGTCTCCCAAGGGATTTTATACAGAACAGTCAACTTTGAAAGCTCTTCTTTTGCCACTTCTTCCCCAAAATCATGGACTCTCCCTCATGTTTTCAGAGCTAAGCTAGTCCACAGCACACAGAGCAAATGGGAAGCTTTTCCTAACACAAAAATGCCAAGACCGATCTCGGGTGAGGCTGTGTAGCCAACAGCGTGCAGCGACACCCACAAGACACCCAAGCCCCAGCAGCCGAGCGCAAGCTCTGCTGCTTTCCCACCCCTGTGGCTTCCCCCGCCTCCATTCCCAGCCCCCCCCCAAATCACAGCGGATATCCTTACTGCCAGCGCTGACAACTCCTGACACAATCAAGTAAAAATGGCTACAAACGTAACCAGAAATTGACAAACCAACCTGTCAGTACACATATACCAAAAAAAATCGATGACAATACTCTTCTGCTGGCATCTCCTCCCCACCCCAACAGTTCAGCCCAAACAGGGAGTGCAGGAAAGGTGGTGGGGTTTTTTGGAGGCACATCTCTTTAGGTCTGACCATGCCAAAGCAAGAGCACTTGCAATGACATCAATGTGAAGTGATTCTTTTTCTTTTAAGAGTGTTAAGAAAACCAAAGCTCCTATTGCTGCAGCTTTGGACAGTATTTTCCAAGAAATCAATTATGAAAACTACCATTTCTGAGGTCCCGGCAACACCAGGTAATGCTTCCTGAAGACTCACAAAGGGGAGTGTTTCAGCACCGCTACAGGCTCTTCACAGCTGACATCAGGTCAACTGGCAGTGTCCTCTGGAAAGTTCTACCTTCCTAATTACTGCTAAGTGACACAGTTGTTTTCCTCATTAATTAGTGCGCACACAGTACTGACAGGCCAATCGTTCAGCTGATTTGACTCCTATGGCTCATGTACAGAGAGTGATTTAGCTAGAACTCAGACAACTGAACTGTACCTACCATCTGTAAAAGTAATATGTTTTCAGTTGATCTGATCATGCAATTCCTAGAGGCAGGAACAGTTACCAGAGCCAAAGGATAAACCAGCGTACATGTCATGTAACTATTTCTTCAGGAAATCCCCGTGATCAGCTGTTCCCATTGAGCAGGCAATGCACTGCAAAGCATCTTCACGGTTCAGCTGGCATCCAGAAGGCTCAGCAAGAGACACCAGGTGCAACCCCCTGCTAGAAAGTAGAAGTTCTAACATTATTCTCTAAAAATTCATCATTATTAACACAAGACGAACCTAGCTACAACCTTTCCAAAAATCAAATGGAAAAAAAGAGCCATTAAACTCCAGAAATCAGTATCTATTATGCACTAGGTCCACTAACTCAACACACTGAGTTCTGGGTTTATGCAGCCACAGTCAGCCAGGAAGCTCTCCTAGACGTTGTAGGTGATGTAAATCTATTGACTAAGATTTTACTATTTCACACCAGTGTTTTGGAGATTAACTGAAGGCTGGTGACCACAGCATTCATCACGCAGCGTAACTCAGCAGGGACATGAATGCTGAACCCACCCTCACCATGCCAAACAAACCCACACTACTGTCAGCCACATACAAAGACGCATTTGTCCATCTCCACAGCATCTTTGTTCACACTTTGCAATCACCCATTAAAACCACTGCGTAGCATTAAGTCATGGCTTAGGATGAGTATATATTTATATGCCTGGTAAGATCCACGTGTTGGACGTATGCCTGGATGCCACATGTTCTAAAATACCAAAACCTGTAACTTTTAATTTGTAAACTCAGTTGAAACAAATCTGGATGCTGTACAACTTCCTCAGTGAGCAAAAAACCTTTCTTTTCCTTCTGGAGTACAATCAAAGCGCTGTTTAATTTGCAGAAGGAAAGGCTGGGAATTTAACAGCACACTGAAAATCTGTGACAAAACTTGTAAGAGAAGGAACATTGCAGGAGTTCTTGCTTTTCTATACTGGAAATTAATTTGTTGTGCACATCCACGCTCATCCATTTTCAGAACACTAAAAATAAAGATTTACTGACAACTCACGCACACGTGTGCAAAAATGCGCTGAGAAACTGCGTTCTCCAAGGGTTTTGGCAAAAACATGGGAGAGGCACCATTTCATGTCTCTGGACATGCAGGAAGACTTTGGGGGCACTTCTTCACAACATGGCGAGACCTCTTCCACTCAGTGGAAACAAGTTCTGGCACGTAATTCTGTGTTAACACTGCAGAACACGCTGGACTCTCCCTACACTTAGCTTAATTAAAAAAACTGCTTTACCCTTTGGCTGTTCCAGAAGGTGCAAGGGCAGAGGCCTACTTCTCTGAAAAAAAAGAACAGAATAACTTCATTTTTCTAGGACTGCTGTTAATACTCAAAGACATGACTCCAGTTGGCAACCTGCAGCCAAATTCCACCTTGGCCCAAAATTATTTTCCACTTCCATCTAGTACACATTTTATTCGCCCTTTACTTTAAGTAAATTGCCATAACATAATCCAGCCATTAGATTAAGCAGCTGGAGAGCCTGCTTTAGAAAGTGCCTCCCTGCAAACCGTAATATTCCTTAAAATTTAGAAATTGGTCATAAGAAGGACATAGCTTAACTCACGAAAATGAACTCTGTGGAAAACTAAAATTACTGAAATTTTAACCGTCCAAATATGAGTCTGTGGTGGTATTGTCTTGAATCCGCAAAGAACTCCAAGGTCTCCCCTTCTGGTCTTCAGCTTCCCAAAGCAGCAGCATGAAATGGATAATAAAATCATTTGTTTGAATAAAACTGTCCAGACCAGAACAGTCTGAACAAAGGAGCAGGTAAGACTTGTGTCAGGCTCACATTGCTGCTCCACTACTGCTGACGCCTGAGCAACAGAAGATATCTGTGAACCATTGATCCTATGACCACATCAACAATCCCATTTCTTATCAATCTTTCATACTGACAGATAGGTTTGGCACCTTGATGGCAAATGAGGTCCAAAAACCAGCTTGTAAAAACACTCTGCTTTCAGCAACAGCACCAACGCCAGTTCAGAAAGCAGCTTTTCTAGGTTCAAAGGAGAACTCCTTTTCTCCAATTAGGTTCTGTAAATTCCAGGAAAGTCAGCTCTTCGAAGCCCCTGGAAGCAGATATCCAAGCTCAGAAAAACTGTCCAAGAGTTGTCTTGCCATCAAAACCAGATAATGTTTTTACCCAGGCTGAATCACACCAGTCCTTCCTGATCTTAAAATCTGTGGGGTTTATTCTCTCAAGACCCTTACGGGACAATAAAATCTAAGATGGCATCCATCTCACCCAAATAGTTTATAAAACAGATGCCTTAATGTAAGCAATTCAATAATGGAGCAACAGCAGAGGTGACAAGTCTGGTAACCCAGAAATAAATCCCCGTCTCTTCAGAAATGTGACATGAAATTAATCACACCACCACAATGTCACCCATTTGCTTCTCCTGTCTTCCTTTCCCTTATTCCTCAGAGGACGTGAGGAAAGACAAAAAGAGAAAACTAGTTCTGTAAGGAGCAAATGCAGAAAAAGAATTCAAGTGGAAGATATAAAGACACCCGCCTTTTAATAAAATTGGGAAAAGTTATGTCCCTATCCCTTTTATCACATTAGAAACACAGTTTCTTTCTCTACAACTCCATAAATCTATAACCATTTTTTGACATCCTGTCTTCCCAAGATTGCTACCACAAACCCATTTCATGTCTATGTACCTAACCCGCACTACTTGAAAATGCCTCAAACACTAAAGTCTTTCCATGTCTCACCTTCAGGAAACAGTATTTTATCAAGTCTTTCCCCAGTAATCCCCCCCAACAGGTTTGCATCTTCATTCTCACATTTCATCAGCTTTTTTCAAGTAAACAAGTACCATTAACTGCCCCTGCACAAAACTAAACTCCACTTAATTTCATGAAACATTCCATGATCCAATTTCTTACTGACAATTTCACTGTCACTCTTCTCCAGAGCCATACTCCCAACAGAACTCATTTCTCCTCCATCCATGGACCCAGGTCCCCCGCCAAATCCAGAGAACCCATTCTGAATCTCCCACTTGGAAGTCTCTGCTTTCTCCTCCAGCATCTGACCCTCTCAACACATTTTTCCGTATTCTGTGGTTTATCCCCACCACAGCACGTTACCCAGCTATTCAGTTACATCAGCTTCCTCTCCTTTGCTACAGCCAAGGCTGAGATGGTGTTACCTTCCTCAACCCCATTTCAACTGCTCATGGGCAGCAGTCAACTCGGCTAGCTCACTGGTCTGAGCTGCAGGATGCATACAGTGAACTCCCTACCACCACCTACACTGGGAACTAGAAGACAGTGAGGTTTCACTAATCATGCACAAATAATAGAAATTATATTACTAAGTAACAGAAAAAGGTAAAAAAAGGAAATCTCTCTCCATTGCCAAGATGAAAGGGAAGGATAGCTGCCTATCACTAAAGATCTACATACTTCATACTCAAGCAAAGGTCTGGACCTTTACAATAAACCCTTCTCCGCGAGGAGGCTTCCCAAGAGCCCCAAGACAAGGGCAGATCTTCTCCTGAGGGCGGAAAGCAAACTGCCTTCTACACAGGATCGGACACTCTTCTGCTGGTGGTAGCTGCATCCTATTCCAGTTTCCTTTTTCCAGTTACAGACACGGTATGTGTCTCCACAGAGGACGTACCATTGCTGGTATGTTTTACCCAGGCATGGCATTGTGCTGTAAGAACTGGAACATTACGCTAGTCCTAGTTTCAGGACTAATTAAGGAGCTGATCAAGCTTCACACTTTCCATGAATCCTGCCTAAAGTCTTCCCAAGCAGAGTCTCCCCTCTCCTAGTACAAGCTTTGCCCTTTTCTACATCACGCCGACATGTACAACGCACAAGACGAGCAATTTCTCTGCACCTACCTATGCCACACCTGGAATCCGTGCTGGCAGAGTCATATCCAACATGCAAATTGATTGGCAACATGGCATGAAAACCAGCTCTGTTTGAGGCTGAGTATTTTGAGCAACTATTATGCTTTTGAAAAGAGTGTTCAAAGAACAGACTAAATCGCTACCTGCCCCCAAGCAGAAACAATTCTGTCTCCATGTGCTTCTCTCTAAAAAGATTATGTTGACTCCAGTCACCTCTGAAGGGTGCTGACCCTCAGACACAGAATGAGCAGCTCTTCCTGAGTAGTTTACAGAGCACGCTGAGGACAGAGCTTGCAGGAGCCAGGCAAGCACATGTGGAGCACACAGGCACAGCCACCTCCAGAGATGCAAGCAGCACCCAGTTTTGCAGCCTAGCATCAATGGTCAGCACAAGAGCAGCTTTCCAAGACCCCAACCCGGTGGCAGGTTTGAACAGCACAAACCCTGTGCCATTGCAGACCTCTCCTACAGGTACCAGGGCTCAAAAGGACTGAAAACACTGAACACAGGCTCAGAACCCATACATTTAGCTTGCATAAGTGAGGCACATGCCCTCAGGAGTCTCTCCGTACATCAACCACTACTATCAGCATAAAATATACCAATGACTGAGTGTTTATAATCCGAACTTTATTGGTTGTACCCAAAGCCCTTAGTAAGAAAGAATAAAGTAATCTCACAAACAACACTCATGGGATTTCATAATCTTATCTGCCCTTTCGTTTACAAACCATATTTTACCAGTAGCCACACAGCCCATTGCCCCAAGGCACAATTAACTAAATTACAGCAGGGGTGAGACTGACCACCACTGTTTTCAGAAGAGGAGAGCGACTGGTGGGGAAAATCTGTGAAAACCACCTTCCCCTCCATCCAGAAAGGCCCAGAACAGAGTCCCTGCGCGGCTGGGGGTGGGAGCAAGGAGAAACAGGCCTCTCCCTGCCCCTCCACACACCTCGCATCCCCCTGCTTTTTTGGGCAGGGCGGGGAAAAAGCAAGACAGAGCCTTTTAAGTAAATAACACCTACACCGCCTAAACGTGCGAACCCAGAGAGCTGGGGGGAGGGGAAAGCTACCCTTCCGTGGGGCCCTGCCCTTCCTGCGTGGCCGGGGGCAGCGGGTGGCCCTACAGCTGGCCCCAAGCTAGTCTGAGAGCAGAGAGTGACAGCACTACACTCATTTACATTATTTATTTTATACAGGGCTTTTAATTGTTTGTTGTAGGTAAATAATTACACAGAAGGCTGTAAAAACAACGCTTGCTTTTAAAGCCTAATTATCAAAACAGATAACAATATAAACACATCCTGCCTAAGAAAGTTGCCAACTGCCTTAAGAATATTGCTTCTCTTTTTATCTTTGCTTAAAGAGCACCTCGCACCAAGAGTCTTGACTAGGTCTTACTGTGAGACAGATGCAGTACAGGGCACTTCCGAAAAGCACACCTGTATTGCTCGAGTTCTTGCTTGATGTTTTAAGGTTGGACTACAATTACCATGATTTAAGACTATTGGATTAAATTTTGTACTTCAGAGAAGAAAAAAGATAAAAATAATCTCTTAAATGTTTAAAACTGCGAAGCCTTGTGAACATATTTATTCCGTATTTCATTTCCATCACTGCAGTAAGTTTAGAATGATGTTAGTTGTGTTCAATAGGTAAAGTAATACATTTTGTTCTTATTAGTTCTCAATCATTTGGACTCCTGTTCATGCTACTGCAAATCTTCCACTGCAGTCCAAACTCAGAATATTTAGGGAGAAGCTAGGTGGAGTTAGAAAATAGTTATAAGGGTTACAAACCCTAGACCACAGCAATAAGCATTAACCTTGTTGCACCCCTCATTTTATCACTGAGAGACTAGACCAATTACAAAAGCATAAAATGAACACACATAATGCAAATTACTTCTAATGGGAGCTACACACGTATGCCTATATGTGTGCATGTGGATACATATTCATTTCTCTTATGTGTAATAGATTCTAGGAATCCCCCCGTAGCGTTGGCAGTGCCGGTGGCAGCGCTGGGCCCGAAGCTGGGCTGAGCCCTGACCTCTTCCAGGGCCCCGTGACCTTCGCTCGCTGCCTCTCACGTTTTTAGCCCCGGTTTCCTGTCGTGCAGCACGGAATATTGTCTTTACCCCCGCAGCAAGGGATATTATCTTTACCTCCAAGGGTTGGCCAAAGCAGATCATCCACCATCCCCTCTACCACAGGCTGAGCCGGCGGAGACCCTGGGGAACAGCCTGACCCCTCTGCTGCTTCCTCTGGAACTGCATCCATCCTCCTGGGCAGGACAGGAGTGCGCCCTGGCTCATGGCACACTCAGAGCCAGGCTGGCTGGGGACACGGAGCCCTGGCTGGTGGCATCTCTGCTGCCATGGCTGGGCTCTGGCCAAGTGCTGCAGCCCACCTGGAGCTGTGAGCCAGCCCGGAGGGGAAAGGGGTTTGTGCTGAGCCACGTCTGCACCTCTCTGCCCCTCGGAGCCCCCCATGCCTGGAGCCCTTTGCCCTTCAGCACGTGGGTGTGTGGCACAAACAGGCAGTAGCCAGCCTGGACCCCTGCCCCAAGGCTCCCCAGAGCCACAGTCTCATGGAAAGCTGAGCCTGGCCACGCTTCACCCCACTTCCCTCCCGGTGTGGGAGTCTCCCCCACGGGAGGTGCCGCTGGCCCTAATCTCACAGCCCCTCACCCCGGGTCACTCCCATTAGGTAAAGGAGCAGCTCGTCTTGGCGGGGGTATCTCCCTCTCGCGCTTTCCTTGTATTGTACGGGCCTGGGTCATCGAGGAAATCTTACAGGTCCTTCTGCTGCCGAGTGGTCACGGGGGAAGCCCAGCCCCCTTCCCCCCATTGTCAGCGGCCGGGCTGTATCCTCGCTCCAAGCCCCGGCCCCTAAAAATAGTTCTTTGTCAGGCGATTGTTCCGACACCTTCGCGGCGGCATTGACGTGGGCCGGAGCGGGAGAGCGGTGGGGTAGGTGGAGGGGAAGGGCTGGAGGTCCCCCCTGGGACCACTCTGAGTATTCGTTGCTGATAACAGCCCCTGTTGTGGGGAAATGGGCTCCCGGCACGCGGCTGCGTGCCGAAGGCCTTCCCGTGCCACTGCCCGCTGCTGCCTGCTGCTGCCCACCGGTCACCTCTCCCCTACCTGTCCCAGCCCTTCTGCCAGCTCTGCACCGGACCCCCACCCTGGGGTCTCCAAATGGGGGCAGGCCTCTGCCTGGGGCATGCCGGAGATGTAGCCCTCCCGAGCCCCTGGCTCAGACCCCACAGTGTGAGCTCCAGCCCAGCATCCCCTAACCAGCACCCCAGGGCTCCCCACATGCCCCCTGCCCTGCTTACCCCAGCGGGGCCAGGGCAGGCAGGGGTCTGCGCCAGGGGGGACCCGGGTTGCCGGTGGGTGGGAAGGCAGCCCGGACCCCTGCCAGGTTTTGGATGGGTTAAGCATGGCCCTGCAAAGCTGTGCCTGCCCCGGCCACCTGCAGGGGTGACCCGCGGGGTGACCTGCAGTGTGACCCTTCCCTGGCCCCCAGCAAAAGCCCCGCTAACACAACCCCGTCTCTGCCGACAGTGCCTGGTTGGTTGAGGAGCCCCCACAGGGTTTGCTCTGGGGAAGAGGCCGTGCTGTGGCAGGACAGGGCTCAGTCCCCCCCATCCCCCCCCAAGACACCCCTTCCCCAGTGCCAATTCCAAATGGATTGCGGGAGCTGCTGTGCCTGTGGCTCCCCGGTACCCACGCACAGGGACCCCTCACACTGCGCAGCCCCAAAGCAGCCCCACGCAGGGGAAGCACCCTGGGGAGAGCCCCCTCACTTGTCACCCCTCTGCCACCCTGACCGCTGTCAGCTGGAGGTGACTGTCCCCCCGGGGCCCTCTCCTGCATGGCCACCCCAGCTGCAGAAACAGGATTTTATTTCCCATGAGCGTGAGCAGGTCTGGATTAAAATAAACTCCTGGCCCAGATCCCTTTTCTGGTGTCGCAGGAGATGCCGTGTTTGCTGCGAGGGCTGCCCGCAGCCCCGCTGAGTGCCTGAGGCTCAACCTTCTGAGCTGTGTGTCCCCACAGTGGGGACATGCCTGTCCCCTGACCAGCCCTTAGGGACATCTCCCTCTCCCAGATGTGCCTGGCTGTGCTGGCTCTCGAGAACACTGGCCCTGATCATTTACCATCCCCAGGCCAGGCTGAGCCCCCTGGGGCCGCTGG
Organism: Charadrius vociferus; assembly: GCF_000708025.1. Taxonomy (NCBI): domain Eukaryota; kingdom Metazoa; phylum Chordata; class Aves; order Charadriiformes; family Charadriidae; genus Charadrius; species Charadrius vociferus. The sequence goes on from NW_009661368.1 coordinate 4,668,161, forward strand.
CTGTGGGGCAGGGCACAGGGCCAGCCCCTCTCTGATTACCCCCAGCGCTTTTTCCTTTTTCTTCCTTAATTTACTGAGTGCTAAATCCAAATATTACAACTTCCCCTCCACACCGCTGGTTACGCAGGCGGCCCCCGGCCGGGCATTGTCTTATTGTTTGCAGAGGGAAGCTCCAGCGGGAGATTAACCTGGCGTTCACCCCGCGCCGTGGCTTCACACCCTGTCCCTGCCCGCAGGGCCCACGTCCCCAGGGACCATGGCCAGCACGGGGTCCTGGTGCTGCGAGCAGCTCTGAGGTGTCCACTGCAAGGGGGGACATGGCGGGGTGGTGGCATCAGGGTTGCCTGAAAGCACAGGTACCTGCAGAGGGGTTGGAGCCAGTGGCGAGGAGCTGATGGGTGTCCTGGGGGTCTCAAGCAGACCCTTTGCCCTTTTCCTTCCCCAGGGACCCCAGCAGGGTGCTGGCAGGGTCTGTCTGCTGGCATGGGGAGGCAGGGACTGCCCAGCACCCCAGCCCGGGGGCCATGGTTTGCCCTGCCCATCCCATCCCATCCTGTCCCGTCCCGTCACATCCCATCCCACCCCAGTGTGCCCATCACACACCATGGTTCATGGTGTGTCCATCTCATCTCAGCCCTGGCTGCCCATCCCTCCCTGGTCCTTCCCCCTGCCCTGCCCTGGGCAGCAGAGCCCTGTCTCCCTGACCATTTGTCCCCCTGTCCCCCTGTCCCCCTGTTGCCCTGTCCCTGCCTGCTGCCATCTAGACCTTGGGGGTCACTTCACAGTCATTTCACCCTAGGTCCAACACGTTGGGGGTGACTGAGCGGTGATGCTTGGTTGATTGCTGCGGTCACTGCAACTGGGAGGATTCCCTGACCAGCGAGTGGCTTTGCTCTGGTGCAGGTACAGGACATGTTGGGGTCTTTGTCCTGAGCCTCTGCTCTGGAGGAGCCCATGGAGGGCCAAGGAGCACCCAAAGGTGTTACCAAAGGACAAGGCATGAGGACAGCTGGATTCCGGGGCTGAAACCTGCCTTCGTGTCCCACATGCCTGGCTGGCTCTGCTTGCTCGGCTGGCACAGGCTCAGGCTGAGGATCGGGATCAGGATTAGGCTTAGGCACAGGCTCAGGCACAGGCTTAGAATCAGGCTCAGACACGGCTTGACCCTGCTGCCCCATTCTGGGGGCCATGGGTTGGGAGAGCAGCGCTGCCCACTGACCGCAGGACCCCTCCACCATGTCAGCTCCATCCTCCCATGCCCCCGTGCCCAGTCAGACCTTCCCAGGTCCCCATGATGCCGCGAGTCCCTTTCCACCAGCCTTGGTGCACAGCGGTGCCAGGGGCTGTGGGGTCCTGGTCTTCTCATCACCAGGGAGTGAGCCCCTGCCGAAGCCCCCTGCCTGCCTGCCCATGGCTCCGGCAGCTTCTGCCCATCCAGACCCGGCCTCGGCCATCCCACCAGCGTGGTGGCTCTCAGCACCGCCGGGCTTCAGCCATGGGTGCAGCTCTGCTGCATTCCAGCCTCGCTGGCCCAGCAAGATTAAACTGCAGAGAGGCTGAAATATTTGGGAGGGGAATGGAGAAGGGAAAGGGGAAAAAAAAAATTCTATAAAAAGAAAGTTTAAAAACACAAGTTAAAGAAAAAAATACCAGGCGCGGAGTGCAGCTGCGGTTCTGGTTCCAGTTCCCAGGTGATGTCAGGCCTGGAGCCTCTCCAGCCCCGGCCCCTCGGAGACGGTCTTTGTGGGTTCAGCACTGAGTGTTTTTCCTTCCTGAGACTCGGGGACACCTTCCTGTCTCAGAGAAAGCGGCCAAGAGCCTTTCCAAGGGTGTCCGCGCGCAGGAAGGGGAGAGGATGGGAGGGGAGCGCGAGAGAGGCGGCGCGGCTGGGCTCGGCGCGGGGCTGCGGCTGCCGGGGAGCCGAGAGCATCCGCGGGCAATGGGCTGGAGTGGCCGCGGCAGTAGCCCTGCATGGGGCAAAGGGGCACCCAGCTCCCACTGGCCCAGCAGCCTCCGGCGCCTCTGAGTCACCGTTTCCCTCTCGCCGTGGTGGGAGGGGCTGGAATGTACTGGGACCTGCGGGCTTGGCACCGGCACATGCTGGGACCCATGGGCTTGGCACTGGGATGAGCTGGGACCCGTGGTCCCAGTGCTGGGACATGCTGGGATCCACAGCCCCAGCACTGGGACGTGCTGGAATCCACGTCCCCAGCACTGGGACGTACTGGGTGCACAGCCCCAGCACTGAGACTTAGCTGGGACCCACGGCTGTTACACTGGGGCTTACTGGGGCCTTAGTCCCTAGCACAGGGATGTACTGGGACCTGTGGGTTTGGCACTGGAACATGCTGGGATGCACAGCCCCAGCACTGGGATGTGCTGGATTCCACAGCCCCAGCACTGGGACAAACTGGGTGCACAGATCCTGCACTGGGACATGCTTGGACTCACGGCCGCTATGTTGGAGCTTGCTGGGGCCCCAGTCACTGGCACTGGGATGTGCTGGGGCCCGTGGCCTCAGCACTGGGATGTTCTGGATTCCACAACTTCTGCACTGAGACATACTGGGATCCATGGCTTTTACACTGGGGTTTTCTAGGGCCCTAGTCCCTGGCACTGGGACATACTGGGTGCACTGTGCAGGGACTTACTGGAACCCATGGCCTTTATATTGCAGCTCACTGGGGCCCTAGTTGCTGGCACTGGGACATGCTGGGACACTCATCCTCAGCCCTGGGACACACTGGGACCCACGTACACAGTGCTGGGACCTGCTGTGCCCCAGCACTGGGACCACCAACCCTTGCTGGCCCCTCCGGGGGCTTCGGAGCTGCCGCTTTATGGGGCCGGTCCCTTTTCATCTGCGGGTCGGGCTGTTTGCAGAGCGCAGCCCCCTCCGCGCTGCCCCTGCCCCCCGATAAACCCGAGGGCAGGGATTCTGTGTCCTGGGCTGTTTGGAGAATCTCACGGCTGTTTATTGGGGTCTGGGACACATTAGCCACGCTGAGAACAAACCTCTCCCACCCACCCCGGTCCCTGCCTGGGACCAGCTCTCACAGCTGCGCTGCGCTGTCAGCTCCATAAATCAAACCCGGGGGGAGGGAGCCCCGGGCAGGCTCGCCTCAGCCGAACAGGGGGGCCAAAAGGTGCCGGTGGGCTCCCGCCTTCGCCCCCTCCCTAGGGCAGGCTGGGGAAGACTCCTGCGGGACCCCCAGGCTGTTCCCCCTTCTCCCTGCGGGCTCCAGCACCCTGGGGAGACGGGGCAGGTCTGGCCCCGCAGCGCTCGGGGGGCTGCCCCAGGAGCCCCCGGCCGCCCCGTCTGCAGCTGCCTCTGCTCCGTGGGACACACCGGCCCCTGGGAGCCATCGGTCCTGGCACAGCACCTTTCCCAGGCTCAGCGGTCCCTGCCGCCCAGCTGAGCCCAGCCCCCCCAAAGCAGGGTTCTGGGGGGGGACCCTCAGCCTGGGAACCCCTGTGTCCCCACCTAACCCCGTGCAGGTGCTGCTGCCTGCAGCACTGCCGTCCACAGCCCTGGGCAGCTATCGTGGTGGCGGTGGCAGTCATGGCGGTGGTGGCAGTCACGACGGTGGTGGCAGTCATGGTGATGGTGGCAGTCACGGTGGCGGTGG
>NW_009661368.1:4672488-4673019 GCF_000708025.1 Charadrius vociferus
CCAAGGCCTTGGCTGCCCCCACCTCGGGCGAGCAGCTCCCTCCCTCCCCGCTCCGGTCTCTGGGGCTGGCGTGCGTGGGCTCCGGCCGGCTCTGCCGCTGTCTCAGGTGGATGCTGCCGGACCCCGGTGCCCCTTCGCGATACTCGCAGGGGGGTCACCCCCCGCACCTTCAGGCAGTTGCCCCCAACGTCCCTCCGGCCGCCCTGTGGAGAGAGAAGAAGAGAGCTGCAGGCGCCGGGGGTAGTCTGTCCTGGCCATGGGGTGCCCCGCTCCTGCCCACCACTGCTCCATGCTGGCTCCACACGGACGAACTGCCCCAAAATGGCCAGTGTCCCAGTCCTGGGGCAACTCAGCGCTGCCCACGATGGACAGACAGATGGGGCTGTGCCTGGGGAGGGGCTGGGTAAGCGGCTGTGGGGTGGCTGCTGAGAGGGGGCCACCCATGGCCCTGTCACCCTGCAGGGACATGGCCCCCATGGCTGCTCAGTGCCACCATGCTCCGAGCTGTGGGGTGAGGTGGGGGCCCCTTCG
>NW_009661368.1:4673742-4675708 GCF_000708025.1 Charadrius vociferus
GGGGTGGCTGCGGAGAGGGGGCCACCCATGGCCCTGTCACCCTGCAGGGACATGGCCCCCATGGCTGCTCAGTGCCACCATGCTCCGAGCTGTGGGTTGAGCTGGCGTCACCTTGGGGTAGACCCACAGCCCTGGACAGACGCACGACCCCTGGACAGACCCACATCCCTGCAGGGGATGAAGAAGCTCAGCCCCACCTCCCAGCACAACTTCAGCCCAGTATAACCCAGCATGGCTCAGCAGAGCTCAGTACTGCCCCCACAACTCAGCCCAGCACCACCCAGCATGGCCCATCTCACCCCAGTTCCAGCACAGCCCAACCCATTTCCAGCCTAACACAGCTCAGCATGGCCCAGCACAGCCCATTTTCAGCCTATTTCCAGCCCAGTACAGCCCCTTTCCAGCCCAGCCCCAGAGCTGGGAGGTGCAGAGTCGGGTCCCAGCCCAGCTCCTGCTGTTGTCCCCAGTGTCCCGGGTGCCACAGGAACTCCCTGGCCCCAGTGCTTCCATGGGGTCCCCTGGGGGATCCAGCACCGTGCCAGCCCCCCCAGCTCGGACCTTGGGGAGCAGCCCAGGGACACAGCTCAGCCCTGGCCAGAGAGTCCCAGCTGGGGACAGCTCTGCCAAGGACCGAGGCTGAGGGTCCCCTGGGGAGAGCTGGGGAGGCTGCAGAGTCCGGTCAGCGAGGTGGCGGGAGGGGGGGAGACAGGAGCAGGAGGAGCAATTAAAAACACAGCAGCAGAAAACGAAAGAGCCCTGAGGCCTGGTGTGTGCCCCATGGCCTCGTTGCTCGAGGTCACATATGGGATGGCTTAGGGGTCTTGTAGAGATGGTGGTGGGTCTGGCAGCTGCTGCCCACAGCCCTGCCCAGGGGTGGCCATGGGGCTGAGAAGCTGCCAGCCCCTCCACCCTGTATCCTGCATGGTCCTTCCCAGGGCAGGGGCACCCAGGACCCCGGCGTGGGCAGTGGGATGGGGTCACCATGGGAAAGGCGCCCCCTGAGCCACAGGGTGCTAGGAGGGTATCAGCCGGGCAGGCAGGACAGGGCAGGGCAGGGGTGCCCAGCTCAGCCCCCCGCCCCCGGTGGGACCCACGTCGGCACCACCACCAGACCTCGAGTGGGGACACGGGACGGGGAGCCCTGCCTGACTCCCCCACGTCTGCTGTGCCCTGCCTGTCTCCATCACATCAGGGTGCTGTCTGGGACAGTCCTGCCACAGTGCCCGGGGGGGCTGGTGGGGTCGGGGAAAGGGGATAGGCTCAGCCTTTGGGCTCTGAATTCTGCCCCCGGGGCGGCCAAGTGTCCCCGGCACTGGGGTGACTGTTTAACCCCCCGAGACCTCCCGTCCCGGATGGATGTGGGGGAGCAGCCCGGCCCTCTGACGCGAGCAGGAGCTGTGGGCGTGCGTCTACGAGCAGGATTTGGCCGGGAGCAGCCAAAACCTCCAGCGGGGGCTGGAGGCAGAGCCTGCGGTTCTCGCCAAGACGTGCCGAGCCTCCTGCCCCACTCAGCCTGGGCAGGGGTTGCTGCCCTGCATCCCATGGTGATGTGCCAACCCTCCTTCCCCGCTCAGCCTGGGCAGGGGCCGCTGCCCCCGTCCCACCACCATGCTCACCCCTTTCCGCTGGTTGCTGAGGCAGAAGGTGCAGATGCTGCGGGGCTGTTTGCTGTCCAGGTCGCCCTTGGCCCCGTAGATGGCACTGAAGCAGGGCTGCCCATCCTCACAGCCCTCGCCCAGCAGCAGGACATTGGCCAGGTGGGAGATGTAGCTGGAGGCCAGGCGGAGGGTCTCGATCTTGGACAGCTTCCTATCCACCGGCTCGGTGGGGATGAGGGTCCGCAGGGCGGTGAAGGCCGTGTTGACACTTTGGGTCCGGTCCCGCTCCCGCGCGTTGGCCGCCTGCCTCTGCTTCACCATCACCATTGGCCCCGGTTTCCGCGGCAGCTTGCGGCGGGGCCCCGGCC
>NW_009661368.1:4676352-4676718 GCF_000708025.1 Charadrius vociferus
TGTGGGGCAGCATGTCCCCAGCCCCTGCCTGCCTGTCTCCTGCCAGCCCCGGCTCCCGCGCAGGGCAGCGTGGGGTGAAGATGGGGTGCGGGACCCAGGATGGGGCAGGTACCCAGGAGCAGGTGGCACTGGTGCAGCCCCCAGGGCGTTTATCGGACAGAATGCCGCTGCCCGGCTGGGGGACACGCTGCTGCCTACACCCCACCATGCCCCTCTGGGACGAGGTCTATGCCCAGGAGGATGCCCATGGCGGGCAGGGAGCAGCGAGGGCAGGCAGCCCTGTGTGGATGCTCTGCACCGCTCACCCCTCCATCCCCAGGGCCTGGCACCCTGCCTGCCCGCTGCAGGAGAGGACCGGGGGGCACG
>NW_009661368.1:4676742-4679072 GCF_000708025.1 Charadrius vociferus
CAGCCCTGCCAGGCAGTCAGGAGCATTTCCTCCTGCTCAGAAGGAAGGTGTGTGCCGGCAGTGGAAACACAGAGTCTTTTCCTGTGAGCGGAGAGGTGAGCTGGGAGCAGTGGGAGCCACAGGCATCCTGGGGAGGTCTGGGGGTGCCCCTCAGCATGTAGTCAGCTCCTGGTCCTTCCTGAGCACCCGCTACTGCAGGTGATGGCCACCCCTTGCTCCTCCTCACCGGGGAGGTCTCTGCAGTCCCACTCTGCCTTTGTCCCCCTGGCCCTGATCCCGGCACCCCCGAGAGCAGGCAGGGGGGTGGCCAGCTGAGCAGAACAGGCAGGAGGCTTCCTGCCTGCATCCTCCCTGGCCCGCAGCTGAGCGGAGGTTGTCATCTCAGAGGTGCTCCGGGCATGGCAGGTCAAGTGGCAAAGGCCAATGGAGGGCAGGACTTGGCTCCCGGCGCATGGTGCCGGGGCCAGCAGGGATGTGGCCCCAGGGTCTGGCGGTGGCCAAGGTCCATGCCAGCTGCAGTCCCCATATGGCTGGCAGCCCTGCAGCCGAAGGGGGATGCTGGGCAAAATGTGCAGGTAATGAGGCAAAAAGAGACAGCCTGGGGTCTTGCCGGGGGCTGGGATGGCAGCCATGGGACACAGCGGACACATTGCAAACCACAGAGTGAGTTGGCCGGTGGAGGGATCTGGGAGGAACGGGATGGATTGGCATCACATACCACTATGCCCCATGGCTGTGGGACTGGAGCTTGTGAGGTGGCTCCTGGGCCGGTGGGTCCCACCAGGGCTGGCCTCATGTGTGCCAAGACCTGTCACTGCTGGGACCGTGGCAGTGGTGGACGTGCTCCCTGGCACTGGCACCAGCACCGGCACTGGTTCACTGCCTGCCCGGCTCGGCAAGCTGTGAGCAAACGGCCCCTCTCCCCCCTGCGGGGCGCAGGCAGCCCCTCGCCGGCGGGACCCCCCTACCCTGTTTTCCTTCGCCATTTGTCTGCCTGCGCAGAGCCCGTAAATCACACGGCGGGTTATCTTATAATGAAATATATATAATAAAGCCTACATTCACCTTTAAAACCAACTTTAATTATGATTCAGCATACAAACCGAACTCCAGTGAGGCTGAAAGCTTACTGTGCAGATCCGCAAGGGGAAGAAGGTAATTTACAACTGTGTGCACAACATCGCTATCACAGTTTCATGAGAATATCTGATATGTGAAGGCAGTTCAATACCTGCCTAACCATTTATAAGTGCAGTTACAACATTCTAAACGAATACGCAAATTTGACAAATAATTGCACAAACACTTCCGTACATTGTCCTGAGCCTCTATACCATTAGGAAATGAGGCTAGGACATTTTTGTCTAAGTGAATATTCACTGTCCTAAGTTACATAGACTCATTTCAGTTTTGTATATACTGTCAAAATAAATGAAATTGCTTTTTAAAGGGTAAAATATTTATCATTCAAATTAATAAATCTTTCATTAAAAATAAATTCTAAATATTCTCTGGGTAGCATTTGACACCATTATTAATAGATTCTGTTTCCATTTTGCTTCTTTTTTTTTGGTAATGTCTATCTTATCCATTTTAAATTTTAAGCATAGGGCTGGGGGGTGAGAGCCTGGGGCCGGGGCCCTGTCGAGCTGCTCTTGAGTGTTTTTGGGGGCCACGGCCACGCGTGGGGTGCTGGTGGCCTGTGCTGCTGAGGTGGTGTCCAGAGCACTTGGGGACATGGGCAGGGAAGGAGCAGCAGGCTTTGAAGATGGCTCGGTGTGGGGCGGGGGACAATGCACGTGTGCCATGTGTGTGTGCATGAAGGTGTGTGCATGGATCTGCATGTGTGCGTTGGCACAGACGTGCATCTGTACACGTGTACGTGCATCCATACGTGTGTGGCCATGTGTGCGTGGAAGTATATATCCATGCATGTGTGTGCACGGATATATGTAACTATGTGTGTTTGCACATGTGTGTATGCAGTTGCACACATGTGTGAGTATGTGCATGTGCACACACGTGCATGCATGTGTGTGCTGGTGCATGCAGCAGGTCTGCATGTGCATGGTGCCATATACACCCCGACTGCCACCACCTCCTGCTGCAGAGAGCTCTCCAGGTTGGCACACGTGTGTGTGTGTGTGCGTGTGCATGTGTGTGACCACTACCCTGCCAGGTCCTGCACTCGGGAGGACAGACGGACAGAAGGAGCCGGTAATCCTGTCCAGGAGAGCAACGAGAACCACGGGAAGCAGCAAACGCTGCCGGCTCCCTGCCTGTCCAGCTGCCAGCTGCCTGCGGATGCTGGTGCCGCCGGGGTGGGGGGG
>NW_009661368.1:4683896-4689797 GCF_000708025.1 Charadrius vociferus
CCTGTGCTGTCTGGCGGGCGCGTGGGACAGGACGTGCCTCCCCGTGCCTGGACCCCTCCGACCCCCCAGCACTGAGCACCTCGGGTCTGACTCAGACGGGCGGCACGAGGCACAGCTGGGGGCCGCGACACCGCAAACCTCCCGCCGGTCCCTGCGCCGTGCGACTGACTTGAGCGGGTGCCAGGACGTGGTTGTGTTTGGCATCACAGCTCTCCCAGATGATCCGGCTGAACAAACTGGCCACCGGACCGAGAGCTGTCACCCCAGCAGAGTGGTGGCACGCCATACAGCCCAGGGCACAGAGATGGCAGCAGTGGGTGGTGGGTTGGGCATGCATGGTGGGCAGGGGGTGGATGGGACCCTGCATGGGACACATGGCATGTAGGGGACATGGCCTGAGCATGGGGTTGCAGCCATGGCCCCAGCCCAACCCGCCAGACACCCCCAAGGTGCAGACTGGCCGGTGGCGGGGCATCCCTGGGGTTGGGGTGCTGGGTGCCCCAAGGGCTGGGTCCTGCCTCCGCTGGCAGGGAAATGCCCCCTGCCCCCGGCTCTGGGGATTGTTTATCTGCGAGGTGATACTTAAGTGTAAGAAAATAAACAGGGAGCAGATGGGCTGGGGGGCCAGGGCTGCCCCCAGCCCCACGGGGCCGCTCCGGCCCTGCTGGGAAAACACCGCTGCCGGCGAGGCAAATGGATTCCAGACCTGCGGCAACGCCGGCACATGTGGCTGCCAGGACACCGGGCCTGACCCTGCTGGGCCGTGGCAAAGCAACACTGGACTGACTTGACCCATCACATCCCACCACATCCCATCATATCCCGCCCCATCCCATCCCATCCCATCCCACCGAGACCCCCGAGGGTGCTGCCTGGCCCTGCTCACCTGCAAGCCCCTGTTCAGCCCCCCGGCACAGGGAAATGGCTGGGACTGGCCCCTCTGCCCACAGGTCCCCAATTTTGGGGCAGTTTAGGTCAGCCTCACAGAGCTGCCCCATTGCAGGTGAGGTCCGGGAGCTCTGCCCTGGCCAGATGGGTGCATGAAGCATCCAAGTCCAGCTGCTTCCCGCTGGGATAGGGTCTCATCCAAGGGGCGGCTGTCTGTGCTTCCCAACACAGGGAGACCAGAGCCACCAAACCTGGAGCTCCCTTGGGTGGGGAGGAACAGCGAAACGGGCTCAAGGGAATGGGGTGTTGTGAAACCTTTTAGGGAGCAGGAGTGTTTTGCCACAAGAGCAGCCCCTACCCTGGGAGAGGTGCGAGCCCCAGGCCCCCTGCACCCGCTGGGCTGTACCTGCAGGCGGGGGCTGCTGGTCTGGAAGGCATTACACGCCTGTCGCACGGAGAAGTCTGTCCCAGTTCCGGAGCCGGGACCCCCCCCCTCCACTCAGCCCCGGCTGGGGGGAGTCCACAAAGCGCCTTTGTTCCTGCCCTGGAACGAATGGATTGGAGGCAGCCAGGATCGGCTGTCATCTGGCGACACCGGAGACCCCACAGGTCAGGCAGAGGGAAGGGGGACAGGTGGAGGGACGGAGGGACGGAAGGACAGAACCGATGCAGATATTGCCGGCTCTGGCAAGACCTGCTCCTGTGCCAGCCAGCGGGTTGCGGCACCGGCGGCACCGGTTGGGGGTCAGCTCACACCACCTGCACTGTGCCAGCCCTGGAGACGTGTTGGTGCCATCAAGCCCCGGGAGCAGTGTCACGGGGTTACCCCAGGCAGGAATGGCTTGGCACAGTTTTGCAGGGGATGGGATGGAAGAGTGGACTCCCAGCTGAAAGAAGCTCCTGTGGGGTGCAGGCACATGGGAGAGGGGGTTGTAGCATCCAGGCAGCCTCAGTTCATCCCCATTCGTGTGGTCCCCACTCTGCTGAGCTGCCTCACACCCAGCTGCCTTCGTAAGGGACACAAACTCAGGGAGAGGGGCGGTGAGCAGAGCCCACGGGAGATGCCCAGCACTGGGGGCATAGCCCAGGGCCTCGACAAAAAACAGTCCCTGCCATGGGACACCCATTTTAGGGGGATGTCCCATGCTGCCACAGGAGCTGCTCCCTCCTCCCTCCCCCCCCTGCCCCAGCTCTCTAACAAGAGGAAACTTTTTAGCACGCCACAATTCTTCCGAGAAATTTATGGCCCATCAGGGAGCCGTGGGCCAGGGCTGCTCTCTCCGTGAACGCTTGCAGGGCTTCCTCCCGGCGGAGAGTGGCTTTGATGCGGCACATGCAGCTCTGCTGCGCTGGAGTCTCCCTCCGGCCCCTTCCTTCATGGAGGTGAGGGAAGGGGCCGGAGGGAGGCTGTGGCACAGCAGCCCCCAGCCCACACTGGTTTTCCTCCCCAGTGGCTCGTCCGGAAACGCCGTGCTGGCAGGCAATGGCAAAGCATGCCCCGTCCAGTGGGCAGTGCTGCCAACTCCCACCGTGCATGCTGCCCTGCAGAGCTGCTGCCCAGGGGGGTTGTGTCCTCCTCCCAACCCCTTTCCCCAGCCTGTTTCTGCCCTGGGAGGACAGGATCCGTCAGGGGAGGAGCGTGACCGAGGGGCCAGAGGGAGGGCAGAAGTGTCGAGCCACGGTTCCTGTCCCAGTCCTGCTGCTGACTCACAGCACGGTGCGGTGAGTCAGTGGCCTTTCCCCTCCCTGGACTGAGGTTCCCGGCTCAGAGGGATGCCGAGACGCCCAGGGGATGCTTGGGGTGGTTTTTCCAGACTGCACATGGGGTGAAGATGTGGTGTTTGCAGAAATGACAGCATCCCAGCATGCATGTGCTCCCACAGCCAGGCCACAGCTGACTCTGACTTCAGCTGCATACCGGTGTGGTCTGGCAGAGCATCCATCCCCCAGCGCAGCATCCATACCGAATAGAGCATCCATCCCTTCAGAGACCCTCCATCCCCCAGCAAAGCATTTGTCCCCTTGCAGAGCATCCTCCCCAACACAGCATCCATCCCCTCGCAGAGAATCCATCCCCCAGCAAAGCATCTGTCCCTTTGCAGAGCATCTATCCCCTGCCCCAGCATCCGTCCCTGCCCCTTGTGCCCACAGCCACCCGCTCTCCCAGGCGCCAGGCCTCAACACCGTGGCCATGCTGTGCCACCGCATGCCTGGTCCTGACCCCAGCCTCCCCCAGTACCAGGCCCCATAGCCGCGGGGGTTTCATTGCCTTTATTCCAGGCACAGCAGTGGGCGTCCCCACCTCCCCTTTCCAGAAATGTCCCCCACAGGGAAGGGGACCGCAGGATTTGTCCAGAGATGGGGGCAGGGGGTTTCGGGGCAGGCACAGCCCATGGTCCTCCCAGTCCAGGAACAGGGTGAGCCCAGAGTCACTGGGAGAGCTTAGGGACTGGCTGTGCCCGGTTCGGCTGTGCCTTTTCCTGGTACAGCTGTGTCCCGATTCAGCTGTGTCCCGGTTTGCCTGTATCCCTTCCCGGTTCGGCTGTGCCCTGGATGGGCTGTGACCTGGCCCAGTTCTAGCGTGCACCGGTTCAGCCCGTCCCGATTCTGTCCGTCCCGGTTGAGTCGTGCCCCAGTTCATCCTGTCAAGTCCCGGTTCAGCCCGTCCTGGTTGAGTCGTGGCCCGGTTTAGGCCCGTCCTGGCCCGTCCCGGTTTGTCCTGTCCCTGTTCGTCCCGTCCAGTCCCGGTTCATCCCATCCCGATTCGTCCTGTCCCGTCCTGGTTCATGCCATCCCGGTTCACCCCGTCCCGTCCCGGTTCACCCCGGTCCGTCCCGTCCCGTCCCGGTCCCCGCGGCCGCTCGTGGCACAATAGCGCCACCTGCCGGCCCCGCCGCGCCACACCGCCCCGGGCACATCCCGGTGCCAGCAAGACCTTGATCCCATCCCGGCTGGAGGGGCGCGGGGGGACCCCAATCCCGCAGGGACCCCGGGCACCCCCCTCAGGACCGGGGGACCCTGACCCCATCCCCACCGGGGGGTGACGGGGCCCGAGGATCAGGTCCAGCTCGGCCCACGGGGACCCACCGGGAAGAGGAGGGGATCCGTGGGGTGGCTGCGGGGGACCGTGCATCCTCCGAGGCACGGGGCTAGCGGAGGTCTGGCGTAGAGGAGCCCAGGTAGGTGCGGAGGTCGCTGAGGGTGGACGGGATAATCTTGGCAGGGATGGTTTCCCGGTTGAGCGCCCGGTGGGCGGCGAAACGGTGGCAGCCCCCGAAGGAGGAGAAGTAATCTCCACCCCGGCTGGCCTTGATCCAGAGCACATCGATGGGGGGCACCCGCTCGGGATCCTCCTGGGAAAGGGAGAGACCCCCCCAAGAGCAACGCACACCCTGGCATACCCAGCACGTCTCGGTGCTGCGAACTTCCCTGGCAGTGCCCCCTGGGGTGGCAAGGGTCAGTGCCCCCAACACCCTGGGGGGAAGGGGGCCGTGCTCACCTGCAGGGTCTCCATTAGGCTCTGCACCTTTCCCGGCTCCAGCTCCGCAGGGATGGGCCGGATGAGGACACTCATGGGCACGTTGTGCACGGCCGAGATGTGCTGCGTGTGGATGCTCCGCTCCCCGGCCTCTGCCATGGCTGCTACTGGGACCTGGCCTCGTCCTTCCTCCTGCCCACCCGGCCGAGCCTGCCGCTCCACTCCGAGCAGCACAGCGCCCAGCCGGGCCCCTCTGCTTCCTCCCAGCCCGGCCATCGCCATCGTCACCGCCACCGCCCCGCCGTTTTGCAGAGTCACAGTGAAGGGGCAGGACAGGCAGGGCCTTGCTGCTGGGACCGGTGCCAACGTCGGCTGGCCTGCTGCCCGCTCCTCTCCGCTATGGCGAGGCTGCGGTCGGGGCTGCCCTCGGCTCCCTGTCCGAGCCGGGCAGCCCTTGGCACGCAGTGGCTGAGTCCCCCACCAAAGCTGCTCGGTGTGCTGGGGGTCCCCATGCCGGGGCTGCCCGGGGGGCTCTGCTCCCACCCAGGGCACTAACAAGCAGCCTGGGGCATCTCAGCTGTGAGCTGAGACGTGTGTCCCCCGTCCCCCCGTCCCGGCTGTGCCAGGTGCTTGGCGAGGAAGAGGGATCATGAAACAGCCCCAGAGCTGAGCGGTGAAACAGGGATGCTCTGTGGCCGGGCAGGCACTGCAGTGCTCCAGCCCCAAATCTTTCTAGGTCGTTTTTCCAGACCAGCGTCCCAAACGGTGGAGAGGCTCCCAGGGAGAACTGGGTCTCCTACCCCACCGGCTGCCGGAACTGGGGAAGCCTCGATCCATAGTGGAGCTGTGGCACTGGCAGACGGCTGCTCCCAGCCCCCTTGCCCTGCCTCACGGGGGACATGGAGGCTTCCCAGCCCCAGTGCTGACTCAGAAATATGTTGGGTGACTCACTGCCCTGTGCGAGGGCTGGTGACAATGACGGTTGGGGATGGGCTCGCGAGGCTCTGGGATGAGCTTTTTGCAGGATAAATCTGGTGATGACTTTGCAAGTGAATTATTGCGCTCTCGCCTGTGGGGCAGCACCGATGCCACCGGGAGTGCAGGGCTCAGCTGAGGAGCTGGAGGCCGAAAATAATTTGCTCTCCTCCCCTCTTAGCACCCACCTGTGGGGAAGGGAGGCAGGAAGAGGGGCAGGTGGCAGGAGTGGAGGCAGGAGCGGAGGGAGTTTCGGGGGGGCAAAGGGCACCAAGGGACGGGCAGGCTGGCAGCTCGTGTGCCACCACCCGCCACTGCCTGTACAAATACCCCGAGACACACGGTTAGTGGCAGAAATCCCTTTTATATCCCTGAATTGCATTACAAGTAATACTGCGGGCGGCCGGTTCTCAGTAGACTTGTCTTACTGGGGGCTGGCGAGTACAAAACCTGGCAGAAAAAATCTATCATGCACGGAAAATTATTGCTGTAGTATCTGCTATTTACAGTATAGACAGGGGCAGAGGCGCAGCGCTCTGTGCCTGCCCGGCCAAGGGACG
>NW_009661368.1:4689858-4690289 GCF_000708025.1 Charadrius vociferus
GGGTTGCATGCATGGCTGGGGTGATGCTCTTCCCCCGACATGGGGTGCAGGTGCACGACCACCATGCCACGGCAGCGAGGATCGTGACAAGGATGTCCCCAAGAAGTGTTGAGCCTGTGAGCCGCGGCCGTGGCAATGCAGGCACCGAGGTGGTGGGAGGAAGACGGTGCAGGGAGGAAGACGGAGCAGGAAGACAGTGTGGGGTTACGCGAATGCGGCCCCGCAGGGTGCCGGGCTGAACTCCAAAGGTGTCAGGGACCGGCACAGAGTGATGGGGCCGTGGCAGCTCGCGGCCCGAGGTAGGAAGCAGAGGCGTGGGTCAGGCCCCGCTCCGGGATGCTGTGCGCACCGCGCTCGCACCGGGGCCGGTGCAGGGATGCTCCACCGGAAGGTTGCATAGAATGGCTGGTTTGTCCCCACCGGGCTGGCGC
>NW_009661368.1:4690497-4692738 GCF_000708025.1 Charadrius vociferus
TTAGTAAACAGAAGAGATCATTTATACCATCTGCACCTTAAATGCCATTTTGAGTGGTTCAGGAAAGGTCACTTAAAATTGGCAGTCCAACACCAGCTCTATATTTACTTGGGATTTTAGTGCATTTAATCATGGAGTGTGTAAAATTTACAACATCCTAATTCATATGTGCAAGTCCTTTTTTCACTGTTCTCTACCTAGGGTGCTGCCCCAGGGCTGGGTCTCCAGCCCAGCCACCAGCATGGCTGTTTCCACCATGAAGGGGGCTGCACCTGCCCAGGGGGGCTGTTCCCCAGCCCATCACCGTGGCAGGGCCCAGTTGTGCCTGGCTGAGCCGGGAGCTGGGAGCCAGTGGGGGATGTGTCCTGTAGGTCTCTGCTGGGAGCCCCTCACTCTTTTCCTGACTCCGGGGCTGTGGAGCCTGAGTGCCAGAGTGAGCACCGTGCCATGGGGCCACGTCCCATGGGACCGTGCTGGGGAAGGGGGGCATCAGGGTGCCCCAGAGCCCGGGCAGTGGGCTGCAGGGACCCCAGCCTCCAAGGTCAACTTCCAGCCGTTCCCTCCCATCAGCCGCACCATCCGTCAGCCCTGCTGAGCCATCAGTAGCACCAGCCCATGGTCCCATCAGTGTTAGGGTCAAGGTGAGGTTTTGCTCCTGGGGGGAGCAGAAAAGTGTCTTTTCTCTCCCGGCATCCCTCGGGATGAGAAGCAGCAGCTCTAAATAAATAATAGTAATAAATTAAATAAATAGAGGTGAACGTCACGAAGTGAAGGAGGAAAGTGTCTCCTGGGTCTGGAAGAGGTCCCCAGGTGAGTCCCCCGCAGAGAGACCTGCCTGGCTGCGGGGGGGGCTCAGGGACCCACGGGCGAGGAACCAGGTCCCAGTGAGGGCCCGGCTGGATCCGGCCCTTCCCAGGGAGTGCCGGGGTACCCTCCTCCCAGGTGGGGAGTGAGTCTGTGGGGATGTGTCCTAGAGCCACAGCGCAGCCACAAACCGGCCGGCTGCAGCTGCAGGACAGCTGGCGCAGGGACTGGGACCAGGATGGGGATGGCAATAGGGATGGGGACAGGGATGGCAATAGGGATGGGGATGGGGACAGGGATGGTAACAGGGATGGGGATGGCAATGGGAACAGGGATGGGGACAGGGATGGGGATGCGCCACAGGGGGCTGGAGGGCTAGTTCCCTATTGCACAGCTGTGTTCGGAGCCCTTGAAGCAGGCGGACTCATAGTGCTTGTTGAGGTACGACTTGAGAGCGAAGGTCTTCTCGCACTGCTTGCACTTGTAGTGCTTGAAGGCGGAGTGGGTCTGCATGTGGGCGCGCAGGTTGGAGCGGTCAGCGAAAGCTTTCCCGCAGTGGGAGCAGCCAAAGGGCTTCTCCCCGGTGTGCGACCGCATGTGGCCCTGCAGCAGCCAGGGTCGGCTGAAGGCTTTGCCGCACACGTCGCACTTGTGCTTGAGGTTGTGGGTGAGGACGTGCATGGCCAGGGCGGGCATGGAGACGTAAGCCTTGCCGCAGGTGGGGCATTTCCTTGCCATCTTGCTGTCCAGGCTGCGGTGGGTCTGCTTGTGCCGGCTGAGGTTGGAGGAGGTGGCATAGGTCTTGCCACACTCGGGGCAGGAGTGACGGTGGCTGCCGCGGCGCTGGCTCTCACTGCGCCGGCGCGACCGCCCGTCTGTGATGAAGAAGGCGTCCATGGAGTAGCTGTCCGTCGCTGCCGCCTCCCCGTTGCAGTAGCGGGCGGAAAAGCTGGACTGAGGGCTCTCGGGGTCGCTGTACTCCTCATGGCCAGGTACGTAGGCTGGGTCCGGTGGCGGTGGTGGCAGACCCTGCTTCTTATCGGTGTCATAGCCAGCGGGTGCCAGGCAGTGCTGGAGGTACCCTGCGGGGACGACACAGCAGGGTCACCGTCCCTCTGGGCCAGCCCCACCGGGGATGGGGGAAAGCTACGAGCCAAAGATTCCCCTTGGGGTTGCAGAACTGGGGCTGTTCCCCCCGGCACTGGTCCCTGTTCCCACTCAGCCCTGGGGGCTGTCCCTGAGCACCGGTGCTGCCTCGTCTGCACAGGGGCTGAGTCCACCCTGGCTCCTGTCCGCATCTGCCGGCAGGATGGGTCCCATCCCGTGGGGCTGCCCTGGGTGGGAGCCGGTGATGGGGCTGCGGGACGTCCAGCTGCGCCTGCCCCAGTGCTGCCCCGGCTTCAGGCAGCCCCCGGGGGCCCTTAGGCGCCAGACAGC
>NW_009661368.1:4692855-4693481 GCF_000708025.1 Charadrius vociferus
CCCAGAAGAGGGGCCGGGAACGGCCCCCCGCCTCCCTCCCCCCCATCCCCGCAGGGGCTATTCCCCAGGGATGGGGTAGCACCTGGGGGCCAGCAGCACCAGGGTCCTTTGCTCCCGCCAAGGAGAGGGACCCACAGCTCCCCAGGCGCACAGCGGGGTTCAGGTGCCACTCCAGTAGTGTCACCCCCTTGTGACATTGGGGCATGTCTGCTTATGGCCTGGCTGTCGGTCAGAGAATCCTGACCCGTGGCAGAGTGGGCACTGTGTGGGCATCCCTGTCCCCCCGTGCTGCCACATGGAGGTCACTGTGGGAAGGAGCAGCGCAGCCCTCTCCTTGCCAGGCCAGCGACCCTGTGGGACACGCTGCCACCCCAAGTCCCCCAAACTGGTCCCAGTGGCCTCCTGCCTCCTGCACATTGGCCCTTGCCAGCTGCTTCAGGACATGTCCCTGCTGTTGGTGACAGTGGGGACTGTCGGGCGCCCGGGCTTGGTGTACGGCCAGTCTCAGCTTTGCACGCCAGTGTGGACACCCCACCCCAGCTGCGGCTGAGTATCCCCTAAATCCAGGCCACCCCTCCTCCCATGGGACCCCCTGCCCAGGAGGAGCGGCTGGCGCCGTCTCTCCC
>NW_009661368.1:4695210-4696772 GCF_000708025.1 Charadrius vociferus
CCCCCCGCCCCCGGCCACGGACAATGGGGACACGCGGGGATGGGGGGGGTGGGGGGTGGGACACACCGTTGTCTCCCACCGCCTTTGTTTCCCTGCCGCCAGCCCCCAGGGCCTGCGAAGGACCGGGCTGCGGGGAGGGGGTCCCCATCCCTGTCCCTGTTCCTGTCCCCTTCCCTCTCCCCTGTCCCTTGTCTCCATCCCTGTCCCCTGTCCCCTTTTCTTGCCCCTTTCTGCTGTCTCTATTCTTCCTCCCTGTTCCTATGCCTGTTCCCTGTCCCCACTGCTGTCCCTCTTCCCTGTCTTCATCTGTGTCCCCTGTCACTTCCCATTGACCCCTTTTCCTTTCCCTTTCCCTTGTCCCTTCCCCTGTCTCTTGTTCTCTGTCCCCATTGCTGTCCCCTCTTCCCTGCCCTCATCCCTGTCGCATCTCTGTCCTGTCCTCATCCCTGCCCACTGTGTCCCCCCCACTCCTTCCTCTGCCCTATCCCTTTTCCCATGTTCCCATCCCTTTCCCTGGGGAAGCTCTGTGACCTTCGCAGCCCACAACAATAGCTGGGCTCCTGGCGGTGCATTGTTCTCTCCTGGAGCCCCCTCTCCCCCGCCTCCCATCGCCGGCACTCCACTGCCGCCCTCTCTGGAGCAGGATGAGGCCCTGGTTCTGCAGGCAAGCAGTGGCCCCGGGACTGGGTCTCCCTGGGGCTATGCCGGCCGGGGGCTGACGGGTGACACCAGGACCTGGCTGGCAGCGGTCCCTGCTCTCCCCGAGCCTTGTGCTATGTCAATACTGTTGCAGCAGTTAACTAAGGACAGTCCCTCATCTGTCACTGCAGGCAGAGTGCTGGCACGGCCAGCACAGGGCAGCCCTGGTCTCAGGAGGAACCATCCCCTTTGTCCGGGCATGTGGCATCGGGACTGGGGGCCAAAAACAGCACCCCTGTGACCAGCACCCTGGGCCTGCCTGTTCACAGCCGTGTCTGCTCTTTCAGGCATGCTCAAAGTCAGGGCTGGGACCATCCCTGCACCGCATCGGGCTCACTGCTTTGTGTGGCACCCCACTGCACAGGGCATCCCGCAGCCCAGGACATCCCACATCCCACAGCATCCCACATCCCAGGGCATTCCATAGGCCACAGCATCCTACATCCCTGAGCACCCCACATCTCACAACATCCTACATCCCACAGCATCACACATGATCTCACATCCCATAGCATCCGACATCCCACAGGATCCCACATCCCAGAACATCGCAGACCCCAGGGCATCCCACATCCCACAGCATTCCACAGCCCAGGGCACCTCGCAGCCCACCCCACCAGCCCTGCTCTCCTGGGACTGGGGGTCCCGGGGCTACTCCCCACGTGGGCTGGGGTCTCGCCTCCCCCTCCCTTCCCTCAGTGCCTGGCTGGGGCTCGCAGGCAGCGACACGAGTCCCATCTGGCCCCGCAGCGCGGCCCTGACGTCAGGGCTTTGCCAAGTTCAAGGTCACCTCTCCCGGAGGGACGTGGCCCCGGGGGGAATGTCGCCTGCCGGGCCGCTCCTGGCATGTCCCCCCCGCCTCG
>NW_009661368.1:4697120-4697647 GCF_000708025.1 Charadrius vociferus
CCCCCAACCTGCCCCCGCTGCGGTGGGGAGGGAGGGGAGCGCCAGAAGAAAGGCTCAGCCTTTCTCCTCCGCTGCGGCCGGGCCAGGGCTGAATTCGTGCCTTCCTGAGCAGCTGTATGGAAATAATTCCCATTGGAGGCGATTGTTTTCCCGGGGAGAGGGAGGGGGTGGCGGGTGTCCGGTGAGCGAAGGTCCTTGTGGGCTTCCAAAGGCAGGAGCATCCTCTTGGGGTGCAGGGGGAGAGGGGTCCACTCCCTGCTTCAGTTTCTGGTCTCCCAGCAAGGGCCATGGGACACATCCCGCTCTTTGGATGAGACAAGCTGTGCCGTGGTACCCCCACATCTCCCACCGGACCTCAGCACCCCCTCTCCCATCCCTCGTCCCCCACGGGGCCGGATGCGGGACACGTGCTGCTGTGGGCTCTGCCAGGAGCTGCCGGGGGCGGGGGGCTGCCCGGTGGTGCCGGGGGGCAGACCCTGCTGCCCTCACTCCTGCCCTCTCTGCTGCCTCGGCCGTGGGGCCCCCGC
>NW_009661368.1:4698018-4700574 GCF_000708025.1 Charadrius vociferus
CATGCCACCCCCCCCAACCGGCGCTGTGCCCAGCACCGCTCCGGGCACGGGGCTGTGCTGTGGCCACTCTCCGTCTCTGCAACCCCCCGTGCTGCCCGTCTTGGGGGGCAGCAGGGCTGGACTGGGGTGCAGTGGGGGCACAGGGCTATGGGGAGGGAGCAGAAAGTGTGGACAGGGCTACAGCAGAGGATGCCGAACACCGGGCAGGTCCTGCCAGTCCCACCGTGCCTCAGTTTCCCCAGCTGCTATTGAGGCCCTTGTGAAAGCCCCCTGTCCCGTGTGCCCCCGGTGGTCCCTCTCCCCATGGCCAGGGCATGGCAGGCTCCGGCACAGCTCTGCCTGAGCCACCTTTGTCCCCCACTCCCCGCAGATGGCGGCAAACCCACCGTCCTGGGGGCAGCTGCCACCTCCGCCACAGCATGGGGCCGTGAACGCCGCCGGTGCCGCTTGGTTCAGCTGAGGCTGTGCCCACCTGCGGGGTCCCGCGGTGGCCTTGAGGCATGATGCCAAATGGCGCCAGACCCCCCAGGGGAAGGGACAGGACATGGCCTCAGCCGAGGGGTATCCAGGCAGGGGACATCGGCACAGGCAGCCCCTCCCCGGGGGGGGCGCAGGCAGAAGGGAGGCCGAGGGCTGAGCAAACACCTTCTATTGCTTTGAACGCAACAGGGACACTCCATGCCCACGCTGGGGACAAAGCCACGGAGCTGTTCCCACCCGGAGACCGACCCGGCAGAGCCCAGCGAGGAGACGTGCCTGCAGCCCCCGTGGTCCCACTGCTGCTTTTGGGGGTGAGTGCTGGCAAGAAGGGCTGTCCAGGCCACTCATGCTGGGCACTGCAGCCTGCAGTAGTCGTCGGATTTGAAGAAGCCGTAGATGTTGACGAGGGGGAACATGAGCAGGGCTCCGAGGAGGGAGCCCAGCTGCTCCACCACCCCGTACAACACCAGTGCACTGTGGCTGCGGCCCCGCAGGATCACCCCGGCCATCACCTTCACGTAGGAGAGCGTCCCGGTGAAGAGCACCCAGGAGAGGACCTGGTGGCGCAGGGTGGGGAGAGCAGTCAGCAGGGCTTGGGGGTTGCCCACAGTGGGGACAGGGGACATTGTGGTGGGGACAGGAGACATTGTGGTGGGGACAGGGGACATTGTGGTGGCCCCAGAGACCTCCCCGGGCAAGAGGGACCCCATGACTTACAATGGTGGCATCGCCCCACTGGGACTGCTGGAGGATCGGGCAGGGGCTCATCACCGCGATGGCCATGTTGTAGGCACCAAAACCTGTCCCCACCATGGTGAGGATGCCCAGCAGGGCCAGGGACCTGCAAGGGACATGCGGGTGACACCAGGGAGTGCTGCCAGCTCAGCCCTGGCAAGCGGCACAGACCTGCAGCACAGGCTGACAGGCTCTGTGCCGACCCCATCCTCCTTTCTGGGGGTGTCTCTGGTGCCAGGGCACCGGCACCCTGCAGACCCTCTCCCACCCAGTGCCTTCTCCCCCGACCCCATTGCAAAGCATGGGCTGTTCCTGGGGCAGAAGTCCCCGGGGTGCACCCCGCCGCAGCCCTCAGCGCCCCGCTACCCACCTGTTGGGCAGGACCATGGCCACGATGCAGGCGAGGGGGTTGGCCATGGAGCTGAGCGTGGCCGCGAGGTGGTAGGCGGTGTTGCCATAGGGCAGGCAGGAGTAGGACTGCACAGACGGCAGGACTCCGTTTGTCAGAGCGCTCACCCAAGTGATGAGGAAGTAGATGAAGGTGAGCTTGGCCAGGGAGTAGGAGACCTTCTTGGGCAAGATGTCACCAGGCCCCTTAGCATCCTTTGGGCATGGGCAGCCTCCGCTCAGCCGCGAGCCAGCTCCCTCATCAGGTAGTTGGTCAAATGAGCTCAACACGATGCTGCTGGGAAACAGCTGCCGCTGGGAGAGTTCCCACACTTTCGGCTGCCTGGTGAGGAAGAAAAAGGACAGCAAGCAGGCCAGCATCATCGCAGTCATGAAGAGGAAGAAGACAAGGGTGGAGAAGTTGGCTGGGAGGTAGCGTGTCTCTAGCTGGTAGATGGTGGTCTCCATGGTCTCGTTGCCAGTGGTGATGTTGACCACGCGGGAGTTGTTGACGCAGGTGGAGATGCCGGAGCCCTGGCCCAGCGTGATGAGAGCGGGGATCAGCCCGCTGAGCCCTTCCCCTATGAAGAAGGTGGTCAAGTACTGAGGCTGCAGCTGCATCATGAAGGGCAGGAAGGTGACGGAGGAGGTGCAGTCCACCAGGGCCAGGAAGAAGGTGAGGACCAGGAAGGCAGTGCTGTGAGTCCTCCCGGCAATGGGGGATGTGTAGTTCCAGAGGAAGGCCAGGAGAAAGCAGGCCACGACACCGATGGACACAACCACGTAAATAACAGGCACATCCTTCAGCAAGCCGGGCCGAAAGTGGTGCATGAGGGTGACGAAGAGCGGCCCCATGTTGGCCATCTGGATGATGATGGTGATGTAGGAGGGAAGGTCCCACTGCTCTGGCAGCACTGACACCAGCAACGGCAGCTCGACCCACAGCCCGTTGAT
>NW_009661368.1:4701503-4706021 GCF_000708025.1 Charadrius vociferus
CATGGCTCCGGCCCCACGGGGAGGCGTTGGGCGCTCCGGTAGGGAGCAAGAGCCAGGAAGGAAGCGGGTTCCCGGTCTGACCGGTTCCTCGGCAATCTCCCAAGGGGGAACTCACTGCGCTTTGGGGAACCGGCAGCAGCACGCGGGCGGGAGCGAGTCCTGGCTGCCAGGGCAGTGACGTGAGGCAGGCGCGTCACCACCTCCGGATGCAGACGGGTAACGGCCTGGCCCTGCTCTGCTCCTCGTCCTGCTCCAAACTGGCGGAGTCCCCGGGTCGGGGGGCGGCCGGGGGGACCCCGCACCCTCCTGCCACGTGCTCAGCAGCGGGGTCCAAAGCTGCTTTTCAGAGATCCTGTCCTGGGTGGGCGGGTCCCAGCGTGTCCCGGGGGGGACACATGAGCCGCAGGGATGGTTGGCTGCCGGCGCTGTGTGTGATGAGATAAAAGCGATATGAAAGCGTAAGGAAAAGCTTTGAAGTCCTTGGAGCGATGCGCGGGGCGGTCTCACTCCCAAAGGGACCCTTGTGACCACAGGGACAAGTTCCCGGGGGCCAGAGGGACCAGATCTGGTCCCAGCTCTCCCCCCCACTGGGGCAGAGCAAGGGCTGGGGTTGGCACACGGGGCACAGCCAGAGGGGGCAGGGGCTCAGGACCCCCCCCGCTCATGCCCCCCCTCCCAGTGGGTCCCCCGCTTTGGCCGCTGTACCGCCGGCAGCCTGACCCTGAGCGCCGGGTGAGGCCTTTCAGCTCCGCACTCTGTGTCGGTGGCCAAAGTCCAACTGTGCCATCTCCAGCTTCTGACCACCTCCAACTTCTGACCACCTCCTGCTCTCTCCCTGCCAGCCCGGGGACAGCCCAGCCTCTGCCCTGCACCGGGGGCCACCGCTACCCTCCGTCCCCACTTACCTCTGGCACCAGAGACAGCCCCATGCCTCCTGCCTGTCCGACCGTGGCACCGGGCGGTCGCCGCAGTGTCACCGCTATCCTGGACAACCCTGGCTTGGCTGGGTGCCGGTGATTATTCTTAGCAGCGTCCTGTACTTTGCACTTGTCCCCTGATGCAGCTGAACTGCATCCCACCTATTTCAGGCTGCTTCTTGTAGGTGCGAATGTCACCCAGTGACAGTGTCTTTCCCCCACTGGGGAGCTCTGCAGGGTCACGGGCTGGGACAGGGTCCTCAGGGACCCCTGAACCTGGTGGCTGTCCCACCTTGGGTGCACTGCAGGGCCGGGGACCTCTGACCACCCAAGTGAGACGGGACCAGACAATAAGCCGAGCTGTGAGCCGGTGGATGAGTCCCTTGCACTGGCCGGGAGGTGACATAGGGGACAGAGGACAGATCACCACCAGCAGCACAACCCCCTGTCCCCCTCATCCCATCCCATCCCATCCCATCCCATCCCATCCCAGCACCCACCGCCCCGGGGATGCCTCATGGTGGTTCTTCCCCCAGCACCCACCGGGTGTCGCTGGGAGAGCGGGCTGCAGCCCTGCAAAACCTGGGGCTGCCTTCTCCAGTGCCCTGCCTGCCCTGCCTGCCCTCCCTTCATGTGCCCTCAACTCTGGGGGCTTCAGCTGCTCCCTGCTCCCCGCCCTGCTCCTGGCTCCATCCCTGCCCCAACCATGGGGTTGTGGTGGGGACAATCATACGATCATAGAATGGTTAGAGTTGGAAGGGACCTTAAAGATCACCTAGTTCTGACCCCCTTGCCACAGGCAGGGACACCTCCCACCAGCCCAGGTTGCTCCAAGCCCCGTCCAACCTGGCCTTGAACACCTCCAGGGATGGGGCAGCCACAGATTCTCGGGGCAACCTGCGCCAGGGGCTCACCACCCTCACAGGAAAGAATTTCTTCCTGATACCTAACCTAAGTCTCCCCTCTTCCAGTTTGAAGCCATTCCCCCTCATCCTATCACTCCATGCCCTTGTGAAAAGCCCCTCTCCAGCTTTCTTGTAGGTGCCCTTCAGATACTGGAGGCTGCTATAAGGTCTCCCTGGAGCCTTCTCTTCTCCAGGCTCAACAACCCCAGGTCTCTCAGCCTGTCTTCATAGCAGAGGTGCTCCAGCCCTTGGAGCATCTTCATGGCCTCCTCTGCACCCGCTGTGCCTCTGGGACTGGAGGGACAGCACTGGCACATCTGAGTGCCTGTGGCGGGGCATGGTTTGAGGTGCTGCCGTGGTTTAACCCCAGCAGACACCTCAGCTCTACCCAGCTGCTTGCTCACCCCCGTCCCCTTCTCCCATGGGATGAGGGAGAGAATGGGAAGGGTAAAAAGGAGAAAACTGGTGGGTTGAGATAAAGACAGTTTCAGAGGGAAAGCAAAAGCCGCGTGCACGAGTGAAGCAAAATCAGGCATTCCTTCACTGCTGCCCATGGCAGGCAAATGTTCTGCCATCCCCAGGACAGCTGGGCTCCAGCACGCAGAACTGTCACTTGGGAAGGCAAATGCCATCACTATGAATGTCCCCCTCCTTCCTTCTTCTCCCCCAGCTTTTATTGCTGAGCAGGACGTCCTATGGATGGGATATCCCTTGGTCAGTGGGGTCCCATCCGTGTCCTGTCCCGGCTCCTTTTGCACCCCCAGACCCCTCGCTGGTGGGATGGTATGAGGAGCAGAAAGGGCCTTGATGCTGTGGAAGCTCTGCTCAGCGATAACTAAAACATCCCTGGGTTATCAACACTGTTTTCAGCACAAATCCAAAACAGCCCCGTACCAGCTCCTATGCAGAAGATTAACTCTGTCCCAGTCAAAAGGAGTACAGGAGCCCAAGGGGACCTGGGAGGGGAGGAGCAGGTACAAGATGGTGGGGGAAACCATTTGGGGGGGGCTCAGGCTGGCCCCAGGGCCGCTGAGGTCCCTGTGTGTCCACGGGGAGGGGGACATGGAGAGGACGGGGTTGGGATGGTGATTTTCCTGTGTTTAATTTGACAGCACAAAGCAGCAGCGGAGCCAGTGGTGAGACCCTTCCCGAGAGCAAATGGTTGTGGTGAAGGGGAGCCCAAGGGGGTGCTGGGTGCAGGACCCTTATGTCGCCGCTTCACTCTCCTCACCCAAATTCACCCGACACGTGCTGCCTGCCCTGCCTGTGGCGGCTGTGCCTCCTCCGCCCCCTCCCCGTGCTGCAGCTGAGCCCCCGGCCCCCCGGCCCCTCGCCCCTCCGCACCCCTGGCAGATGCGAGCGAAGGCCCCAGAGGCAGATGGCAACATTTGGTAGCTGAGCGGTCCCCGGCTGCAAGACTTTGCCAGGGTCCGGTGACCGGCTGGCCAGGAAACCCCCCTCCCCACCGGGCCAGGGCCGGGGACCCATCGTCAACCGCAGCCAGAGCAGGGCAGGGTGGGCAGTGGAACTGCCCAGGGTGGGCACGCTGCCTGTGCTGTGGGGATGCCCGGATGGTGGGAGGGCACGGGGCGGATCGGCGGTGCAGTAGAGTGGGGGTCTGTCCTGGAGCTCAGCCCTGGCAAGAGCCATTCCCTAATATCTACTTTCATCTGAGAGCAGTGGGGACAGTCTTCCTGGGCTGCTGCTCCAGTGCTGGGGGGACCCCCTCACCCCAGGGACCACCGGTTGCCCAATGCAAGTGGGTATGACCCCCCAGACTTCAGTGTGGGGACCCGCTGGCAGGGCGCAGCCGATGGGCCCGGCTCCTTGCCCTGAGCTGCCGCCTGCAGAGACATGCAGGGAGATCCGGGTGCGGGCAGCATCCATCCCTCTGCCCGCGGGCAGCAGGGAACAAAGTGATGCTGGGCACAGCCAGAGCTTCCCCCTCGAGTCCCCAAGTCCCTTTGGAAAGCCACCCTCGTCCGGCAGAGCTGCTCTGCCGAGCCCACAGCTGGGGAAACTGAGGCAGGAGCAGGCGGTGACTCGCCCTGGGTCAGGGCAGGTAGCGCAGGGGCGATTCCCCCACTGCAAAGCTGGGTGCAGCCTTGATGTGGCAAGGGGCTGTAATTAAACGCTAGGAATTAGCACCCACCAAGATGATGGCAGGGTTTGAGGGGGCGCCTGGCTCTTGGGGTGCCTGTGCCTGGGGCTGCCTGAGCCGCACTGAGCCCCAGCCTCGCTGCTCCTGGGGCACTGCGGGGCACCTGCAACCGCCTCCACCCAGCACGTCCAGGGAGGATTTAGCCTCTGAGCTCGTTTTTTTGCTCGTTGGCGGTTACCATTTAGCTCCAGGGGGGTCCTCGAAGCGGCTCAAGTGGGGGCCCATCCCTGAGCCTCTGTGGGAGGTGAGGGTGGAGTCAGTGCCAGCACCCTCCTGTCCCTCTGTTCCCAAACACCATTCCTCCGTCCCTGCCCCGTCCCCGGTGTCCCCAGGGCAGGGGCAGAGGTACTGAGCCGGGTACTGGGGGAGCGCTCCCGCGGTGACCTGGCCCTCCCAAAAACCTGTCCCGGGATGCTCCCAGGGAGGGCGAGGCTCCGGGGCGCTGTCTGGCTCCAACGCCCCACTCCAAAAACACCCGGCTGCCCAGACGTGCCCGGGCAGCTGCCTGCAGCCGACTGCCTGCACACCATGCAGG
>NW_009661368.1:4706247-4706765 GCF_000708025.1 Charadrius vociferus
CGCGCTCCGCAGCCCCCCCTGCCAGTCGCCATCCCGCGAGGAGAAGGGGAGGACGTGCCTGGGGTGGAGGAGGCGTGGGGACGCTGGGACACCCTCGGGACAAACACAGGGAGAAGCAGCGTGGCGGCTGAGCGGGACCGAGGAGCCTCCCACGTCGCAGGACCGATCCAGGTGGGTGGCGGCGGTGGTGCCGGTCCCGTGCCGGTCCTGTGCCAGCAGCGTGGGGCTGGGTCACCCGGTGAGGGGGTGCCTCCAGGCAGGAGGTGATCTGGTGTGCCAAAGTGAGCCCGGCTGGGCTGCCCACACCAGGAGGGAGAGGAACCGTGGCCGTGGGTGGGCATTGCCTGTCATGAGTGGGACAGTCAGCCCTGGCGCTTGGATACCCACGCTCTGGCTGGGTTTCGGGCATGGGATACCGTCACCTTGTTTTTAGGGCTGTTTGGAGGGCGACTCAGCTCGGCTCAGTGTAGCCCGGCTCAGCGCAGCCATGCCAGGGCAGACGGCTCAGCACCGCAGGA
>NW_009661368.1:4706775-4707759 GCF_000708025.1 Charadrius vociferus
CAGCCGGGCTCTCCTTGCCATCCGGGCTGGGGAGGGGAGCCCACACTGGCCACGTGCGGCCATGCTGGGGGGCCCTGTGTCCTCGTCCCTGTCCCCCAACAGCCATTCCTTCTGTGGTTTGGCCCTGGGGCTGAGCCTCTGGCACTGTGCTGAGCTCCAGCGCCCGATGCAGGGATGTGTCCAGGCTTCGCCTTGCCCCAGGGGGCATGTTTGCACCCCCGTGCCGAGCCGGGGACCTTCCCTGAGCCTGGCACAAGGTACGAGGTCAGCGGGGCCAGCCATCGGCAGGGTGCTGTTGCGGGGCACAGGGTCCGGTCAGTGCTGGAACCGAGGGGTGATGCTGTGTGGGCACCCATCTGGCAGCCAGTGCTCCCCACCATCCCCAAGGTCTCTGCTGACCAGCTGGGCTGTGGCACCCAGCTCTGTCCGTGCGTTTGTGCAGCGCCGAGCACAGCCAAGCTCTCCTGGTGGGGGGACACCTGCCTGTCCTGCCTGTCCTGCCTGTCCCTGTCCTTGCCCAGCAAGGACATTGGTGCCCTGCGCTGCTGACTCTGTCCCCAGGTCCCCCCGCGGGGGGGGCAGAAAGCTGCCCCTGGGGAGGAGACAGGAGGGTCTGTGTTGGCGCTGGGATCGTCCCCAGCTGTCCCCAAGCCTGGCCGGCCCCCTGCAGACACTTTCCAGGTCAGAAGGCAGTATGTGCCCCCCCCCGGGAAGGGGATGGCAACAAGGACAGCCAGCCTCCCCCAGGCCACTTGCCCGTCACAGCGCATCAGGCAGATGCACTGTGCGCCGTGGGGCGAACTGCTGCACGGGGACCACGTTGGGGTACAGACCCCGGAGGGGCCGGGGCTGACACGCTGGCGCATGTGGGCTTGCAGACGGTGCAACCATGGCCGTGGCACGGTGCTGTGGGTGCCGGGACTGGCTGCTGCTGGCTGCGGCCGACGCTGGGACGTGCCCTGGGTGGCACCCAGGAAGTTGTAC
>NW_009661368.1:4709227-4710818 GCF_000708025.1 Charadrius vociferus
GAGAGGCCGCTGGGCCGGGAGGGCAAGTGGAGGGTGGAGGCACCGGTGGCACGGGGCGGTGGGGCGGAGGGTGCCAGCAAGCTGCCCGAGAGCCCCGCTGCCACCAAGACCCCCGGCAGTGTGGCCGTGCGGAGGGTGGATGTCCGTCCCTGCGGTGCTCTGCAGGGCCAGGTGACACCAGTGCCTGCATCCCCCGTCCCAGGCGGGCTGCCTGCAACCCCAGCACGGATCTCGCCCGCCCGCCCCGACAGCGCCCGTCGACAGCCCGTGCTGCACCGCTCCAAGACGGACCTGAGCGACCGGCTCTCGCGGGCCACCGCCGACCTGGAGCGCTTCTTCAACTACTGCGGCCTTGACCCCGAGGAGGTGCAGGACATGGGCGCTGAGCACTTCGCCCGCGCCAGCTCTGACATCGTGTCCCTCAAGTTTCACAGCGTGAGCACGGCCAGCTCAGAGGGCGGCTGCTCGCCGCCCAGTGTCGCCACGCCGGAGGGGCAGCCAGCTGAACGTGTCCCCTATGGCATCTCCATCATTGAGCGCAATGCCCGCGTCATCAAGTGGCTGTACGGGCTGCGCCAGGCCAGGGAGTCCCAGCAGGTCTCCAACGTGTAGCAGTGCTGCGGTGGTGGCGTGCGCCGGGGACAGGTTGCTCACAAGCGGGTGATGCCGGATGGGGAGGGAGCGCTGGCTGTGCCCCGGGAGGAGTGGGGACCTCTCGGTGGTGACAGAACCCTTGAACTCAGCCTCCCTACCCTTGCTTCCCTGCCCCTTATGCCACAGTGGCACTGGCAGAGCCCCGGTGCGGTGGCCGAGCATCCTTCCCACTGGCTCTGGCTCCATCAGAGCCCCGTGCTGGCACTGGAGAGCCAGGTCCCCGTGAGCTCGTGGGAGGGCAGAGGACACATGTCCTTGGGTATGCGGCTCGTCCCCAAGACCCTCGCCTTGCCTGTTCCTGCAGGAGCCCACATGTGGTCTGCCTGCCTGCCCTGCTCCTCGCCAGCACCCACGGGTTGGGGGGTAAGGGGCTGGTTCCCCTCCGCATGGAGCAGCGACACTGCCACCGAGGGGCTCACACTGCCTGGGATGGGGGCAGCATCCTGGTGGCCCCCGTCTTAATGCTGGAGGTCTGGGAGACACTGGGTGCTTCGTAGGGGGGGTCAAACCCGACCCCCTGCTTCGAGCAGCTCGGGGCCACGTGTGTGTGCGAGTGTGTGCGAGTGCTTGTGTCCCCTCCTGGGTGCCAGCGGGCGCACAGCCCCGGGCACACTGGGCCCTGGTATTTATGAAGATGACGATTGTTGGTCTTTTCCTCATTTCTACTGTTTTTCCTGATGTTTGATCTGTACGTAATATTAGTAACACAGCCGTTTTTATTAAAACTCTTGTGCTTTGGAGGCTCCGTGCGTTGCTGTCTGTTGAGGCGGTGGAGGTTGGGATGGGGCAGGGACCTTTTGGTGCCTCAGCAGGCACTGGCGTGCTGAACAGCCGGGTGCCGGTGGGACCAATGGGTGCCGTGCCGCGGCGTGCCAGCGCGGGGCCCGGCGGGCACAGCTGGGGAGGCGGTTGGGTCCGGCAGGTCCCGGCAGAGCCC
>NW_009661368.1:4711285-4712510 GCF_000708025.1 Charadrius vociferus
GGGTCCCAGCCACAGTGGTGGGGCCGTGGAGGCAAACGGCTCCACATGTGCAGGGAGCCAGACTGCCTGGCGCGGGTCCCACTCGGCAAACGCCATGTGCGTGGCAGTGGTGACAGGCCAGGGGACAATGTCCAGCCGCCCACCCCAAGGCTGCAGGTTCCATTTTCAAAGGGGCCAGAGCTGCTGCCGCCCCAGCCCGCCCCAGCCAGCGCTTAACCCCAGCTCAGCCCTGGCTCGACGTCCACTGGCCGGGGCAGCACTGGGGCTCCTCTTGACCAGGGCTTCCATCCAGCACTCGAGGTTCCCAAAAAAGCCCTCACAGGGATGAAAGATTTCCCACCTCAGCCCAGCTCTCGCACTGGGCATCCACCCAGAGGCACTGCCCAGGGTGCAGGATCCGTCCACCTCCCGCTGGGGTACGGGCAGGTCCGTCTGCCTGGGATGCGGTGGGCAGGACACGGCGGGCAGGACGTGGGGATGGCGTCTGGCCTGTGAGTCAGGCTGACAAAAGCGGGCTGGAGAGGAAGCACACACCCAAGGGATCCGTAATGACAGCACGTGGGGTGCTGGGTGCCCCCCCGAGGAGCCGGAAACCCGGGGGTGACGGGGACCCCAGGCACCCGCTTGGGGCCAGGCTTCGCCCTCGGGGAAAACTCTGAGAGAACTGGATCCCTGCCGGTGGCTGGGACCGGCTGCGCTGCCGGATTCCTCAGCCTGGCGTGTCCAAGGCTTGGTCTAAATTTGCTGCTATTGCCACGGGGAGGGGGGAGGTTGGGGGCCCACCTGCCCCCCACCAGGCACGGGGCCGAGCAGCTGGCGTGTCCCTCCGGGCACTGTTGGCCCTTGGCTTGAGCCTGACATCCCATGACGTGCATGGCTGGGACCTGCCGTGGCTGCGTGGCCGTCCAAAGCCCTGTGTGATCGTGTGCATGCATGTTCGTGAGCGTGCACATCCATGTCTGCTCACGTGTTCATCTGTTTACGTGCACATGTGCTTGTGTACACGCGTGTCCGTGTGCACGCGTGTGTGCACGCAGCTGCGGGGACAGGAGGAGCCGTGTTCCTGAGGCAGGAGTCTTCATCTCACCCTGCATCCCTGGGTCTGCCTGCGTGAAACCCCGGCACAGCCGCAGCGTGACAACGCATGCCCCCCCGGGAATGCCCCCCCTTTGCGTGTCCCTGCTGGGGACAGCAGGACGGCCCCAGCGCTCCCTATCACTTTCCC
>NW_009661368.1:4712696-4713653 GCF_000708025.1 Charadrius vociferus
GCTGTGCCGCTCGTTGGGAGCGGGGCGAGGCTCACGGGCGGCCCCCGCACCCTGTATTTTCCATTTTTTAATTATTCCACACAGCCCCGCTTAATGAGCATCTTCGGGAAGTGCCAACTACGTCACGTGCTTTAATCACTGTTAATTAGCGAATGCCTCAGGACAGCGTGGAGGGCAGGGCGTCGGGAGCCTCCTCGTTGCCGCACGCGCAGTGGGTGCCGGTGCCAGCATCCTGCCAGCGGGTCCCACTGTCCCTGCGTCCCTCGCCCCGCTCTGGGGTACTGGCTCTGACCCCCGGGGACCTGCAGCGGGGGTTAGGTGGCATTGGAGGGTCCCCCGGCACCTCTGCTTCTGCGGGGTGTCTGCTGTCACCCACCTGGAGCACCACTGCTCGGGGCGAGAGGGACCCGTTTTGGGGAGGGAGGCACGGGGGGACTTGGATGTCATGGAGGCAGCGGGTCCCTGGCAGATGCCAGCACTGCAGCTGGTCACTGGGGCTTGGGTACCAGTGGGACAGGTGACCTGGGGACCCGGTGGGGCACACTGTCCCCCAAGGGTGCTGCAGGGAGCTGCCACCAGGCTGTGGGGGACTGCTAGTGGCAGTGGGACCGAGGGGGACGGGGACAGAGACTGCAGGGGGACAGGGACACCTGCAGAAGGGTGACAGGGACAAGCAGTGACCAGGTGTCACCGAGCCCTGCCCTCCCGCGAGCTCACCCGTGCACTGAGCTGCCCAGGGCTCAAGGTCCCCTGGGGGTGCCCGGGGTCCATCTGCCGTGCCCCCGTCCTGCCCTTCTGCCCACCCTTTTGTCCCAGTTGCTGAAGCAGGGGGGACGGGTGCCTGTCCTGGGGTGCAGGGACACCCCCCCACACCCACTCCCTCCCCTTCGATGCTTTGAAAATAAATACCTTTTAGTACAAAAATAAAAGCGCCCCCAGCCCAAACTCTGGCAGCTC
>NW_009661368.1:4713956-4715806 GCF_000708025.1 Charadrius vociferus
CCCGCGACCCCTCAGCCCCATCCTGCCCGTCCCAGGACACTGCCAGCCCCCTGTCAGCGCTGCCCCCCCGCCCCAGCATGGGGCCACCAGCCATGCCAGCCTGGCAACAGTCCCCCTAGGGTCCCCAAAGACTCCCCCTCCTCCTCCCACCCACCCCAGGGGCTGGAAATGCTCAGCCCGGTCCTGCAAGGAGCAGCGCCTGTGCTGCCATGCGTGGGGATGGTGGCTTGGGCCATGCACGTGGGAGGGGACAGTCCGTGTCCCCCGGTATGGCCGCACCTGGGCAGGACGGGAAGGAGGGATGGCACCAGCCCCTCGCACTCACAGGGACCCCCATCCCCGCCAGCTCCCCTAATCCCGTGGGGAAAGCAGGACGGTGGGAGCTTTGCAATGCCCTAAAACACACAGAAAAGGCAAAGCCCCCCCTCCCTGCGCCTTGGAGCCGGGTTGAGCGTGCAGAGGGGTCCTGGAGGTGTCTTGGACCCCCATCTCTGGGTGAAGGAGGTGGCATGGGGAACTGAAGGTGCAGCCCCTCTCCGGGACACGCAGGATCTTGGAGGATGGGATAAAAAATAGTAAAAAAATAATAACTGGGGGGAAATCTTCCCTGCAGCGGCCGAGAGGGCTCAGACTCCCCCAGCCATCCCTTCATCCCGGCTCCCTCCAGGCCTCCTCCTTCCGTGCCAGGCTGGCACCGGTTGCGGTGCCGTGGCTGGCCACCGGCGTGCTAGAAGCTGGCGGGTCGTATCAGCATGCGGGTGCCCTTCAGGGAGTAGCTGGGCCCTTGGAAGTGGTGCCAGCGGATGCCGTTGAGCTTGCGGATGTTGTGCCGGGCCGGGTAGTAGATGCCATTCAGGTTGGAGAGGCCGCAGGCGTCGAACCACCAGCCTGCAAGGAGGGAGCGGGGTGGGAGGGTGGCATTTTGGGTGAGCACCCATGGGTGCTGGGTGGGTGACCCCCCAGGCTCGCTCACCTCCTGAGAGCATCTGAGCACACTTGCAGAGGCAGTTGGCGTTGCCGCCGTCGCGGGTCCTGAAGCGGGTGCCCTGCAGCGCCATGCCGCTCTGCTGCCCGGCTGTGCCGCTGTAGTCCTGCAGCGAGAGCCTGCCGCCCGGCCCAGCACGGCATGGCCATGGCCACCATCAGTGCCAGGTGGCCGCTGTTGCGGGGGTTCACAGAGCCCCACAACCCTGCTCGGGGGCGTCGGAGGCCATGGGATGCCATGAGCTGAGCAAGGGCTGGCACGGAGGGATGCAGGTAGAGATCCTACAGCTCCAGCTTGACCTGGGTTTGCCAACTTGGAGGCCCTGTCCTGGGGGTCCCCGAGGGTGGAGGTTGAACACCCTGAGGCTCCTCTGGTCCTCTTTGCTGGGGGTTGGCTCGGTGCATGCATGGGATGCGTGGTGCGGGGGATGTCCAGGGTCCGGTCCCATCCCCAGCCCAGCACCAAGGCACCCATCTACCCGCCACCCCTCCTGCCCACAACCAGGCTGAGTTTCCTGGGAGCACATGCCATCCTTACAAGCCCGGTGGCAGAAGCGCATGGGTGTCGCAGCCTGGGGATGCCTGACACCCCCTAGGAAGGTCCGGGCGGCTGCAGCCGTGTCACCCCCATTTGCCAGAGCATCAAGCTGCGGTGTGAGTGCCCCGGCTGCCGGCTGGCACTGCGCCCAACCGCTGGCTGGGATGGGAAATCCCGCTGCCTTGATGCAATTTCATGCATTAAAATCCACTTTGGGTTCTCAGGAGCCCGCGCAGAGAAAAAGGAGCGGGTAGCACAGCAATGTACCCCCCTCCCCCCAGCATCTGGGGAGGAGCTCTGCCGAGCCGCAATCCCACCGCCAAATCCC
>NW_009661368.1:4716356-4717245 GCF_000708025.1 Charadrius vociferus
CTGGCTGTGGGCAAGGGCTGGGACACGGCGCTCATGGGTGGGCTGTGGGGGTGCCTTTAAAATTAATTTTAGCCCCCCATCTGAAAGCCTGTGGAAGCTCCTCTGCCTTTGCCCCCTCTGCAACCCCCGAAGCATCTCAGCCCCCACGGCCAGCTGGGGTGGGGGGCACTTCCCCAGCAGCAAGGGTTGGGATGTGCCTGTCCCACGAGGATACCCTCTATGGTATAGGGCTAGTGTGTACTGGGTGGCACTGGGGTGGGCAGCACCCCAGGGTGCTGCGTGGGAGCCCTCTCAGGGTCACGCTCACCTTTTTGGGCTCGCTGAGGTTGGCGATGTGGAGGGTGTAGACCCCGCTGGCATGGATGCCTGCACGGCGCACCTCGGCGCAGTCCTGGAAAAGCTGCTCTTGCCCGAGCACAGGGGCTGCGGCAGAGGGGACAGTGAGATTGGCAGAAACCCTGCCGGTCCCACAGCCCTGCCTGGTTTTTCCCTCTCATTTGGATGCTTTTGTGCCCACGGATTCTTTTTCTTTCTTCTACGCCACGTCCCTGGGGCTGGGTGAGGTGGCTGCAATGCACCGGGGCCGCCAGCCTGAGCATGGGGATTTGCCGTGGCTGGGGATGGGGTCGGGACTATGGACCCTCCCCTGGGGGCTTGGAGCTGCTCCTTGGATGCAATGCAGGGCTCATTTTCGGGGTAAAATCACCCATGCCTGAGCTGAGCGGTACCCTGGCACCCTCTCTGGAGGGCGAGGAGCTCTCCCACTGCCCTACACCCTGCCTGCACGTCCCGGCTCACCTCTGCCCTGGGAGACGAGGCGCACCAGGCTCTGCACCGACTCGAGGAGCTGGAGCTGCTGGCGCTGGAGCAGGCTGGTGTTGGCGCTGGC
>NW_009661368.1:4717275-4718588 GCF_000708025.1 Charadrius vociferus
CCTTGCCGGCTCACCGGTCCCGACAGCTTCTCCTGCTCCGATCGGGCCCCCGCCAGCTCCGCTTGGTGCTTCGTCTCCATCTCCAGCACCCGCACCTCCAGGATGCTGAAAGGGGGAGGCAGGGGTGATGGGGGGGCGGCTGTGCCTATGTCGAGCAGCCGGGCAGGGAGAGGGTGGCAGAGCAGACCCAGCCCCAGCTGCAGTGCCCCAGCACATCTGTGGGGACCCAGAGCTGTTCCCATCCCTCGCTGTACCCGCCGAATCGCACCCTGCCTGGCACCTCTGGGATGTGCTTAGCGAAGGGGCAATCAAAGCCCAAGGGGCTGTGCCGGGGCTGTGCAATCCCCCAGGGACCCCGGCCAGCCCCTGGAGGGGTTCAAGCCCCCCCCTCCCCCAAAGCGCAGCTGTGCTCCTGGGGTGGGAGAGACCAGCCTCCCCTCGGGGTGCAGGGGCTGTGGGGGTCCCCAGGTCACCCCAGGTCCTACTTGTTCCTGTTCTGCAGCTTGTGGATCTCATTCGTCTGCAGCAGCAGCTGCTTTTCCAGCTTGGTGGTGGACAGGGAGTTCTCCTGCAGCTGCATCTCGATGCGCGACGTCTGGTTCAGCACCTGCCCCAAGAGCAGAGGGGAGCGTTGGCGTGAGCAGCCGGAGCCACACCATGTCCTCAGTGTCACCGGGTTCACGGCTCCCTGGCACACATCCCTGGTACCTCTGCACACCGGTGCATTAAACCATGCATCACCTCAGGGAATCGACTCACTTCTAGCAACAGAGAAACCGTGTCGCCCACCACCATTTCAGGGGTGGTGGGGACGTGAGGACACACGTGCCATGCGCCCCGGTCACCTCCTACCTGGGCCTCCACGTCGGTGAGCTTGCGGCTCTGCTCAGCGCTCTGGTTGAGGAGGGTGCTGCCGATCTCCAGCATGGTGGCAGTCTGGTTCTGCCCCGCCGTCTGCCGCAGCTGCACCATCTCTGGCTTCATGCTCGTCTGGATGTACCTCTCCAGCTGTGGAGGGGAGCAGGGATGCGGCGGGTCATTCGGGAAGCGCGCCGGGTCCTCCCTCAGCACCCCAGCCGAGCCTGGCACCACTCGGCGCAGCCCCCAGGCACATCCCTGGAAGCGTTTCGGCATGGCACGGCTCATGGCGGGGCCCTTTGAAGCTTATCGGGAGGACAGAGCGAGCTGCCCGTGGGCTGTGCTGCAGCAGGGGAGCCCCCACCTCGTGCACCGACCGCCCAGGATTCCTGGGCTCTGGTACCAGCTGGGACCTAGCGTGGGCTTGTGTGTGTGCACATCTCCTGGCAAAGTGC
>NW_009661368.1:4718744-4722093 GCF_000708025.1 Charadrius vociferus
GCGGGGGAGCCGCCTTTCCCAAAGGCTTTTCTATTTCTGGCGGCCTCGCCATGAGGTTCCCATTCGGCCCCTCCCCGGGGCGACGGCCTCGGCGGGGGCATGGTCCCTCGTCAGGGGCCGCGGGGAGCGGAAGGGGCCGCGTTGCCGCCCACGCTGGGAAGCGAGAGCGAGAGGGGATGGGGGCTGCCCAGCTCCCTCCACCCCACAGATCCCACTGTCCCCGCAGCGCCCGGATCCTGCTCCCTCCCCGACCTCCCAGATGGTGTAGGCAGAGCCCCACAACCTCGTGCATCTCGTGTGGTTGTGGACCAGGCGGGACTGGCAGGGGGGGGGGGGGGGCGGGCAGGCAGCAGTGCTGGGATGCTCAGTACCATGGCAGGCAGGCAGCAGCACTGGGATGCTCAGTGCCATGGTGGGCAGGCAGTGATGCTGGGATGATCAGCGCCATGGCAGGCAGGCAGCGATGCTGGGATGCTCAGTGCCAAGGTGGGGAGGCAGCAGTGCCAGGATGCTCAGCACCATGGCAGGCAGGCAGCAGTGCCAGGATGCTAAGCGCCATGGTGGGCAGGCAGTGGTGCCGGGATGCTCAGCACCATGGCAGGCAGGCAGCAGTTCTGGGATGCTCAGCACCATGGCAGGCAGGCAGCAGCATTGGGATGCTCAGTGCCATGGCAGGCAGGCAGCAGTGCCAGGATGCTCAGCACCATGGCAGGCAGGCAGCAGTGCCAGGATGCTCAGCACCATGGCAGGCAGGCAGCAGTGCCAGGATGCTCAGCACCATGGCAGGCAGGCAGCAGTGCCAGGATGCTCAGCACCATGGCAGGCAGGCAGCAGTGCCAGGATGCTCAGCACCATGGCAGGCAGGCAGCAGTGCCAGGATGCTCAGCACCATGGCAGGCAGGCAGCAGTGCCAGGATGCTAAACACCATGGTGGGCAGGCAGTGGTGCCGGGATGCTCAGCACGGGAGCGGGGCTGGCAGCGGGCCAGGGCGCAATGCTCCGCTCTGCACTTGTTTGCGCATGATGAAATCTCGCTGGCAGCGGCGGGGCCCCGTTCCTCCTCCCCAGAACCAGGCAGCAGCAAAACCATCACCCCACCACGTACACCCACGGAGGGAAGGAGGGTCCCAGGGCTGGGCACCCCGGCCAGCGTTGCCTGCACCCCACTTCCCCGGGGATTTTCCCTCACGGGAATGTGCTTACGGGGAGGAAGCGGGGAAAGGTCGGAGAGCCGCGTCTGGAAAACATTTCCCTGAGCTGAGTGATTGCTGGAGAGTTTCCCTTTAACCACGTCGTTAATCTTGTTGCTTCACAGGGCTCGGGGAGGCCTTTTCTCCCTCTCACTCTTGCTGCTTTTTTTTTTTTTTTTTTTTTTTAAAAATAAACATATCTCCGAGCCCAAGGGCAGTACATACCCGTGGAAAAGGTCAGGCTGGCACGGGGAGGGCTGAGCGTAGCTGGAGATGGAGCCCCAGGTCCTGGCCCCAGCAACTCTCTGGGAGCAACTGGGTCTGGAAGGGGATGCAGTGTCCCCGGCCCTGGGTGGCACAGGGGACCTAAGTGGGACAGGCTCTGTGGAGAGGGCTGGAAAATCGGGGTCGCCCTCCCTTTACCCCATGACTTACTGGGGTGAGCTGGGCTCTTCTAGTCTCAGAGAGGTCCCACCAGCCTGATTTCTCCCCGAGAAGGGCAGAGCGGCCAGGCGGGGCACCGTGGTGCTGCAGGTCCCCCCAAAATGCTACCCTGGAGCAGGGGACACCCCGGCCACCCTGTTGTCCCAGTGCTGGGGACCTGTTGCCCATGGCTGGATGATCCCGTGCTGCCTTCTTGCAGCTGCATCCATCTCCTGTCCCTGTCTCCGTCCTGCCCTGGCATTTCTAAACATCCCGCAAGCGTTGGCTGGGGGGGTGTCCCCGGGCCAGAGGTAGGGGGAAGCCCCCCACGTGCTGCACGCACCCCTGCACCCATGCCAGCATGAGCAGCACCAGCCCCTCTGCCGCGGGCACCCCAGAGGTGACAACCTGCCACTGCCCTGCTGGGGACCCCCATCCCACCCCAGACCTGGTGGCACCATCAAATGTTTGTGTTTGAACTAAAATGAATTCCTCCTGAGACAGGAACAGTCGATGGGATGATGAGCAG
Organism: Charadrius vociferus; assembly: GCF_000708025.1. Lineage (NCBI taxonomy): Eukaryota > Metazoa > Chordata > Aves > Charadriiformes > Charadriidae > Charadrius > Charadrius vociferus. Next base: position 4,720,887 of record NW_009661368.1, read on the forward strand.
AAGCCACGTGTCCCCGTGTGCCATGACCCTGTCCCTCCTGGCCGTGGAGGGCTGCACATGGGGAGGATGGAGCAGCACCCCAGTGCCGGGTCTCTCGGGGAAGCTGGGTGCTGGGGGTACTTTTGGGGGCCTGGGGACCCCTGCCCAGTGCTGGGGGCTCAGGACCCCGCTGGCAGGGCCCCCAGCCCCCGGGACCCGGCGGTGCTTCCCGGGCCAGGGCAGAGCAGACAGGGATGCGATGTTGTTTACAATCCGTCCCCGAACCCGATGCCTCCTTCGAGCCCTGGTTTGTTTGTTCAGGCCTGGAGTCCGACCAAAACAAGCCTCCCTGGGCAGCTCCAGTTAAATTAGGAAAGCCAAGGAACAACATGGGGAAAAAAAAAAAAAAAAAAAAAAAGGCTAAAAGCTGCCTTTGCTCGAGGGGCTGTGCTGCAGGATGGGATGGGATGGGGTACCAGATGGCCAGTGCCCCACTGCCACCTGCTCCTCGGGGCTGGATGTGGGCCATTCCTGCCCACAGCTGCCCAGATGTGCAGCCCCACTTTGCCTATGGCTGCCTGCTCCAGGGCAGGGTCATGTGCACCTGCGGTGGGACCCCTGGCCCCCCACCTTGCTGGGCCATGCCCAAAGGCTGCCCTCACCCCCCAAAACAGCTCAGAGCTGGCCTGGGCACCCAGGCCACAGGGACCCCAGGATGCAGGAACCCCAAGGCAGGGACCCCAGGGTACGGGCACCCCAGGGCTATGCACGCACAGCAGACCCAGCAGTGATGGAGGTTCTCTGCCACCAGCCGGGTGGTGGTTGGCTCTGCCAGTCCCTCTGTGACACACCGGGCTGGCTTTCAGCGGAGCTGCGGCTCAGCGTTTTCCCCAGCTTTGAGGAATTTGTCATCTAGGATGGCTGAGGGGACAGGGGACAGCTCTGCGCATCCCTGCTGCCTGCCCGGTCCCCCACGGTCAGGAGAGGCTCCCTGAGCAGCGTGGGGCTGGCACAGGTCACCCTGGGACCCCCTGTTTTGGTGTGGTTGGTCTGTGGGGGCTCAGCACGCACCATCTCGCAGTGCTGCCAGCCCTGCTCAGCCGGGGGCATCATCCAGGAACGCGGAGTGCAGAGGGACACAGGTCCCATTGCATCCCAGCGGGACACAGCCAGGACCTGGATGCGGCTATCCCAGCGATGCCACTCGGCTGGAGGGTCAGTGACGGTT
>NW_009661368.1:4722340-4722965 GCF_000708025.1 Charadrius vociferus
GGGCGGCTGCGCGGGGCCGCAGATGGGGGCTCCATCTCTGCGAGCCCTTGGGAAGGAAATGCTGCTTCCTGCCGTGGGCGGCGGGGATGGGGTGAGCCAGGGTGGGGGGCACCCCCGTGGGCATGCAACCCTTCTGGTGTGGCACCCCACACTGCCCCCCCCTGCCCCCTCCCTCTTGTCCTTGCGCTGCGGGGCTGCGCGGGAGCCGCGGGGCCCACTCAAAGTCTCACCGAGCGCCAGGAGCTTTTGCAAAGCCGGTAAGTGGTAAAACGATGAAGCGGGAGCGGTTGCCCCTGCCCTCAGGTCCCTCACTCCGCTGCCTGCCAAAACCCTTCCCAAGAGCTTTCCAGCAGGGCTGCATCCTGACCCAGACTGGGGAGCGTGGAGCCCCGAGGGATGCCTGGGCACAGCCAGCCCAGTTGGGACCACGAGGAGTTGCGGCAGGGTGATACAGCCGCAGCGGCAAGCACCGGTGATCCGCAGCACCCATGAGCTGCGGCGCTCACGAGCTGCAGCGCTCACGAGCTGCAGCACCCGCATCACCCATAGCACCCATCCCCACCATGAAGACACCGCCAGGATCAGACCCAGGTTGCAAACCTGCCGGGGAGACACTGACTCGCCC
>NW_009661368.1:4723309-4723678 GCF_000708025.1 Charadrius vociferus
CGGCCCTCCCCAGGCGGCCGCGACGCCGCTCTTGGCCGGGAAGGGTCAGTGGGTGCTCACCGCCGAGTCGAAACGCTGCAATTTCGGCATTTCCTCCCTCTGAGCCGGCTCCGGCCGCCCCGGCCTTTTATCGCCAGGCGGCCGCAGCCCTCGCAGGGGGAGAGGGGAAAAAAAAAAAAAAGAAAAAGAAAAACAAAGGAAAAAATCTGTTTAAAAACAATACTTCTATCTTTTTTCTCTCCTCCTAGCCCACTGCGGGGAGATCAAGTTTCACACGTGATCTATAAATGTCTCACACACACACACACACTCTCGCACACGCTCGTACAAGCATCCCCCGTCCCTCCCCCAGCTCAAGTGACAATGGCT
>NW_009661368.1:4724616-4725088 GCF_000708025.1 Charadrius vociferus
GGCCGGGGGGCCGGCGTGCTGCTGTTGTGCCGTCGCAGTAACTGGATTACGCAGCTGGGCACAGCCATCGCTGTGAGCGGGGGCCGTGTGAGACCGGTGCTTTCACTCAATTAGCAACCGGCCGGACGAGCCCCTCGGCACTTCCCGGTGGCAGAGCTGAGCCTGCGATACCTGCGGGGCAGCAGACCCGGTGATGCTGCTTGCCGCTTGCTCCAGTTGCTGGCTTGGGCACCAAGTGACGCTGGCGGTGCTTTAAATAAAAAATCTAAAATAAAATCTTTCCCCGCACTGCCTGGAGGCCAGGGCAGGGGGAACCCCTCACCCCGCTGGGGGCCACGCTGCGGGCACAGGATGCAGGTTGCAGGACGGAGGGGTCCGATGCTGCATTTCCCGCAGCAGGGCTCAAGGGGATGCAGGGGTAACGCCGTGGCCGCAGCCATCATCCCCGTCCCCCCTCAGCCCCCACCCCCCC
>NW_009661368.1:4725115-4726373 GCF_000708025.1 Charadrius vociferus
CCCCCCACCCCAGCAGCACCTGGTGGAAATGAGGAACTCAGGGAAGCGAGAGAGATGTTGGAGGTTTAATACATTTATTTGACATTAAGCAAACGGAGGAGCTGCTACGGCAGCTTCGTGCTGGCTCCTGGGGCCAGCTCGATGCTGACACCCAGTGCTCTCGCCCTGAAGGGTCTGTGCAGCCCTTGCGGCCCCCGCAATCCCGACACCCCACTGCCAGACCTGGCCTCCCCCTGCCCATGCTTGCAGCAGGGACGGGGGGCTCTGACCCTGGGAAACCCCCAACTACAGAGACGCCTGTGGCTGAGGCAGCAATTTTGAGCAAGACACACGTTAAATATGCTGATACAGCCCTCTGTGCCTCCAGGACATACACCGTTTATTTCTGCAGGCGATGTGAGCACGACAGCCAGTTCGGCAGGATAGACTGGCATGGGAGGGCTCAGCACCCCCAGGTTGTGCCCCAGGTGACATTTGGGAGGGGGCTGCGGTGGCTGCTCCCAGCGCGCCCCAGCTGGGGGATGCAGGAGGCAGCAGCATCCTCTGCCTGGACTCGCTCCAGCAGCTGCAGTTGCAGGGTGCACACCCCCCGTCGTGGACCGAACACGGCCAGAGCCACCCCGAATTCCTGCGCCCACATCCCGCTGGGGACAGATGCTCCTCCAGCCCTTCTGTCAGCCTGAGGGTGGCAGGATTTGGCCAAAGGTTGTGCCGGTGGGGATGCTGAGCACCAGGCCGGCATGGTCCCCAGCAGGATTCCCAACCTGGGGGACTCGCTGCCCTCTGAGCACGAGGACAGCAGGATTTGGCCCATGGTTGTGCCATTGGGGATGCTGAGTAACGGGTTGGGTGGCTGTGAGCGATGGTGTGGTACTCAACAGGGGTCCTGCCACCCTCTCTGCCGGTGGCTGAGGATGGGGGACCCTATCTGGTACCCAGAGCAGCTCAGTGACACGCTGTGCACCCCAGCACCCCTGTGCAATCACGACACCGTGGGGACAGAGCATCTCCCAGCCCTGGGGGACGGTACCCAGGCAGGCACGGGGTCCAACCCTGGGATCAACCTCATCCCACCCGGTTGGAGCAAGGAAAGGGACCGAGCAGGCTGGGGGAGAGGGAAAAACAGAAAAATAAAGGAGTCACCCCCTCCCCGAGCCCCAGGGCATTGCTTTGGACACTGCAAATTAGATTTTCTGAAAAGGAAATGTTTTACAGGCAAAAAATTGTCTCAAAAGAAAATGGGAGGGGGAGGGAGGGG
>NW_009661368.1:4726451-4728944 GCF_000708025.1 Charadrius vociferus
CGTGCTGCCCCGGCTCCCATGCCAGCGCTGCTAGGTACCCACGTGCGGTTCTGTCTTCGGCTTCTTCTGTCGCTTTTTGCCTTTATTTTTGGGTTCGGTTTTCTCTGGAACAGAAAAAGGAGGAGAAAAGGAGAGCTCGCTCATTGGCCGGGCAGCAAGATCCATCCTGAGCCCCATCCCTAGGATGCGGCTCCCACATCCTCCCTCTGGTATTAGCATAGGGCCCTCTTCCCGATTTAGGGGACACCAGAACCCTCTCCGGGTCACCAAACAACAGCGGTCAGGATGTTGGGACCCAAATCTCTGCATGTCCCAAGGAGCTGCCCCAAGCACCCTCCGGTCAGCCGAGGTGTTGGTGCGGAGACACCAAAGCCAACAAGGATGCGGGAAAAGTCCCCACCATGCTGCAGGCTCCGGTAGGAAGGGAAGCCCATGCTGGGGTGCAGAACAGATGCCCAAAAACTGGGCAGCTTCACCTCTCCTTCCCTCCCTGCACCCACCATGCGCTCTCTTGACCCCGAGCTGGCTGACATGGGGGGGTCTGATGCTGCTCTCCCCGCGCAGCCCCCGTGTGAGGGGCATGGGGACCGCGACCGGCCGGTGCCGCATGCACCAGTGCTGCTGTCGCCGATCCTTTCTGAGGGCTCCAGCTCTTCTCCTGCCCGGCTCTGTTTTTCGGCTCTGATCTCCCAGACAGTTGCCACCCACAAAGGAGAGGGCACAGCACGAACACCAAGCGTCTGGAGAGCGCGGCAGACACACAAGGCAGATTTACAGCAGCATGAGGGATTTTGTGCCTCAGCCAAGCGCGGATGCTTCTCCCTTCCAGCTGCCCGGGGATGGCTCAGAAGTGGTGGCACAAATCTCTCATCACACGGTCGGGTCCCGCTGCCTTCCCCGGCTCACCCGGGCTCAGGGTGTCTCAGCTGCATCAAGTGAACTCGCCGTCCTCTTCCAGCATCTGGATCCCATAACCCAGCGCTTGGCCGGGCGGGCAGGAGCCTGGGAGCGAGGGTAGATGCACGCTCCGCCGTGGCGGGGACGCCGAGCAGCCTGCTCAGGAGCTGGCGGCCAGGCCAGGCTGCCAGACACGGAGGGGCTGCCCTCTTCTGCCCACCCGGCCAGGGCAGCAGGCGACGGGGTCTTGCTCATGGGGCACTGAAGGGATTTCCCTCTGCCTTCTTGGGGCCAGACCTGCCTCCAGAGCTGATCACAGCCTTGAGAGAAGAGCCCTGCCATTCCCTGAGCCCATCACCGCGGCCTCAGGGCTCCCGGCTTGCAGTAACGCGGTCAGAGCCAGGAGGCCAAGCGCTATTCTGGGGTGTCATTGCTTTCCCAGTCACCCCATGAGATGGGGGGGCCTCCAAGGCGTTGGCACCGCGGTCCCTGCTGCCAGGACCCGGTGTGTGCCAGGCAGTGCTGGGCACAGGCACGGTGCCGCCGGCACCCGCTCGACACCTCGCCGCAGGACAGCGTGCTCCAGAGCGTCCTGTCCTCCCACGCCAAACTTGCCACATCAAACTGTCACCAGCTCTCTGGGTCCAAAGCCGGCACAGTCTGGCAGGGAAGGGAACATCCCCAAAATCGATGCCACCTGGCGCCCCGAAGCTGCGAGTCGGGGCCCGGGTGGGGAAGGAAAGCGGCTCCTCCCCGCTGTGCGCAGGAAAACATTGTTTATGATTGATGGTGCTGAGATGAAGCTGCTCTCCTGGCTCCACGGCCCCAGCCCCAGCACACACGTCTTCTGTTATTGCCCCCCTTTCTCCATCCTTTTTCTCTCCCCGCCCTTGCAGTCCTTTCCTCCACCGCCCTCGCCACCCCGCCGCGCTGGCGGTGCTGGCCGGCGCGTCCCACGGCACACAGTGAGCCCGCAGCTCCGAACCGCAAACCTCTGCACCGCTGGGGCTGGCGGTTCAGATCTCCTTCCAGGCCCTACAGATTGGTATCTCATGCAATCCCCCTTTCTGCCAGTTATGAAGATTTATTAGAAGAGCTTCGGTCCAGCCGGTTGCATCCAAAAATGACATCAGCCGCCTCCTGGTTCCCATCACCAGCCACGCGCCTGCGCCGCCCGGCCGGACCCTGCACCACGTCTGGGCGCTGGGATAGGTGACGGGGAGCCCCCAGCCCGGGGGACGCGGTGCTGCCACGGTGGGAGGAGGTGCAGAAGCAGGGGCAAACATCTGGCCAGGTGAGCCATGGAGGAGGACTCTGACCTGGGGTGTCTCCCACAGCTTTGGCCATCAGAAATCCCCTGGGTGATGCCCTCCAGCTCCGAGAGCGCTCTGGCTATTTTGGGGGCTCAGAGGTTTTTGCAGGAACCTCCCCTATGGGTCTCAACCCTCCTTATTCACAATTGTGGTGCAAGAAAGCCCTGGCTGTGCCTTTCCCCTTGCAAGCACAACAGGACGGGAGCCGGAGCTCGGCAGCCTGGTCCCGCCACGGTGGCTCAGCCCAGCGCCCGTCCCAGCCCGGTGGTGGAGGGGGACGCCA
>NW_009661368.1:4729443-4734007 GCF_000708025.1 Charadrius vociferus
CGGGGACTGCTCAGCCCGTGTGCGTGAGACGGCGGCTTTCTCCAGAACTGCACAGTTATAGGCATCAGCCTCAAAATGCTTAGGAAATGACAGCCAGGCTCACCGGCCACCGCCAGACCGTGGCCACCACCAGACCGTGGCCACTGCCCCCCCTTTCACGGTGCACTTCAGGGCTCACTTTGGAGGGGTGCGAAGGTGTGATGCTCACCTCCAGGGCAGTGCTTCCTCATGCGGCACCTCCTCGTCTCCAGCAGTGCAGGGCAGATGGTCCCCTCCTCCTTGGTGGCCCCTGTCACCTCCCGGACCCGCGTCTCCAAACCCCACTTGCAGCCGCAGGCAGTGCAGGCGCTCCACTCGCTCCACGGCCCCGGCTCGCACATCTCTGCAGGGGACAGGGGTGCAAAATGGGGACGGTGACCACGCAGCACCAGGCATGTCCCCAGGCACCATGGGCACGGGGTACGGGTGCTGCTTACCTTGGCACTCCCGGGTGCCGGGCTGCACCGCGGTGCTGGGGGGGCACTGCCGAAAGCACTGGCCCTTGTGCAAGTAAAACTTGTCTTTGCACTTCATGCAGAAGTCTCTGCTGAAGCAGCTCTCGCAGCTGGGCGACCTGCACTCTGCCGGGAAGGAGGGCTGGTCAGCTGGGCGAGCCCAAGGACCGGCACGCGGCGAGCCCGGAGCCGGCAGCCCCAGTATCCACCAGGGACCCAAAGCCTTTGGCAAACCTGCAGGGTCCGGGCTGCAGCTCTGGGCAGGGGAAAAGGGGAGGAAGCCCCGTGGCCTGGATGCCCCCCGGCTCTCGCCACTGCCCCTGGCTCCGTACCGCTGTGGGAAATGCAGGTGAGGGGACACAGGGGCACTGGGAGGAGTGGGGGGCCCCTGGCTGGCACGGGACGTACTTGTGCATCTGTTGACCTCCAGCCCCCGCACGCCGAAGTAGCCGGGGGGGCAAGTGTGGACGCACATCCCATACTGGCGGATGCCGTCCCTCCAGATGAGCAGGAAGAGCCGATGGTGGCAAGTGATGCAGCCGTTGTCCTCCGAGCACAGGACGCAGCCCGTGCAGTTCTCCAGCAGGCCAGCGCTCGCTGCGGGGACAAACAGAGCAGAGGGGCTGTGGCACGGCTGCGGCACACGTTCACGGCACAGCCAAGGCACCGGGGAGGGTTCCAGCCCTGTGGCAGCCCCTCTCTGACCTGCGGGGGTCACAGCACCGTCCTGTCTCCCTGCAAACGCCTCCCCACCTCCCTCCGCTCCCCAAATCCCCCCCCTCTGCCTGGGTGGGCAGCGCGGGGACATGCAGAGTCATCGCTCCCCACTGCACTCAGCTCGGGCATCACCACCTCCATCACCCCAAGGTCCAGGGCTGAGGGTTCGCCCCATGCCCAGCTCTGCCTGAGGGTGCCAGCCTGAGCCCTGTCCCTTATGCCAGCTGTGCCCATCCCGTGGGAAGCATCCTAAGCTCGGTTAGTGAGTAGAAATATGCTCTGACCCGGATTAATTCGTTGGTGCCTGTTAAATGTCAGGAGACAAAGAGCATTTTGGAAATGATCAAGAGGAGCAGAGGCAATGATCGGTCTGGTTGCTCAAGAGCCCTTGTCACCTCCCTGGCTGCCTCTGCTGTGCTCCTGACCTGCATGACAGTGGCCGGCCCCAAGGTGGGCTCTGCTCCCCGGGACAAGGATGGGTTGCCAGCCCCCACCAGCCCACAGCCCCCAGAATGGCCCACGGAGACCCTGCCAACCACTCCTCCTCCCCGAGCCATCTCCCTGTGACCAGAGAAATGAAGCCCAAAGAGATGCTCCCCGCACTGGGGCCCTTCAGGAGCTCAGTAGCCGAGGGGGTACCCGCTCTTGGTGGGGTTTTTGCACCCCAAGACTGGCTGGGCATCTCCATAAGGGGCCACCAAGCTCCTGCGTGCAGGCGGACGATGCCTCTGCTGTGCCCGCCTGCCTCGGGAAGCACTTGCTCGGCTCTGGCACCGCAGGCTCCCCCGAGCATCCCTGAGCAAAGGCTCGTGTTGTGCAGCGGTGACAGTGCCAGCAGCGCCGGCGCTGCGTACTCGGGGCCCAGACTCCATCTGCCAGCAGATCTTCGAGCATTAAGATGTTTTTTTTGCACGTAGCAAAGGCCTAAGGAGGCGGCTGACCTGGACGGAGCCCAGCGCCTGCGGTTGGGACAGGCGGGGGCTGATGCGGACCCCCCGGCTTCGAGCCCTGGCAGGCGCCGGGAAGGACCTACCCTGGAGCAGCTCCGGCCCCTGCAGAGCCGAGCGGGCGAGGGGGAGCCAGACGAGCCGCTGCGCTGGGTGCTGCCCAGCACGGACACGGGATTCAGCCCCGGGAGCGATGCCTGGCACTGATCCTCTCTGACCCTCAGGAGCTGACAGCAAAAGGGCCCCATGGCTGCAGTGACCGGGACAGAGGGACTGGTGGAAAGCAGAGGTCGGTGTTGGGGAAGCCGGGGGAGATGCTGGCAGATGATGCCTCGCAGCCTTGTGTGCCGATCCCTGGCACAACTTTCCCCGCTGCAAACCAATCCCTGGTGCAGTGGTCCCCCGTTGGCTCATCCCGGTCCCTTTGTCCGGGCACAGGAGCTTGGAGGGCAGTGTGGTACGGCATGGCTGGGAGGCTTCGTTAGGGCTGCATCTGCTGGGAGCGCGCTAACGAAGCACCTTGGATCCATTAAGTTGTTATGGTCTCCGTTACATATTTACCAAATGCTGACAACATTTGTGTTCCTGGCTGCAGCTGGGACGGCTTCCCTGGAGACCCAGGGATTTACAAGCCTCTTTCCCTGATTCTTTTTGATGGCTTTTTTTTTTTTTTTTGTTTGTTTTCCGCTCTCCCTCCAACCCCCATCTCTGGCGGAGAGGTGGGGAGTCCCGCGCAGGCTGCAGGGCTTCGTTCCTCTCACCGGCTTCAAAAATAGCCTCATGGTGTGGAGCCGAGGGAAGGCTCGACCAGCCAGGTCCCGCTCCTCTGCTGTGAGAGCTTCGGAGCTGCCGGCATGGCACACGCCTCTGCTGCCGGCAGCAATGCCGGGGAGCTGCCGCGGAGCCGATGGAGGGCTGTGCCGCTCAACGGGACGTGGGTCACACCGAAACTGTGGGACCGGGGAAATTAGGGACACCTGGTGGGTTCACCTCCCCCCCGGCCGGGGGTGATTGCAGACCTGGGGCGCGGGGCTGAGCTGAGACGGGCACTGGGCAGGGGGCACACGGAGCACCGGGGTGCCCGGGTGGGCGCTCCCTGCTTGGGCTGTGCTGGATGACAAGCATGGCATCACCCACCGCTGCCCGCCCTGAGCCCAGCTCTGTCGCCATGGGGTCTGCAGGCACCGGGAGGCTCCTGGGCACTGGGCTGCCCACACCGTCCCTCCAAGGCAGCAGAGCATGGCTGGAGGCAGCTCCTGGCAGCAGTGGGGTGGCTGTGGGGTGCTGCAGCATCCCTCTTGGCTCCTTGCCCCCAGAGACTGTGCTGGCTCTTCTGCCAGGACCTGAGGGCCCCATGCATCCCGTAGCACCGGGTCGCTCCACATTGAATGCCAGCAGCCGTAGAGTTGACCCCATGGTCCCCTGAGCCCCTCTCGGTGACGGGTCATTCCCGATCAGGGGTGTTTCGGCTGCCAGCCTGGCCACCCACATCATCACGCGCACCCGCTGACTCCCTACATCTTTAACATGCAACAGCCACAGGGAAAGCTGCCCGGGCTCCAGCCTGGACCCCCAAAGAGCCCCGATCCCGGCAGGTCCTGTCCCTACCCCAGCACACACCAGTTCCAAAACGGACCTGCTCCTGGCGCAGAGCTGAGCATCAGCCCTGGCCCCACTCCTTGTGGCTGGGTGGCACTGCCCAGCACTGCCTGGCACGGGGACACGAGCCGGTGCCCAACGGAGGGATGCACGTACCTCGGCACAGCCCCGGCACACACCCTGCCCTCTGCCCTGGCACCAAGCAGCGGTTCGGCTGGTGCCTCTGCTCAGGGGAAGGACAGAGCAGGGGGACAGGCAGTGGCTCTGAGCATCCTTCCAGGAGGTTTTACTCCCCACCACACGCTTAATGAGTTAAGCAGAGAAGGGAAATATTGGAAAATCAGCCCATTCTGGGCTATCCCCACTGTGCCCAGCTCTCCTGGTGTTTGCAAAGCTGGTCCCCATGCCAGCCAGCATCCTCCTGTCCCCTGCCAGCCCCGAGGGCAGGGCTGGCGTCGGGCAGGCAATGCCATAGGGCTGGGCATTGCCTTCTCCACGCACCTACCCTGAGCCAGCCCCATGCCATGCACTGAGAGGGGAACACAGCCAGTATTCAACAGGGACCGAGAGACTGGGTCGGGAGGATGCTGGTTCCCCCCTCTCCTTCCAGCCCGGGGTGTAGATCAGCCCCGTTTCACACCTCCTGCCCGCTCCACGCAAGCAGTGCCGGCGGCTCCGTCGCTGGCAGGGGGGGCAGGAACCGGCAGCCCCACGTCCCCAAGCTGCCCCATGGTACCTGAGCGGGACGAGCCGGCCGAGCGCACCATACCTTGCTTCTTCCATCGGTTCTGCGTGAGCATTTCCATG
>NW_009661368.1:4735104-4737978 GCF_000708025.1 Charadrius vociferus
CCTGGCCGCTGGTGACAGCCCCAACGGCAGCCCCCAGCAGCACACCCCCCCCCGCCATCGGCAAGTGCAAACCAACACGTTACGTCCCTCTCCTCTCCCTGGAGCGGGCACAGAGGGGGTTTCTTGGGGACAGAGGACACCCCTCACCCCACAAGCACCCCAGCTACGGATGCTGACCCACCCGCTTGTCCCACACACTAGCCAGCTGCGGAGAACAGAGAAGGAAAAGGGCCAAGAGTTTGCTCCTACATTTTGGGGCAAAACCCAGTGTTTCTTGAGCTGTGCCAAGCACAAGCTGTGTCTGCCAGCAGACTGCATCCCTGCTCACTCCACGGAGAGATCTGGGTTCGGACCTCAGTCCTGAGGGCTTCCAGTTGACCAAGGGAGAGTTTCTGTCTGCTTCGCTCTTGCAGGGTGCACCAGCGTTACTGGGATTTGCTCCTGCAGGCGAGGCTGAGGGCAGCCGGAGGGGGCTCATTCCCACCTGGGATGCTCGGGGTCTGCGTTACCTGGGAAGGACAAATGGGTTGGGGGACCGCTGAGCACAGGCAAACTCATTGCACTGGGGAGGGCCGCCCACGGGGCTGCAGTGGATGTGTCCATCAGTGTTCTCGAGCATCTGACTGTGCCCAGGGAAAGCACATCGGAGTTACTCTCCCCTCTCCCCACACAAATCTCTCCCCCCGGCTCCCCCTCAGCCTCCCTGAACGCCTCTCCCCACTGCTCCCATCCAGCACCACCGTGTTTCATCCCCGAACAGTTAATGCTTCAGACAACAAAGGAGCTGTTTCACACCCCTTTGGCCTCATCATAGGAAACCAGGAGTACAAATGGTTGGGATCACTTTAGTTGTTTTTTTTTCTAATGACAATGTGAAATAAATTGAAAAATTACCCATAAAATGCAGGTTTTCAGCATCTGGCTCAGCCTTACTTTCCATAAACAACCAAGCCCGTAACACGGCATCCCCATCGCGGATCTGCATGGGCTGGGGGGGACGGTGTGGGCACGGGCATGGCGGTGCCATCCTGGCACGGGAGCGGAGAAAAATACAGATATGGGAATGGCAGTGGAGATCCTTGAGCATTGGCAGCTGCACCGGTGCTCGCGGGTGCTGCCGATGATGGATGGCCATGGCCGCTGGTGCCCAGCTGGACTGTCACCCTGGCAGGGCTCACAGCAGCTCCTCACCCCGCAGCGGGGCCAGCCCAGCTCCCAAGGAGCTGATTGGGAATTTTTATTGTCCGGACCTGGAAGGAAAATGCTGTGCAAGAGCCAGGGAAGCGCCTCGTCCCCGGTCACGCTCTCCGGCTGCTGGCACAAGCGAGCGGATGTCGGAGCGAGCCCTGCCAGAGTGAGCCCCCTTTGCAGGAGGAGTGTGCTAATTAGGTGGCTCTCATTAGCACTGGGTCCTCAGGGACGGCACGCGGCAATTTGCTCAGCTCATCGCTGGGCTGTGCAATAGCGCGGAGGCTTTGCCAAGGCCAGCAGAGCTACTGGTCCCGGTGGGTGCCGGCTGTCCCCGAGGGAGCAGAGAAATCCTCTCGTTTGCCTTAATTTGGCTATTTATGACTACTCCTCTGAAAATTGCAGTGGGAAGGGGTGATGTGTTGACTGCTGATTAATCAGGCGGCTGTTACCTCTCTGTTGTGCCAGGATGTGTTTCGGGGGGCTGCTGGGGGTGGGGAGCTCGGCTGGCGGTGCCGGGACAGCAACCGCGGTGACTCACGGGTGATGCCGGGGAGAAGCAAGGCTGAGGCCGCGGGCGCTGCTGGCAGCTCCCGGCTCCCTCACGCAGCCCTGCTCCACGCCAGCGCAGAGGGGATGAAATGTTCCTCCTCCGTCTTCCAAAGCACCAGGGAGGAAGTGTCCAGGAAGATAATTTGGAAAGTTTGTTTGACACTTGAACACGCTTTCATCTTTGGAAAAAATGTTGGTGACCCTCCAAGGCAGCACCGCCTGCTTCCCAGCACGGCCGGCGCCCCGGGGCACGTGCCTGGGGAACCATCCCAGGGGCCATTTTCAGGGTGCCCGGAGCTCCGGAGGGAATAGCATGGTCCTGCTGGGGCCGCAGGTCAGCCCGGGATGCTGGCACAAAGGATGCTGGCACCAGGGATGCTGGCACCAGGGATGTTGGCACCAGGGATGCTCCTGGCCATGGCAGCAAAGTGAAAATGAAACGGCTGGAGCTGGTTGGCAGCAGGGGGAAGGAGACAGCAAGGGGCAGCGGGACGGAGGGAGCCTCCCCAGGAAGGCAGGGTTTTCTCCCCAGGTGCAATGAGCTCCCCGCAGCCACAAGGGCTGGAGCGGCTGCCGGGAGGGATATCTTCTCCAGCACAGAGGCCCTCGTGAATCCCGGGCGATGAATGTGGGTTTGATCAGGGGAGGGTTTGAGCGGATGGTAGTGGATAAGGAAGAAAAATATTTGGCATTCCTCTCCCATCATAACAAGCCCAGATGCTTGGACGGTGGCAGCCCACTTCCCACAGGAATGGAAAGTCACAGCCGCTCTCCGCGCCAGCTCGGCAGAAGCCCTTTCCCCTGCGCTTACGAAATGCCGGCTCCACCTAACGCCGCACCGTGGCCCTCACCGGGCATCCTGCAGCACGGCCGCCTCCATTACCCAGGTCCCCAACAGTGGCATTGCCCGTGACCCCCATTCCAGGGGAAGCAGAGCTCAGAGCTCAGCAGATACACAGGGAAACCCGTTGGGAATGGCCAAACTGCAGATTTACTGCCCGGAGAGGAGCCTGGTGCGGCCGGGTGCTCCTCCCTGTGCCGGCATATTGGGAACACCTGGGCCAGCACAGCCCCACAAGGGAGGAGAGCTCCGGCAAGGCCGGTGCCGCCGGGAGACATAATGGGAAGCAGCTC
>NW_009661368.1:4738018-4745086 GCF_000708025.1 Charadrius vociferus
GCCCCCCCCAGCCCCTCTCGTCGCCTCCCGTGCCAGCACGCAGAGCCGGGGAGGCCCCTCGGTGCCAGGACGCCGTCGGCTCTCCCCGGCAGGGAGGATGGCATGAAGGTGGCTGACCCCAGCTCTGGCGTCAGCCAAGCGTGCGGAGCAGCCTGCAGCACGCTCGCGGCACGCTTGCTCTCCTCCTCCTCCCGCCACGCTCCAGCTGGTTCTGGGTCTGTGCCGCCCGCTGGTCCCGCTGCTCTCGAAGGGATGCAGCACCCTGAGAGATTTAAGGTTTGCCTTAAATCAAATCCTTCATCCCAGAGAGAGCACCGGAGCTCCCGCTCCCCTCCCACCAGCGCAGCTCCTCCGACTCCACGCCGGCCCCGGCTGCTGGTGCGGCTGTGCAGCCTCCGAGCGCTCCAGCTGCCAAAACAGAAGCAAATCCCGAAGACGGAATTGGTGTCGAGGAGCGCCGAAGGCCGAGGGACAGCGGGAGGAGGAGAGGGAGCCGGGAGGAGGAAAGGGAAGGCGAGTGGCGAGGTGGGAGGTGGGAGGGAAGGTTTGGTGTCGAAACCGAATTCCTGGTCCGTGCCAGTGGAGCAGATTTCCAGTGTTTATTTTATCTCTTTAGTTGAGCCCCTTTGAGGCAGAATATATTAAATGGCTTGACTTTATATAATGAAAATAATTGAAACAATACTCCTGCTTCCCAGCCGCAATTTGTCGTGATTTCAGCCAAGAGTGGCCAGCCTCCTCTAGGTGGTGGGGACAGCCGCCGCCGTCGGCGCTTGTTCGCTGGTTATTGTTGACACATGTCAGCGTCGCCTTCCAATTTCCGTACAGCTGTCAGAGCGGGAAAAACACCACGGCGGCTCGCACGGCACGGGCTCGGCACTGGCCGGCACCGATGGGCTCACCGATGGGCTGCGGGAAGAGCATCGCACCGGTGTTGGGGCTCATTTGTGGTAACAGGGCCGGTGGTTACGGATGAGCCGGGATTTCTTGGGCAGAGGTGATGTTCAGGCAGTGCTTGCAGGTAGCCAGAGATGGGGATGGTGGAATGGGGTGAGCCCTGGGAGGAGGAAAGATGTGCTCGCTCACTGTGTGAACCATCGCGCTTAGACCTCGGTATTCACCGGAGAAGGTGAAAGAAAGAGACGGACGTGAAGGTTGAGGGTTGTGGAAGATTTTGTTCAACTCCTCCCCGGCAGCGGGCCGGCAGCGGGGCAGGGTCTCTGCAGAAAGCCGCCCCAGCATCCCCGTGGGCAAGGGCGCGCGCCGAGCCCCGTCTTCGCAGCCGACATTGATCTCCATCCCCCATGTGCCACTGAGACTCTGACATCTTTATTTCCCCACTGAGGAGCAGCTGAGCTGGACGGATGAAATAAGAGCAAAGACGATGGCGAAAAGTCCCCCACGTTGAGCCAGGCCATAAACCCAACTTCCCGCTCAGCAGCACTGCGGGTGTTCCGGGGAGAGCTGATGGGAGGTGAAACTAAAAACAAAAGGCAGGGGAGGTCTTCAAGGAACTGAGACACAGTGTAAAAATTGCTCAGAAATCTCTTCCTGCCATTGCAGTGATCCGCCACCCCTGTCTGTGTGTGGCGGGGGCTCGGGGAAGCTTTCTCCAAGAAAAGGCAGGGAGATGCGCTGCACGGTGCAGGGTCGGGAACCTGGGACTTGAAGCAGCGGGACTGGGCTTTCAGAGAGACTGGAAACCTGAAATTGCAGCATTTCCGCAGATTATTTGGCTGCCAGGGAGCCAGGATTCCCCAGGGAAGATGGGCGCCATGGCTATGCCCACCGTGCCCCTCGCCCCGGGCACAGCCGGCACGGCTCTCCCAGCAAAGCCAAAGCATCGGTGACCCAGAGAGCATCCTCCTCTCCGCCGGGCACAGCTATCATCTGCCTCTGGTTTCCTAACAGTGAAAATCATGTGTTTGTTACTGGAAGGGAGCAAGCCAGTGGTATTTTAGTAGCTGGCCCTCTTCTGCTCTCCTAAGAATCATTTATGCCAAATTCCAATTGAATTTCTTTTAATATTTGTGCTATTTAAGGAAACTATTGAGAAAGACAGATGGAAGCATCAGTCAGATGGATGTTCCTGGCTCCACGTGAGACAGCACTCAGAAGTCCCATCCTTTTTCAAATAATTTTAATGTGACTACATGGTTCCCTCTTGCACATAATTCCCCAGGAGGGTAAATCCTCTGACTCCAGTGGATGACTCTCACCAGTTGGAATTCAGCAGAAGACAAAGGCTTTGGGCAGGCTCCTGGTCCTGGTTGGGGAAATTCCCCCTGGCAGCTGCAGAGCCCTGGGGAGGGCTGTGGAGGCAGCCGCCGCGCTCGTGGCTCCGGTGCCCGCGGCCATCGCTTGCCCTTGCCGGGCCAGCCTTGCACGTGCCCCACTGCAGCCGCGGCTCCTGGTGCACGTCGAGGCTGCCGGCGAGGGGACGCAGTGAATAGGCTGCCCCTGGGGAGTCGGGGACAAGCAGGGTGCCCATCTGGATGCCCACAGGGAAGGCAAACGCCGGTGTGCGGCTGTCCTTCATGCCAGCACGTGCCAGGGCTGAGAACCCTGTGTTAGCATCATCCCCCTGCCTGGCTGGGACTCAGCTGCCGAAGGCTGTGATGGCGTGTCTCTGTGCTGGAGCTTTGTTTTAATCCAGTTTGCTTAAAATCTGACCTCTTTGGGTGAGCTTTGGTCGCTGCCGCAGGTCCTGCTGGCTGCAGCTGAAATTGGACCCTTAACAGCAAACCTGACCCTCGTGAACCTGCTGGCAGCGGGATGCGATTTGTACCGTGACCGAAGCCGATGGCTCCTCTGCTCCTGCCTGTCCTGGCCAAAACTGCAGATGTGCTCATGCTTTGGACAGCAAGCCAGAAGGAAACAGCGTGTCCTAAGTCTATGAGTTAGTCCTTTGATAGACCGTACTGCACTGGCACAGGGATGGGAAACAGCAGGGCAAACGTCCCCAGGCACAGAAAGCTGTGGGTAAGGCTTGATTTCACGCAGCTGAGTTGAAGAAGCGACCAGCACCTGCTCTGCCATCACTGTAAATGCAGCCCCAGCCCTCGGTCCCAGCAGCAGCAGCAGAACTGCCCTGCACGTCCCTGGTGCATCCTGCCCCGTCCATGGGAACCGGGGCTTTGGGTCTCCCATGGGGACACGGGTCTCTCCTTGCTCTCCCAGCTCCAGGCTCCATCCTCACCCTGCTGACATCCCAGCTCCTGGCGCTGGTCCCCGTGTCCCCTGGGCAAAGCCTCCCATCCCTCTGGCACAGCCAGAGGCACAGCCTGAGGATGGGGCACAGCTGAGGCCAGCCCGGACAGTGGTCACAGGCCCAGCAGTGGCTGCCACTGCCCCAGGGACGTGGGGACATGAGCTTGTCACCGCCGAGGGGCCAGCGGCCATCTGTCATGGTGACTTATAAAGGCTTTTCTCAGAATTAATAACAGGAGGGACAAAAAACTTTAATATTCTGAAGTGAAAATAGAGTGATAATTGTATTTAGCCGACATTCGGGAAAATTATTACCACCTGGCTGGCGGGTGACGTCAAAGAGCAGCATAAACCACCGTGAATTTTGTAGAACACCATGAAAAAAAAAAAAAAACAAAAAAAAACAGAAGGAAAGAGGAGACATTGTGAAGAGCAGACCTTTGTGTCAACAAAACCCCAAGGGTCAAGAGCCATCCCAGGATGCTGGATGGAGCCGGTCCCCAGGGTCTGTTTGCCATTAGGAGAGGAGTTTTACTATTGCACAGGAGTACCAAGGGATGTGGTCCCCACAGGTCGCTTCCTCCATTGCAGGCAAAGCCATGGAGAAAAATGTTCCCCTCTCCTTTTTCCTTTTTTTTCCAGCCTTTTATATCCTGTTTATGCCACTAACAAATTAAATTTTCAGGAGCTGGAATAAAGACAAAGTCTGAGCTGTTTAAAACGCTGTTGGGTTGCGGGCGGCTTCCCTCTCAAAGCACACAGAGGAGGTTCAGCTTCGCCATCATCCCGAAAAGCACTGAACCACAGGAGCGGGAGGAAAAGGGGGTCTGGGTGGGCGAGGGGGAGCCGAAGCATGACCAGGGATGGTGTCAGGGGGGCCGAGGCTGCCCCAACCCTCACGCCAGTCCCTGAGCATCACTACTGCTGGGGCTGGAGGAGGGATGGGGGGCACAGTCCCCAACCAGTTCCCAGTGCCCACAGCCGGGCGCAGAGCCGCTGCAGCAGGCTCCAGCTCATGGAAAGAATTCTTCGCTTGGGAATTTGAGCAAAAAAGATTAAATGAAGGAAAAATGTATGCTGCACTGTGAAAGCAGAAAAAATACATTTCCAAATATCCCAGTCCTCCTCCCAGCCCCGCACGCACTCCAGGCACTCTCGGCGTGCCATCTCTCCTCCCCATGGCTCGGGTATTTACAGCTCCCCAGCCTGGGGGACAGCTCTGTCCTGGCTCAGAGGGGACCACAGCAGGGAGGGACACTGTGACCCGGTGCCCTCGACTCGACCACTCCATCCATCCTCGCTCTTCCCTGGCTGTTTGTCCAACAGCGCAGACACAGCCACCCATCGCGGCGGTGAAGCTCCAGCACTTTCCTGCAGGCAGAGGGACCCTCCTGCTGTGCCCCCCAGCCCTGGTCCAGGGATGCTCCGGGATGCAGAACGTGATCCCGGTCTCAAGGGACCTGATGCCGCTCAGAGCAGGCACAGCCCCTCAGGGCCGGGGACTAAACCCATGTCACCTCTTTGCAGGAGGAGAGATGCCTCTATGCTGATCTCTGCTTTGGTTTGGCTTTCACAGACCTCCCCAAGAACGGGGGTCCCATGAGGGTTGCGGTAATGCTCCCCATGGGTGGGGGTCTCCGGGGTTCCCGGCACGGCGGTGCTCACCCGCCGAGGGACAGGAGCAGGGCCACGCCACGGGAGCTCGGCTGGTTCCAATCATCAGCACTGGGGGAAAATACCAAAATATTGCGATGAAAGAGTGATGTGTGGCACAGCCTCCCCCGGGTGCAAAATGCCTCCTCCCGTGAGGAAAGGGGATAATTAGAGGTTACTGATGTTTTCAGCTCTTTAACAATGCTGGTTTGCTAATTTGAGCCCCCCCTGGAAGACCACACAGCAAACCCTGAGCTCCCAGCAGATGCCCACCGTGCCTCCCACCTCTCCCCGAGCCTCTTCCAGCCAGCCCGGCCGAAATGGGGCCAGCAGCCACTCCGTGAGCCGAATCCGCTCCGGCTCCACCGCTCCCAGTTTCAGTGGAGACATGGGGACATCCACCACGTGGAGACGAGCCCCAGTTCGTGTGGCCGATGGCAGGGCTGGGAAAGCCCAGGTTTACAGCGGGTTTGGGGTGTGCGCAGTCCGTAGCCATCCCAACAGCATCGCATTGAGCTCCAGACTCAACCAAACAACTGGAGACCACTGAGACCACAAACAAATAGGATTTGATTTGATTATTTTTTTTACGCATTTTTTTCCTGAAAAAAAAAAAAACAACAAAAAAAACAACAAAGAGAAGAGGAGAACTCATATTTCCCATTCATGTGAAAGGAATTTGCCAGCGTGCAGGGGGGAGAGCAATGCTGAGGGTCCCTTGGCCTGAAGAAGCCACCACTCTGCATCTCCAGTGACAAAGAGGGGCCAGGAGGTGCCTGGCAGGGGCAGCTCTGTGCCTGGACACCTGCAATGGTGCACAGGCCGGGGAGACCGAGCCCTTACAAAGGCTGCAGCTCCCTAAACCAGGATGTTGGAAAGCGGCAGGACAGCACGGCCAGGCCGGGGCTCGAGCCCCAGCGCTGCCAGGGTCTAAATGCCTCGGCAAAGAGGCAGCGGCTTTCAGCCAAGGCTTGGGGAAGGAATTTCAGAAAGTTCTTGGTGTGGCCTCTATTTTCCTAGAACAGATCAAGAGCTGGGCTCTGCTCCGCTCAGCAATCCTCTCCCTTCTTTTTGCCAAGTTCCCCAGCAGGGCCAGAGGAGCGGAGCTGAGCTGAGCGGAGCTGAGGAGTCCTCAGCACCCTGGGGCTGGGGAGGGGGATGTGGTGGGCAGAGGGATCATCAGGTCGGGACCTGCATCCCTGCATCCCCTCATTCCCGCATCCCTGCATCCCAAAAACCTTGTACTCCACATCTCTGCATCCCTGCATCCCTACATCCCCGCATCCCTGCATCCCTACATCCCCGCATCCCCACATCCCTGCATCCCTACATCCCTGCCTCCCTGGAAGGCTGCGCTGTTCCCATTTTATTCAAACACCCTCTGCCATTCTTCCCAGTTGGATGAAGCTCCTGGTTCTCCAGCAGCATCCTACTGCACTGAGCAACTTTACGCAGCCCTGGCACCTTCTTGCTCTCCATTGAAGTTACGCATTCACTGAATTCTTCCTTTTCCTTGTTATTAATGGTGAAATCCCGTCACATAATTATTTTCCACATGGGTGTAAAAGCCCCCAGCGGAGCAGTGGCAGGAGGCTGGTGCCATCCTGGTCCCTGTCCCCATCCCCGGAGCGGGGCCCTCCTGTGCGTCCTGAGGGCAAGGGTGGCTGCCGGGTGGAGCGGAGCAGCAGCGTCAGTGCACGGCCAGTTCCCAATTTGCACCAGCCTGAAACAATGACGATGACAGTGGTAGAAATAAAGAGATGAAAAATGTGTCTGTGATTTTAATGAACTGGAAACACCCAGAGCAGGGGACGGAGGGGCGGGAGGGCGGCTCCCGGCCTGCCATCGCTGCGACGCTGCATGCCCCGGCAGCGAAAGGGGTCCCTAATGCTTCCAAGATGTGGAGCCCTTCATGGGGGGCAGCTTTGCTTTCTGCAGCAGTCGCAGCCCAGGAGAATAATTGGAAAGATTATCGCATTGGAAATTACTCGCAGGGGAGGGTGGCTTCAGATAGCCCGGCCGCGGGCTTTCATGTCTGCACCAAACAATTGTTCTGGGTTGGAAACGTAGGCGGGGGGTTGGCGGAGCCCCACGGCCTCGTGCGAGGGATCCCTGCCCCGATCCATCACCGGGAGCAAAGGAAAGGGAAAGGCTGAGCCATGTGTCTGGTGGGAACAGCCGCAGCCACGCAGGCCTCAGCAGAAG
>NW_009661368.1:4745175-4751344 GCF_000708025.1 Charadrius vociferus
CCGGCCCCACCCATGGTTGGTCACCTTCTCAGGCTCTTCTCCTTTCCTCCCTGGGATTTTGTCCTACTTTTTTTTTTTTTTTTATTTAAAATTTTTCATAGTCTTTTAAACACTGTAAAAATTTAATACAAAGGAAATTAAAAAACCCAGAGGAACTATTCTCAAAATAATTTCACAATCCGCACATATCCCTCAGCAAATTTAATTTGTAGGAAATAAAGAACAAAATATGACAATAAAGGGCTTCTAAACAAATCCTAATGCTTTACATGTGTAAGTGCAAATGCCGAGCCTGTGCGCAGGCACCCGGCGGAGGTGGGTGGCGCGGGGGCCAGGGGCCATGGCTCGGCTACCCCCAGCCTGGCCGGCCGGCACTGCCAGGGGTCCCCGCTCCCCCGGGGGCAGCTTGCAGGAGCAGGGGGTGTTTTGCTGCTCCGAGCATCACATAGAACCATGGCCCCCGGCTGAGCATGTCCTCCTCCTGCCCTGGCAGCTCCAGCTCGGGCGGCGGTGCTTAGAGTGCATCCCACTTCAGCAGCCCGGATCCTGCCCGGTTTGGGGCAGTTTCCTACCAGTTAATAGGGAAACCTTTGAAGGATCCAGATCAGCCCTGCCAGGGTGTCAGACCCACTGGGCACATGGGGTGAGCCGGGGACCTCCCACCTTGCAGCAGTGCCTAGGGTATGGCTTCCCAGGGACCACTCGGCACCTTGGTGTCTCGGTGGCATGATGACATGGGGTCTACTGCAGCCCCGATCCTCACCTCCCCCCCACGCGCACCCGACACCGTCCAGCCCCACAAAGACATCTGCTTCTCCATATGTTCTTTGTCCAGCTTGTGGCCCAGCCTCTCCCCCTTGGTTTTTCCTCTTCTTTTAATAAACCCGGCACCTGGAGGAGAATTTTCCCTTTAAATACCCAGCCTCACATTTTAGTGACTTTTATTCTGCGTCTTAATTAGCAAACTGGAAAAAATGTCAGTTGTTACCTACCACGGGGACACGTGTACTACAGGATGCAATGGCAGAAGGTGCTCCCCCAGCACTGCACACACAACTTTTTGTGCCCTTGGGGGGGGTGAATGCTGGTGGCATGGGCTGCCACACCACCCCGCCCTCAACCCAGGTGATAAAACTCATCCTACCACGAGATTTTGCTGCCTCCATCCTCTCCCCGACAGTGCTCAGGGTCTCCAGGCTGCCATTACCACTGGCAGGCCGATGCTCTCCGGGTGCCCAGATGGCTCTTTCCCAGCTGCATCCATGATGCTGTGACATCGGTGGCCTCATAGTGAGTACCAGAACGGGGCTGGACCGGGGCACAGACCCATTTTGGGGTGTAGGAGGGGGCTGTGCATGGCATGACCAGTTGACACAGGCGCTGGGGCTCAGGCTGGTTCCCTGCACGCAGAGATGTGGTCCTCCCCACTCTGTCCTGTGCTGTGGGTCACGGGGCAGAGCCACCCCAACCCTTTGCTAGCGGGGAAACAGGGGATGTTTGGGAGTTTGCACCCAAATTGCTGTTGCACTGCTGCACCCGCACATGAGCACTGCTCTGGGGGGATCTGGGTGCTCTCCCTGGCCCAGACCCCCCCATCCCAAACCACTACCCTCACTGGCTCACCATGGCCCAGCCCAGCCCACCATGACCAGACCCCCTGCTCCCCCCTCACCATCCCCAGCCCCACCGGGCAGCACGTCAGGCCGGTTTCATCAGGGGAGATTCACCATCAGCTCCTCAGAAGAAAGGCAAAGCGCTTACCCAACAGCGCTGGGCCGGGAAGCTGATACTCCCCGAGAACATTGCCTCATACCATCCGTGCGTGCCTGCGATGGGGAGAAACGCCGGGGAGCTGCAAACGACATCCAAAAATGAATGTACTGTCTGTAGCAGCGTCGGGGCAGCAGCCCGGGGGAAGCGAGCACCATGTGTCATGGAAGGAACTGCAAAGGAAAGGGTCTTGTGAGGATAGCGGGAGCTGCACCGCGGGAGCAGGCTGTGCCGTTCCTGCAGCTCCGCGGGCTTCATGCAGCCTCTGAAGTGCTCCGGGACGAGCTCAGGATGGGACCAGTTCTTCCTCTGCATGCGGTGCCTCCTCCTCCTCCGCACCCCCGCGGAGAGAAGGTGCTGCCGGCCCCGGGGATGCTGCGGTGGGGTCCTTGCCCTGGAGCAGCATCCGCTCACACCCGCCTTTGATGGTCTCCGCAGCCGACGTGGCCTCGGGCATCCCCCCGCCGTACCCCGAGCAGGGAGCAGTTTTGCATCCCAGCTTTGCCTCCTGGCCCCGGGCAGCGAGCAGAGGCAGAGCCCCGTGCAGGCAGCGCAGACAGGCAGCTCGTGGGCAGGGCGCTGCCCGTCTGGGCGCTGGGGCGGCCCGGCAGCCAGCTGGTCCCCGCTTTGATGTGGGGTCCCTCCGGCTCCGCACAATGCAACCCGGCTCAGCCTGCAGACTGGGGCGGGAGTGAAGCAAGGGTGATTGATGGTCTTGTTTTGTTCCTCCAAGCCTGTCCTGGGCCATTCGGATTCACGTCTGAGGTCCCTCGAGAGCAGAGGGGGGATGGCAGCATCCACCCGGGCTGCGGGGATGGGGCTGGTGGGGTGCAGGCTCCATCCGGGGGCAGCGGCTCGGGGGACCAGAGTTGCTGCTGCCCTCCGGGCCTCTGGCTCAGGTGGTTCGAGCACTCTGTGCCTCAGTTTCCCCATCACCACTGCCCCTTAGGAAGGTGTTGGTGTCTGGATGTCACATGTCCCATGAAACCATCCCTGTTTTTCTCCGGCATCTCCTGAATTGAGGCAGGCAAAGGGAGCGCAGGAGCCCCACCAAGGGTAAAGCTCATTAGGACTCGAGAGGGTTGACCTCCAAAAAATTGAGTTTAGCTCCATCCAGTTGATGAGTCACGACTATGTGTGTGCGTCGCGCTCCCTGCAAGCAAGGTTTCCACCACAGAGCTAACAGGCTTTTCTGGGAAGCAGTGGGGCTCTGGGCTTCCTAATTATTTTCAAACCCTATTGGCAGCCTCCCTCCAAGAGGGATTTTGCCTGCTTGAAGCACAGCACTCAAGCATGTTCGGAGTCCTGAAAGTGCTAATTGACTTTACGTTTGGCCTTGCTGCTGGGAGCCTGCTCTCTCACAGCCCCGGTGCCTCCTCCTGCTACTGCGGCGAGCCCGCCTGCATGTGGTTTGAATTTCTTCCCCGGAGAAAAACCCCCTTTCTCCTGCCTCGGTGTCATCTTTCCCTGGAATTGAATTTGGGGGAAAGGACGAGGAGGCCAAATTTTCATGGAGTGACTACCTCCCCTCTCAAGGCAATGACGGGAGCCCCCTGAAAGCAAGGAGGGAAGCCTGTTCCAGGAGCCAACGATGCCCTGTCTCTCCCGACGTCCCTTGGCACGCAGATTTCGGTCGCCTTCAGGTGACTTGTTACATGCCAGGTGGTTGAGCAGAGCATGGAGGAGGCTGCCTTGGTGCCGCTGGCTCTCCCTGCTCTGCAGCGGGGGATCTGTTCCTTCCCTCCAGCTGTGTGCTGGGAAGCGCTGCCTGCATAGAGCAGTGCGGGCAGCCTGGTAGGAAACACGAGTGGGTTGTCCCCCAGCACCCAGCACTGCTCGCCCCGGGTGAGGTGATGCACATGGGCTTTGCCATCCACGGAAAAGGAGCAACAGTGAGCTGACCCCAAGGGAGGGACGAAAAACTGACCCCAAGGGACGGACGACTCTCTCAAATGACAGCAGCCCGCAACACCTGAATATCAGCCAGGGATTATCCATGGCTCCTCTCTGCTTTCTCCCACCGGGCACCGGGCCATACCTGGTGCATGCGGCACAGCGCAGCATGGGGGTGAGCCAGTTGCCCCAGCTGTGCCGGCTGCCGTTCCCAGCACGGAGGGCTCATGGGCTGCCAGCGGGGCAGGCGATTGGGAAATCTGTTTCTTCTTCTGCTCGTTACGACACCGCAGTGGGCGCATCCACCGGGAGCAGTGAGGCAGCAGGAAAGTATGAAGGTCAGGGGAGGCTGTGGTTTGTGTGACGGAGGTGACCCTGGCTGATACATCCTTCTACCTGCTCTGAGCACCACTGCCCTGCCGGGCTCCAGCCACCGCCTCCCCTGGGACATCACCTCCGGCCTTGCTCCTGCAGGGAGCTGCTCTCCTTGAGCCACACAGCCCCATTGATCCCATTCCCAGGTAAAAGATGGAGGAAAAGGGCCACATGCAGCTTCCCCTGCATTTCCACGGGCAGGAGGGTCGGTGATGGCTGGTGCCAAGAGCTGGTCATGACTCCTCATGGACACGCACAGGCATCTGAGGCACCGGCTGCTCCGGGGGCTTTGTCCGGTTCTTGCAGCATTGCTCCCACTCCCGGCTTTGCTCGGACTGCTCCGATGACGGCACCGGCATGCCCGTCTGCCAACGTGACGCACTTGCCTTGCAGCACTAATGAGACGGCTCTGCAATCCTCGTCACCTCGTTAATGACTTGGACGCTGCGTCCCAGCCGGGGCTCTGCTGTCCGCTACCTCCCACATAGCTTGCAGGCCCCTAACTCGCATTAGGGGAGCCGCTTTCATGTGGCCAGTGGTTTTCATCATCAATGAGCCACAGAATGAGTGAGACACTGGAGCAGAGGAAGGAGCCGATGGGGAGCCAGGCGGCGTGGGCTGGCGCGGCGCGGCACCGCGGGCGTTGGAAAGGCAGCTTTGATGTAGCGGCAGCAAGCCCCAGAGCTGTCGGCTCAGGTACGGTGGGGGCTCAGCTCTGAGGAGGGTCCTGTGGTGAGGGGATGCATGGAGGCATCCTGCTTTACCCCATGCTGTGCCCACAGAGGGTCTGCTTGGGCCAGGGCGGGTCACAGCACCAAAACTCACCCCTTGTGTGTGGTCCGGGGCAGTCGGGACAACACAGGAAAGGGAAAATAAATTAAGGATGGACACAGAGGTGAGACCATGGGAGGAGAAGCTGATGGCTGGATGGGAGCGCACAGTGATGGGTGAGAAGGTGGACAGCAGTAGGTGAACACCAATGGTGTCAAGTTGGCGGGAAAAACGAAAGCTTGGTAAGCACTCAGCATGGCTTCTGTGCGATTCCTACCTCTCGCCCCGCCAAGGCATCACCAGCTCCCACAGTTGCTGATCCTAAACACCCACACACCTGCACCTGCAGCAGGTCCACAGGCAGGCAAGAGAAGCCCGTTAGTGGCACTGGGATACAGGATTTAGGATCAGGTTTCTGGAGGGAGACCCAAGATTTCAAATTCTGCCTCAGGAGGGGGCATTCAGATGAAGCTACCGGTACCCGCCTCACCCACCCAGGGACAGACCAGGCTGGGAAAGTGAAATATGGATGCCGTCAAAGCCTGCAACTGCGGCTGCTGCCTGCCAGGAGCAAGACATGGGGCGGAAACGCTGCCTGCTGCTGTGAATCACAAGCCCAGCGCTGGAAAAGCTCCGGCTGAGGCATTTCCTGATGTTCTCATCGCATCCCCATCCGATGCCTCCCTCGCGAGGCTCCCGCGCTGAAATCCTGGCCCCATGGAAAATCAGTGATAGCTTTCCTGCCGGCTCCGGCACAGGCGGCACAGCTCACTCGGCTTTCAACCCACATCCATCTTCCACGGAGCCAGGACTGGAGAGGGGAATAGCGAGAGGTGCAGCAGCTCCCCGGCCAGCGCGGCGATGATTCGTGCGAACGGGGGCTGCCGGGCGGGCAGGCCTGCCGGTCTGCGGTCAATTGTTCAGCCTCAGTGACTTCTTGAGGGGGAAATGGAAAAGAGCGGACAGTGTGAGTTAATTAATTGACGCATAATGAAGTCAAGATGAGCGTCCCCAAGGAGCTGGAGCTTGGATTGGGAAAGCAGCAGACAATGGCGTTCCCCGGCACGGGGCTGCTTCACCCCGAGCCACAGCCGCCTGCCAGCCACAGAGGACACCGGCAGGGAGAAAAGCCCCTGAGTACCTGTCAGTGGCAATTTTAAGAGAATTTAGGTGTTTGAAATACCGTGGCCCAGAGAAAAGGAGCTGTAGAAGGAATGAAATAACCCTGCAGATGGCCGTTCGGTGCTTTGGTCCCAGGGAAAAGGCTTGTTACGGCAGCGGACGAAGACCCTGCCGCAGCCCTAACACTTTTTGACAAGTGTGGAGGAAGAACCAGGGGCAGGGGCAGGGGCAGGGGCAG
>NW_009661368.1:4751910-4757904 GCF_000708025.1 Charadrius vociferus
GGGGGGGGAGCCGTGAGGCGCCGGAGGTGTCGGGGGCACCCGGACCGGGTGAGGGATCTGAGGGGTCTCAGTGCTGCTGGGGGAGGGCAGAGTGATGGTGGGGGCCCCGGTGGTGGGTGTCCCAGTGCTGGAGGAGTCAGTGCGATAGCAGGAAGAGGGGCGGTGTGGTGCTGCAGGGATCTTGGTGCTGGGCCCCTTACCAAAAGGTGGGTGCCTAATGCAGTATTGGGGGGAAACGTGGTGCCAGGGGAGTCCCAGTGCTGGGGGCCCTGGTGTGATGCCAGGGAGGGGGACAGTGTGGTGCTGGACCCAGTGCAAAGGGTCAGGGTGTCTAGTGGGTTGGGAGCCTGGTGTGGTGCTGAGGTGCAGTGGTGGGCGTGCAGGGCACTGTCTTGACAGATAAACCCCCCAGTACTAGAGGAGGGGACAGTGTGGGGCAGTGTCCTCTGTCAGCCCTGCTGTGGGAGCGGGACAAACAGGATGACAGCCTTCCCTCCCCACCCCAGACAGCTCTGTCCCATGCTGGGGAACCGAGAGGTGCCAGGCAGGAAAGAGCGTCATCCCCCAGTCTGGGTCTTTGTTGCCTCCTCCTGCTCAGCAAAGGGTGGTTGTGTCCCTCCTGTTCCAGCGCAGGGATCCTGTGTGAGACTGGCAGGGAGGGGCTGCCTGTAGAACATAAAGCCCTGCTCCTGTAGTTGAAAGCTGCAGGCAATGAGAGATTCTCACTAGGAGACTTAGGTCCACTCCCAGAGATCTAGATCCCCTCCCGGATCTTTGTGCAGTTGTGCCAGGTACTCCAGGCCCTGTGGCACGCTGGGCTCGTGGGCAGGGTCTCAGCAGCATGTCTGTCCTATTGTAGCCAGGTCCTAATGAAAGGAAGTCGGAGCTGCTGCCCGCCGGCTGGGAGGCCAACAAGGAGGTGTATACACTGCGCTACAAGTCCACAGATGATGCCCATGAGCTGCTGCTGAAGGCCATCATGGTGGAAGACAGTATGATTCTCAACGTCATGGTGAGCACCCAGGCTGGTTCCTGCACGTTTGGGGTCCTTCAGGTGAAGCAGGTGCTGCCACCCAAAATACGCAAAGAACAGATGGCCCACTTTCTTAAATTTTTGCTCTTACTTGTTCTACTTTGCAGTGATGTTTGTCCCTCAGGATGGGGCAGATGCAGGGGGTGTTAAGGGTTGCAGACCTGCCTGTGCAGCAGACATGACCCAGCGTGAAGCTGGTGAAACACTAGCTGCATTGGGGCAGCGATGCAGTTTGCCTTGAACACTCTGGCCCCTTCTGTGTCCCCTTTCCTAGCTCAGAATGTCTGCAGATCTCTTCTTCTGTCCCCCGCAAGCACCTGCCCAGGGTGTTTTTGCTCAGTCTTTCACACTTTGCAGCCCAGACAGGGGGAGTGAGCAGGTAGAGCCTTGCTGTACACTGGAGTTTGCTTGCTCCTGGGGACTCGAGTGTAGCACAGGGACAGCTGAGCCTGTTCCTTGTGTCCCAAGCCTCCAGGCTCCTGGCTGTGATTATACCTGCTTCTTCCATAATTCTCTGCTCTGCCAGGCTGCTCACTGTGTGCTTTACCTGTCTTTTGCCAGGATTGCAGTTCTCAGAAGGTGGCAGGTGTGACCTTGGCAGTGGCCGACTACATCAACCCAGAGCACCTGGACGATTTCCACAAGTAATCTCAGTTTCCTGGCATTTTTTGTGGGAGAAGATGTTCCATGGTCAGGGGGAGGGGTCCAGAGACCAGGTTAGGAGGAGCCTGGAGTACAAACCATGGGGGCAGGCCCGCCAGCCCTGAAATGCAGCCAGAGCTGCCTCCCCTGCCTTGCTCTCTACTGCTGGCAGGCAAGAGAGATTTAGAGGATAGTGGGACCGTGGGTCAGAGCCCAGGGGAGAGCCACCCCACCTTGGAACGGGCTGGGCCAGCCCAGCACTTTTCTGCCTGCCTGTCTGTGCTGGGTGGACACTCCCCAGTGGTGCTACAGCTTCAGCCATGGACCGGACACTCTTTGGCCTTGCTAAAGACCACATGCTGTGGTTTCCTCCACTGCAAACTGGTTGGGTTGTGGCCACAGCACAAGGGATTTCCCTGGGTTGGGTGGCACCTCTGCCATCTTAAATGGGGTGAGGGCTTTGGTGCCACTGAGTGATGTTACCCTTTCCTGTCCTCTCTGTGCTGCCAGCTTGGGACACATTTTGTGCCAGGGATGCTTTGGGCTTGTCTGTCCCCTCACTGTACCTCTTGCAGCCTGTCCAGCACCTCACCAGCCAGGTGAGGTGTGGCCTCTTCAGGTCACCTCCTCACGTCTCCTCCCTGCAGGGTGTACAAGAACACTGAGGAGCTGAGGACAAGGATTGCTTCGGGCATCATTACTCCTCTCAGTGCCCCTGCAGAAAAGACCAAAAAGGAGCCCAAGGCTGAGAAGAAAGATACTGACTTGCCTCGGGATTATGACCCCCTCAGGGTCCCTCCCCGGCAGCCAGCAGGCACGAGAGCACTATCCTGGTGAGTAAAGAGCGGGTGGCTGCTGACAGTCCTCCATTAGAAGGGACGTGGTCCTGGCACAGGTCTCCAAACTTCATCTCGCGTCTCCGTCTTGCACACGTGGGATAGGGAGCAAGGGGGATTCAGAGCCTCCCCAGCCAAACTCAGCCTTGTTGGCCACATGCTTGGGTTTGATTTAAGGTGCCCACTGAGGGGTGGCCTGTTCTGGAGCTGTGTGTTGGTTTGACCCTCCTTTGGCATAGCCTGGGGGTCCAGCTGGAGACCTACAGCCCCAGAGAGAGAGAGGGCAGCATGCAGGGCTTGGGGGGCAGCTGAAGGGTGGAAGGAGGGAGACCCTGCTCTGTGCTAGCTGAAGGAACATCAGGGTTCCGGGGCTGGCAGAGCAGGGACAGCAGTGGGAAGGACAGTACCGTTGTGGGACCAAGCAGCCTCTGGGAGAGACTCCAGAGCGCTGGGTGTCAGATTGAGCCTTGGGCTCCATCAGAGCTGTGGGGTTTGTGCTCATGGCAGAGGGAGGGGGGCGTGTGGTGGGTGCAGAGCTCTGCCTTCGCTTGGCACAGAGCTGGGGCTGCCTCTAAGCCTCCTGCCTGCTGTGGCCAGTAAAGCTGCACTTCCAGGATGTACACCCAGCCAGAGCTTGGGGTCAGCCCAGGAGGTGCAGGTTTGGTGGAGAGCAACAGAGACCTCTTCTCCTTGCTCTCCTGATCCCACTTTCCCTTTGAAACCCTTTGCTGGCAAAGCTGGGGAGAGGGGACACATGGCACCCACTTCACCATGCCTCCCTGGCCCCTTTGTGCTCAGCCATCCCTCATACGTGGCAGGCGGGCTCCCCCCTCTCTCTCCCCACAAGCTGTAATCCCCTTTGGCTGGAAGTCAGAGACATTGCGGTGGCTCTGCCTTCTCTTGGGGACCGGCCATGGCCTCTGCCTTGCGTGTCACCTCTTACTTCTTTAACCCCACTGCTGTCTGCTGGTGCTCAGGGCTGCTCAGGGTGCACGATGCTCCTCGGGGAGGCCTGGGCAGACAGGCTGGAGCTGGGCACGGCTCTGAAACCATGTTATTGGCACATACTATTGGCAAGGAGATGTGACAGCTGGCTGCAGGCTCAGCGCCCCACTGTCCTCGCACTCCTGGAAGCAGGGCCGTCATTGTGTCTCCGACTGGGACATACTGGAGAGCCTGGCCTCGCCTGGCACCACTCAGGGAGCCCCTGGCATGGAAACTCCCAGAGTCCACAGACAGCGCCAGCCCAGAGCAATGGCAACAGCCCTTCATCTCAGCAAGCTTCCCGCAAGCCTGCCACGCACACCGGTGTCCACACCCAGCTGCACCCTGGAGCAGGGAATGCTGTGTTCTGGGCATGGGTGATTCCCAACATCAGCTTGCTCACACAGGGTCCTGCAGGTCCTGGGACCCTTTGGGTGCTGCAGTGCTTGCCGTGGGAGAGCACCCATGAGCACGGCTGGCTGCACTGCCCTGCCTGCTTGCTCGCTTCTGCTCGTTCCACGCAACCAGTCTCCCCTTCACCAAATGCCTGTTCTGTGTTTCAGGCCTTCCCCCTTGAGTCCCTTTGCTGTTGGTGGGGAAGACCTGGACCCTTTTGGGTGAGTATGGCTGGGAGAGGTCATGCTTTGCGTGCCTGGGGAGCATCCCCTGCTCTGCCCTTGGGATGTGTGGGGGTCACTGGGGACCTTCTCTGGAACAGCTGGAGTCCGCCTGGCTTAGGCGTGCAGCAAAGTGTCTCTGAGTGCAGACGACGATGGGACAGTTGCTCAGTGCAAATTGCAAGGGACCAATTGACAGTTGCTAAACCTCAGTATGGTTCTAATATCGTAATAAGATCCCGTCTCTTCCATAGATGATAGGTTGCAATCTGCGTCTGTTTAATAATCAGCTTGTATTCATTTAACATGCAGTAATTCCTTCAGTAAATCAAAGCTGAATACATCATTAAGTGAATGTAAGCCTCTAATTTAAAATGTTACCAGCTGCTGTGTCTACAGCCCAGCAGTCTGGAGAAGGGGAGGCTTAAAGCCGAGTCCACGGATTCTCGAGTCCTGGTTGTGAGCCTCCCGGCTGTCTGAAGCACTTGAGAGAGAACGCCTGGGTAGAAGCAGGGCTGTCTGGGGGACTGATCTTCACTGATACATCTCTGGGTCTTTGGTTTGGTTGGGCAAGGAGAACCTGTCATTTTCCATTCCAGTTAAAAGCACATAGTCAGACAAAAAACAGCTCTTGGAGTCATTGCAGAGCGTCCTGCGGCCCAGGGGAGTCCTCTTTGGAACCACTCTCCTGTGAGGATCGCATATTTTCCCCTCTTGCAAGACTTGGTTCTCCATGGGTTTGGCTAGAAAAGGGCCAGCTAAAAACGTCCTGCCTGGCTGGAAGGAGAGGCCTGGAGCCTGGGTGGCTGGAAGGAAACCTGATAGCACGAGGAGAGGGGGTTCAGTTGTGGGGGGGGGGGATGCTGTTTCTCTTGCTACCTCCAGCCCTTCATCAGAAGTTTCTCTGTAAATGACAAAAAAAGATTGTAAATGGAAGCAGATTTGTGTGCTGACACCTGCCAGTGCTGGGGCTGGAGACCCAGACTCCCAGGCATATGCTCGTGGGGCCTGGCTGTCCCGGGGCACTTTGGGCAGCCGGCCTGGCGTAATGGAACTCATTAGCGCGGTTGTTAATGACTTGTATGATGGCAGCGGTGTCCAGAGGCTCCAGCCGAGTTTGCACAAAGCCGACCATGAGAAATGGCACTCACAGCGTGGGGCAGCTCCGAGGAGCCGCCGTGGTCAGCAAATGACTTCCAGGCAGCTCTTCTCTCTTGCAACACTGCGCAGGGCAGGACGTGCTGCTCACCCGGAGAGCAGAGATGGGAGTACGAGCCAGCAGCGAGGGCCAGCGGGTCTGATGCTTCCCCCAGACATAGTCAGCAGCACACCAGGATTTACCAGCCATTGCTGATGCCCTAAATGGCTCCTTGAAGGAACCAGGGGAAGAGGAAAGCTGCCACTCCGCTGCTCTGAGTGTCTGTTTTGGCATTGGTTCTGGGGAAGGCAGGCGGGCGAGGGCTGTTGCTTCCCTGTGCATGTCTCCAGCGAGGCTCTGGGGTATGCTGGCGCAGTGGTGCGCCGGATGTGGGTGTTTGCTGGTGCCCTGGCTTGGACACGTGCTCTGCAGCAGTAAGACTCCTACCTTAGCATGATGATGAGCCATGATTTGTGTCCTGCCCCTGACCTTGTGTTGTGCTGTAGTGCAGGCAGGTCTGCAGGGCTGTGATATCCCTGGGCAGGAGCAGGGTGTGATGCATTTGGGTTCCGTCCTGTTGCAGACAGCAGCCTCCATGGGACAGGAATCAGATGTGCCCCAGCACTCTTACACTTGCACATGTACACCCATGAAGGGCTCTCTGTCTTGTTGCCGTGTGCTCGCCTCACTGGCTTCTCCTCGCCCGTGTTGCGGTGAGGTGCTTTCCTTCCCACGTGCTGTGTG
>NW_009661368.1:4757920-4764538 GCF_000708025.1 Charadrius vociferus
CATTCCTGCAGCAGAGGTCTGGCACAGGGATACACTTTGCTTCTCTCTCACCAGTGCCAGTCTCATCTCCTTCTCTGCCTTTCCTCTCCCCAGAGGTCGGAGTGGGGGAATGATCGTGGATCCTCTCCGGTCTGGCTTCCCGCAGCCTGGCATTGACCCATCCTCAGGCATCCCAGGCCGACTTCCTCCGGGAGCAGTTCCACCAGGCGCCAGATTCGACCCCTTTGGCCCGTTAGGGGCTGGTAGGTCTGGGTAGGTATTTGGCCATGCCTGGTATCTCCAGCCTGTTGTCTGGGCTGCCCCTCGATCTCCTGGCTTGTCCCTGTTGCTGTGGGACAGAGCTCTTGCTCCTGGTTTGACTCTGCTCTGAATTTCTTTCCAGGCCAGATCCTGACCACCTTCCCCCTCCAGGCTATGACGACATGTTCATGTGAGAAGTCACCACATGGCTTCTCATGGCTGCGGCCAGAGCAGTCTCCTGGGAAGCAGGGGCGCTTCCCCCTCTTTGCTCCCCATTTGGTGCACTTCGATCTTTTCAGCAGCGTTTTGTTTCTCCGCACTCGGGGCCACCTTCCTGTGTCAGACCAGCTATAAAGGTTTCTCTGTGAGCAGAATAGAAGAGGAAGCAGTAGGTCCGTTTCTTTCCGTGCTGCTCTGAGGGTGCCGGCCATTTGCACCCAGCTGAATTGGTCCTGCCCTGCATGAGGCGGCAGTGTGGGGTGCATCCTGGTGCTCCGAGAACAGCCCGGGTGCTGTGGGGTTTCCTCCTCCTCTTCTCTGGGGTGGCACCGCTTTCGCTGCTGGGGTTACCCAAGCGGTCGGTGCTGAGGAGGGAGTTGGCTTCATGCTGCTCCCGTGATGAGGAGCTGCAGTAGCCGGGCTGAGAGTGGCAGCCGGAGTGGGTTCCCAATGCAGAGATGGTTTCTCTCTTGCTCTTTATCCAAGTGAAGGGCTGATCAGTGTGAAGGGCCAGAAGGCCCATCCCACAGGGTTTCCATGGGCAGACCCCCTGGCAGCGGCTGAGATCAGCCTCCGCATGGCCGTGCCCACTGGCTTTAAAGACCGCCACAGCAACACCTTTAACGTGCATGAGAAGAGACATATGTTGAATTCCTGGCCCCACCTTGCCCCTTCTCTTCCCTGTTGGCTTTCATTCCCGGGCAGCATGTGAAGCCCCGCAGGCTTCATGGCAAGGGCTGCCCACCAGGCACCATGCGGGGCTGGGCTAGGAGGGAGGGTGCTCAGTACCTGCACGACTGGGCAGGTCCAGCATTGGTTCTCCAGGCATGGCGGAGCTGAGCCCATCACCGAGCTGGGACACTTCTGGGGACGTGCACAGGGGCCTTGCTTGGCTGTGGGATTTGCTTTGCAGAAGGGGTTTGTAGGGACGTGTTTCCCTACCATCAGCCCTGTTGCACAAGGCTGGTGTGGCTCTGCCTGGCTGAACGCTGCCAAAAAACTTGGGGAGGATGGGTGAGGTCTTTGTGGCTCAGCCTCCTGAGCTTTCTGGAAACCCCCCTCCCTTCCCCGCAGCTCCCCCCAGGTCAGTTAATTTTTGGGCTGCAGGCTCGTCTGTCCTGTCAGGGGTTCATACTATTTTTTTTCTCCTCATGGTGTGATTTCTTGGAAGGATGTTCATGAGATTGAAATAAAAACCCAACAACTGTATTGTGTTGGTGCTTGCTGAGGGTGGCCACCCCCCCCGCTCCCCTGCCCCAGCCCCTTTCTCCCCGCCACGAGAAGGGAAGCCCCAACGGTGCCCTTGGGCTCCCTTGATGGGAGCTCTGCCTGGGCTCCCCAGGGCAGAGGATTCACGCTGGGAACCCGCTTTGTACCTTCCCCTGAGCAGCAGCGCTTTTCCGAGATGATGTGACTGTATTAAGAAAATTAAGTGGAGAACAGCCCAGCCTTGGCTCTGGCTGCGCTCCTTGCGGTAATTGGCTCTCCGGGGTATTGAACGCTGTCGGTACGTGGCGTGCAGCCGTGCTGGCATAAATAAAAAGGGGGAAGCTATCCCCCCGTCTATCTCTTTTCCCCAAAGGCCTTTTCCTTTTAAAAACCCTTTGCCTACAAACGCAGCTAATAAAGCTGAGTTACGGCCTGCACAACCATGGGCTGTGCGGAGGACTGACTGTAGGAATTCGGCACTGGTGGCAGCTGGAGCATCCCCTGTATCTCCCATGGGCTCTTTTGTGGACCTCCATGTTGGCAAGAGCTGGTGTGAGCCCAGACCCAGTGGGGATGTGCCATCCCCGCTACACGTCCCTAGAATTTCTGGTGGACAGTCTCACCTGCAGACCCAGAGATGGGCAGTGAGCGATGCCTGTGACCGGAGCAGACAGCGGCTGCACTTGCGGCATGGGTGGGATGGAGAGAGAGACCCAGGGCTCGGTGAGGCCATCACTCTCGCTTGTCCCCTCCGGCACCTGGGGCAGCCTGAGCCCATCCATAGCTTTGTCGCAGGAGAAAGGAGCCCCTGACCTCACTGCGTGGGGTTGGGAAACGCAGAGTGCCGTGGGGAGAGGAAACAGCTTTGGCCTTATCAGAGGGGCCCCTCTCTGCAGGAGGCGGCTGCTTTCTGTGCCTGAATTAATCATGTTCTGCAACCTTTCAGGAGGGAGAGACGCAGCCGGCTTTGATGGGGCTAATTAAAGCAAGCCAGCGCCGGGAGAGGCTGCGGCGGGTCCTGATAAACAATCTTTTGTCTGCAGCACTCAACCCCAGCGGGTTTGTCGTGCTGTGCAGCTGGGGGAGCAGGTGGGAAAGGAGAGGGGTTTCAAAGAGGGCAAGTGCCCGGCATTGAGCTGTGCTCGCTGCAGGCCCGTGCCTGAGCCTGGAGGCTCTTAGGGATGTGCCGCTTTCCAGAGAGGATGGGTAAAAGGAGGTGAGGATCCTCCTCTCTGGAAGGGCAGAAGACCATCCCTGTGGCTGGCTCAGCTCTCGCCAAAGGGCAGCTGTGGAGCTGCCCAGAGCACAGCAGAGGTGGCTCCCGGGGATCAGCAAACCCGAGCGTGTTCTTCACTCCGTCTGCAGGGCTGGCAGCTGGCACAGACCCCATTCCCCGAGCGTGGCTGGGGGGCAGCCATCCCTGCTGTGGGCTCATACAGTGCCGAGCACAGTGGCTACAAGGGCCAGGTCTCTGGCCAGCAGGAGGGACAGTCCAGGTTCCCATCCACGTGTCCTCATCCACAGCACGGCTGCTGCTAATGTAAGTGATGGAAAGCGTTACCATGCAAGGGAGCACATCAAGCCACGGACCTCGAGTTAATTTTATGGGGAGGCCATGAAGAGCGGCTGGGGCTGGCGTGTGCGGTCTTGGCACAGGCACAGCCTCCCTCCTCCCGCAGCACTGGCAAGGCACTTCCACATCATGTTTGAAGAAAGACTCTGGATTATTGGTAATGGCTTGAGATCCCCAGAGAGTCCTTCAGGCCATCTGCCAGCCCGCCCAGCCCAGCGGCACCTGCCCCACACGCTCCCAAAGGCAGAGCCCCCAGCGCTGCTAATTACCCTGCAGACGATGCTCCATCCCTGGGATCCTGTGTGTCCTGTGCATAGCATGAGGGAGGAACCGGTGCATATTGCACAGACAGGAAAACAAAGCAGCTGCCGTTATTTGGGACTGGGAAAGACGTGCTGGGCTGTTCCTTCTTTGCTCTCCCCTGGCGCAAGCAAAAACACCCCCAAAGCCCCAGAGCTGGGGGACTGGAGACCTCTGTGCTGAGTGAGGGGATGAGGATATGCTGCCTGCCACCTGCCTGCCGTTGCACCATACTCCGTAGCCCGATGCGGTGCCATTACCAGAGGGGACCCAGCCTCGTGCCCTGCCCAGCACCTCTCGCTGCACCCATGCTCCCCATCCCTGTGGCATTGGGGCGACTTGCTGGGCGTGCGGCAGTGCAAAGCACGAGGCAGCTGCCGTTGTCCTTGGCTTTGCAGGAAGGCAGCGGGGCGCAGGCTTGTGGCTGGGGGAGCCCTATGGCTGGGCATGGCATCACCCACTCCTCCCAGTGCCCATCCCGCACCTCCCGCCTCCTCCGGCAAAACCGGCTTCTCCTGCGGAAACTGGAGAGGATCCAGAAATGGCATGTAGGGGTGAAACACTCTCCCATCAGGCTGGTTTCGCTGCACCTCCAGGGGATGGTGGAGGACTTCTTCTGGGGTACCTCAAA
Source organism: Charadrius vociferus (assembly GCF_000708025.1). Classification (NCBI taxonomy): domain Eukaryota; kingdom Metazoa; phylum Chordata; class Aves; order Charadriiformes; family Charadriidae; genus Charadrius; species Charadrius vociferus. The sequence goes on from NW_009661368.1 coordinate 4,762,093, forward strand.
GCTGCCTCTGACCCACCCACCAACACCTAAGTGCCGTGGGTGGATGAAGCCCCCGGACCCCCCTGTGCTGAGGCACCGGCAAACCTCATCCTGCCCAGGCTGTGCAGCATCAGCCCCGCTTTCCCAGCCAGATTTTTCTCACCACCCTGGAATATTTTTGATTGCTTCCTAAATACACCATTGGGAGCAATGAAGGGACAGCCAGGCCAGCGCAGGGAGGAAGCGTGGGGCAGCCAGCTGTGGCAGCACAGCTCTGGGGCCACCGGCAGCTCTGTGTCCCCCCCACCGCAGCCATCCTCCACCTCAGCCCGAGGGGTCTCTGTACAAAATCACTTCCCAGTCCTGGAGCTCTTGATGGGGAAGCTTCTTTAATGACACTCCTTCCTTGACGCACTTCATTCACCTTAAATATATGTATTTCAGCTGAGAGACATTCCCCCTAGTCCTGCAGGTCCTCGAGGGACAGCCCAGCAACACACTGACAAAGCAATGACGGCCCCTTCTCGCAGAGTCTCTCGAGCAGCCACACGCTCTAATCCACAGGAGCATTTCTCACACTCTCACAAAGCAGGTGCTCAGCAGCAGTAACCTCCAAACAGGCTCAGCCTCTCATCCTAGAAAGACCCCTTCCATCTTATTTAATGGAAAAAATTTATAAGGATGATTTCTCCCTCTAACAGGTTTATTTTCTACTCCAGGCTCATGCGGCCAGCACTGAGAATTGCAGGAGGGACTTCTGCCTTCCCCAGGGCAGTCTCCTTACTAACACCCACAGCTCTCCTGGCAGAGAGCTTTCCTCCCCTTCCCCCCACGGTGTGGCTCCTGCTGCCCCCAGGATCAGCCCTTCTGTGACAGCCACGATGGCATTTGCTCCCCCTGCCCTGCTTGGGCCCTTCATTTGGCCCCACAGGTTCTGCTTGTGGCTGTTTGCCCTCCCTGTGGGGAGAGGCGATGCCTCTTCAGAGGACAGCAGAGATTCATTTTGCCCCAAGTGTGGTTTAATCCCAGGGAAAGGTGCCAGGGCTGCGCGTGTGAGGCCATTTGAGGTTGTTTCCCAGGACCCTACAATAACTATGGAGCATGGACAGGTGACGTGGTGGCAGAGGGAGGAACACATGGCTCTTTGCAGAAACAGGAGGAATCAGCTGCGAAGATAAAACACCGGGTGGAGGATGCCGTCCCCAGGATCTGAGGGGGATACTGGAAGCCCTGAAATAAAACCTGACCCAGGCAACTGCACCGTGTGTAAAAACGACTTTCCTCTTGTGTCAGGATGTCTGGAGAGATTTGTCTTCACCTGGAAACATTTGAAGCGAGTAATTTATGGGATGGATTAAAAACTGGTGGCAGTTCATGACAAACACCACCTTTTGTGGGTCTGCATTTTCCTATGGAATAATTATTTCCCTTTCTCAGCATCCTGCTTATACCGATTTTTCTTTCCACAGAACATTGTGCTTTAATGATGCTTCATGTTTAATTCCCGAGATGCAATTTTACCTTCACGCCGCAGACAATGGCCCTCGCGATCAGCACAAAGGCTGACGCGTGGGCACCCTGGCGGGCAGAGCTGCCAGTCTAACACGGGAACAGAAGAACCACATCATTCCAAGGTGTTGGGAATTGTCCTCTTTCCTCCAGACAGAGCACCATGATTTTTGAGGAGGCCGTTCCAGGGTTGCTGGTGGGAGCGGGATGCTCGGCACAGTGTGGGCGCGTGTCCCAGCCTTCATCCCGCTCTCTGGAGTGGGGCTGGTGGGGTTCAAGGGCTGGTGGGTGGTGGGGGGCTGGACCCCACCGCACGGTCGGTGGTTGTGCTCACTGTCTCCTTCTCTTCTGCCCAGAGCGGTGCAAGCGCCAACTCTACACCACAGAGTTTTATGAGAAACTATTGCTAAAAAAGGTCACTGATGGCAGAAAATGAGAAGCTCCATCCCAAAGAGGAACAGCCGTCCCCAGCTGCTGGGGAAGGAGCTGGCTGCAGTGGGGAGCTCAGCCTCACATCCAGTCCAGGCTGCAACAGGCCATGGTATGGAAATCCCACGGGTGTCTCGAAGGTGCTGTTGCCGCGATGCTGGAAGGCAGGACTCCATCCAGAAAGGAGGCGGGGAGGGGAGCAGGGTGTCCAAAGGCCGTGCTGCCCCGGTGCTGGTGGTGGGAAACAGCCTGGCAGAGGCTGTGCAGTCCAGCGGGGCATCCCAAAGCCACATCACTCCGGTGCTGCTGGATGGACCCCCATCTGAGAAGGGTCCTGGGAGGTGAGGAAGGTGGCCAAAGGCTGCCGGGTGGACGTGGGTGAAGCCTCACCGGATGGCATCAGTGTTGGGGCATAGCGAGAGGAGCCCCGTTTCTGCCAGCAGTGTGGGGTCCCCAGGGCAGCACGGGGTCCCCCGGGCCATGCGGGACTAGGAGCCCGGTGCCTCGGGGGGCTGGGGCGGGGGGCTGA
>NW_009661368.1:4765864-4767784 GCF_000708025.1 Charadrius vociferus
CACCGGCACCGTTTTGTGCACGCCCCACCTGCAACGGGGACCCCTGCGTGCACCTCCCGGGAGCACCGGGACCCTCTGTGGGCACCCCGGGGAGGGGCGGCGGGGGGGCTGCGTGGGGAGGGGCACAGGTGGAGAGGACAGAACAGCGTGTCAGGTTTTACACAGGGGAAAGTGTGGGTCATGCCCGAGTGGTTGGGCACCCCATGACCAGCTGACGCCATCGGGGAGCTGGGGCAGAACTGGGCTGGGGACACTGGAACTGCATCCTGAGTCCCGGCAGCCCCCAGCCCTGAATACAGCAGGGAGAGCTCCAGCCGGGCCACCTGCCCCCCAAGAGCCCCTGCAAGAGCCCAGCCTGTCCCCAAATCCCCAGGGAAACATTCAGGGCTTGACCTGGGTTTGGGCCAGGCACGAGATGCTCCAGCCTGGGACAGAAGAGCCCGTGGTGGTGCTTGCTGCCCAGAACCATTTCCCCAGCTGGGCTGGTCCCTGAGGTGCCACCATGGTCCCACCGCAGTCTCACGACAGAGCCCCCGCTGCATCGCCGCCTCTCCCCCCGCTATTTATTCCATTTTTCACAGAGCACTTGTGTTAGCGCCCGTGCTCCGCTTTTCGCTGACCTGAAACTGGATCCGGGCCTGAGCCCCAACAGCGACCTGCTGGCAGCAGCACACTTTTAGCTCATTTGTTAATAAGACGTGTGCTATTTCTGTGTTTGGAGCGGTGCCTGGAGATGGGGCTGTGGATGTAAATCCTGAGCGATAGCGGGTGGGCTGCTGAAAGCTGCCGGGAAGATTTGTCCGTCACATTGACGTTCCCTTCAGCACATTTCACATGCCTCCAGCATCTTCACAAGCTCACCCGCGATCGTGCTAGATGATGCGCCGATGCCGGTGCTGGGTGAGCTCGCAGCGCCAGGGCTGCAGGGATGCGTGGCTGATGCCTTGAGCCCCCCCACCCTGCGCCCTTGTCCCTCCGCACAGCATGTCCTTCAGCCGCGCTGGGCTCCGTGCCACCCATGGTGCCAGGGCATTTTCCTGTGTGGGGACAGCAGATGGGAGTCTCGTACCACCCGTTTGATGACACAGGCAAGGACTTTCTCTGAAGTTTTTGTCAAGTACAGCTAAAACTGGTCAAAAAGGTTCAGAGAGTTTAGAGGGGATGCACGCACAAATAAAGAGGTGCATTTGTGTTTTCTGAGGGAGCCAGGGCAGGCTCAGCACCCATCCAGGCGCTGGTGCCGGCAGGGTCCCAGCAGGGCCAGCTTGGCTTGTGCCACTGCTGCTCAGCAGCTTAATGACAGGTGACAACATTATTCTTCCTTGGACATCTCCTCGGACAACTCTAAAGTTGCTGTTAAAAATTAACCTCTGGATAATTTTTAGCCATTTTCTCACCTTTTTTTTTTTTTTTTTCCTCCAAGGTACCCTGGGAAGGTTTTCTGTCTGTTTTAATTATTCTTTTAGCTCGGCAAAATGGGTTTGCAGGTTCCCCGTTGTGATGCGCTTGCGTTGTGGCCGATGCTGACTGGCACCCTTGTGGGTTGTGCGGCGCTACCCGAAAAGGGATCAACCTCTGGTCCCCAAGCTGTGGCAGGGCTGGGGGCTGCGGGGTGGGCTGGAGACTCCCACCACCTATTGTCTTATCAAGGACAGGGATACACATGATTTTATTATTTTTTAAGTTTGCAGTAGAGGTTGTGCGTGCTGCGACCCACCTACTCGCTGCTCCAGTCTCCTCTCATTGCACTGTGTCAAAACACAGAGGCTTCCCAGCACAGCATCCCTGGGGACACATCCAGAAGTGGGCCGAGGAAAAAGCAGGATTAAAAATAAATGTAAGTGCATCCTGACACGTTAACCACGTTTAGAGAGGCTTTAGTACCAACCCACTCCGCGGGAAGGCAGAAGATGCTGGGAG
>NW_009661368.1:4767843-4771072 GCF_000708025.1 Charadrius vociferus
CAGGCGGGCACATCGCTGCGAACAGACGGGCAGGCAGGAGCAGGGCCGGGAGAAGAGCGTGCCAGCGCCGGGAACTGCTGCCTTTTGCACCTCCAAATTCCCTGGGAAAAACAGAAACGCTGCTGGTCTGCTCCTAAGCAGAGTCGCGGTCAAGCCCTCCGTTTCGGAGCACCCGAGCCCTGAGGCTGGTGATGCACCCAGGGGTGCCCAGGGTGCGGAGGATGGGACTCCCGTGAGGCTGGGGGCTTTGGGGGGCAGAGGCAGAGCCACTTGTGCTGTGGCTCCCGCCTGCCTTCATACACGGACTGGGGTGAACCTGCGAGCACGGAGGCAGCCGGTGTGGCTGTCGAGTCCGTGCCACGCTCTGCCATGGCGTCAGGGTTCTGTGCCACCCAGGGGGCTGCTCCTGCACCCAAAATCTGCGGAGATGCTCGAGAAGACACCTGCAATGGATGAGGTGGAGGGACGCATCCTGCACGTGTCACTGCTTCCACTGTGCTTCCCCTGGGTCCCACTGCCTTTGCTGAATGGGAGCTGGGAGATGGTCTTAGGCCTTTGAAGGGATGGAGGGTGTGGGGTGGACAGCCCAAAAGCCTTCCCCAGTCTGGTCCTGAGCTGGCCGAGTGTGGGGCTGGGGGCTGGCCAGGGCCGCTCAATCCCCAGGGCGCTGGCACTGAGGGAAGGGGAGGAGAGATGGAGACAGCCGAGATTTATGCTGCCAGCGCAGGAGCAAAGAGAGAAGGGAGACAGCCAAGGTCAGAGACAGTGCTGCCAAAATTCACAATGAATCTGCAGGAGTGCTGGAGGAGAGAGACGGAGGGATGGGAAAGAAATGGAAAGAGGGAGGGCGAGAGCCCGGGAGACAGAGCAGGGCAAGGGAGTGGGATGGGGCTGCTGAGAAAGGGGACATGCTGCTGAGAAAGGGGACATGCTGCTGCTCAGCCAAAATAATTAAATGGGGGTGAGAGGGACAGCAAACGGGAGCCCCAAGCCAGCACAGGAGACAGCAGGAGCAAGAATGGGAGGGAGCTGTGAGGGCTGTGGACACGTCTCTGTCCCTCCAGGCCCCTCCAGCACACCCCCATGCAGCACAGCCCAGTTTTGGGGTGTTCACAGCTGCTGCAGCTGCCCAGTGCCCTCTGGCAGTGCTGACCCTGATCCAGCCCTGCCATGGAGGTGAAGTTTCATTCCTGCCTCCTTAGTATTCACAGTGCCCATGGCAGCGCGAACGCCTGCAGCCGGCACGGCTCAAGGTGACTCGGAGGTCAGGGAAAAAGCAGGCAGGCAATTTGGGAGCCAGCCGCTGGCTCCACACCAGCAAGGAGATCCAGCGGTTTGCAAGGACTGGAGGTGTCTGGCACACCGTGGCCTCCCCTCCTGGCATTGCCGGTCCCCGTGTGCCACTGACACAGCACCCCAGTGCTCCCCATGCACACAAAGACGCACACGCAGTGCCGGCTGCCTGTTGGGTTTCTGATTCTGCAAACTGCCTCCAGGAGCTGTTGCCACCAACAAGGCAAGCAGGGTGGCTCTGCGCACCGGGGCTGGAAATCAGCCTTGGCACCGGGGCGGGCTGGAGCCAGCACAACTGGACACCGGCACGGATCATTTCCCTCTGGCAGGGTGCTGGGTGCCAGGGCAGGCTCGGTGCCCTTGCAGGGGCAGTGGACGCCTGCTTTGGGGCTCACGGGGGGCCTCCTCCAGGTCCCCATTGGGGATGCATCGCTCCAAGGGTGTTTTATAGCAGAAATCCCTCTCCCTCCCCAAACAGCGACAGCTCAGCCTAGGGTACCAGCTCTGCCCACAGGCAGCCGGAGGGACAGAGCCCTGCCTTCCACTAAGACCAGCTGCAGAGCCACATTGGGATAAGGCTCAAAACTTTCCTGGTGATAATTGAGATCTAATTATCTTCAGCTAACACCAGGCTGCTGGGGAGATGGGGAAAACCACAGGTGCCTTGTGATATGGCAACAGCTGATGCGCTGGGCTGTGGCTCAGGAGCACCAGGAGACTCGCTGTGCTCTGCCTGAATATAAAGCAAAGCATGGAAAGCATGAAATAGAGGGCTGACAAACTAATTTTTTTTTTTTTTTTTTTCTAGCTGGTGACATGTAAGTGTGCAAACACGCCACCTTTTCCTTTTGGTGGTGGCTGTGGCTGACACGGGTAGGTGACTGCACACCTTTACCCTTATCCCCATGCACAGAGATCAGATCTGAAACTCTTTTTTTTTTTTTTTTTTTTCCCCCCTTCTGCAAATTTCCTTCACCAACACAGTTTTATCAAACGTGCCTGGAGCTACACAAGACTGGCAGAGAAAGATGGGGTTGTGCCTCCCAAGCGGGTTTCTAAAATGTCAAGGGCGAAAAGAGGTCGGGAGGAGGAGAGCACTGGGGAAGTGCTCTCCATTCACAGGAACCTAAAATGAGATGAGCTCCTGGAGACATGTGTGCACTCCTTGTTACCCCCAGGAAGGTAATGAGGATTTATTTATATCAGCAGGTCCCTATCTGGGAAGCTTCTGGGAATCTGCAGTGCTGTGTCCAGCTCTGGATCCCCAACATAAGATGGACATGGGAGCAGGTCCAGAGGAGGCCATGAAGATGCTCAGGGGCTGGAGCTCCTCTGCTGTGAGGAGAGGCTGAGAGAGTTGGGGGGTTCAGCCTGGAGAAGAGAAGGCTCCGGGGAGACCTTAGAGCCCCTTCCAGTGCCTAAAGGGGCTCCAGGAGAGCTGGGGAGGGACTCTTGATCAGGGAGGGGAGCAACAGGATGAGGCGGAAGGGTTTTAAACTGAAAGAGAGGAGATTTAGATTAGATATTAGGGAGAAATGCTTCCCTGTGCGGGTGGTGAGCCCCTGGGGCAGGTTGCCCCGAGAAGCTGTGGCTGCCCCATCCCTGGAGGTGTTCAAGGCCAGGTTGGACGGGGCTTGGAGCAACCTGGGCTGGTGGGAGGTGTCCCTGCCCAGGGCAAGGGGGGGTGGAATGATAATCTTTAAGGTCCCTTCCAACCTAAAACTGTTCTATGATTCCTCTTCAAGCCGGGCTAACTAATTTTAATTGCAATTAGAAGTGGTGAAATACTGAAGTTTTGCCCCTGCTATTAAAACAGTTGGCCAAAGAACTGCCATCAGCCATCAAGACCTCAGCTACACCTGGGCACTAATTGCTGCCTCTGATACAACCTGGACTTTTTTTTTTTAAAAAAAAAAAAACACAAAAACTTTTGGGG
>NW_009661368.1:4771455-4788639 GCF_000708025.1 Charadrius vociferus
CCCACCCCCAGTCCCCTCAGGGCCTGCTGGATCCCCCCCATCCTCTCAGGCCCCACTAAATACCCCACACCCCATCCCCTCAGGGTCCCACCAAATCCATCACCATCCCCTCTCCCCTCAGGGTCCCATTAAATTGCCTCATCCCCTCAGTGCCCGCCTGGGTCCCCCCATCCCCTCAGATCACACTAAATTCCCTCATCCCCTTGGTGCCCGCCTGGGTCCCCTCATCCCCTCAGATCCCGCTAAATCCCCTCATCCCCTCAGATCCCGCTAAATCCCCTCATCCCCTCAGTGCCCACCTTGGTCCCCTCATCACCCTCAGATCCCACTAAATCCCCCTGTCCCCTCAGCACCCGACTGGCTCCTTCCATCCCCTCAGGGTCCCACTAAATCCCTCTTCCCGCTTTGTGCCCCAGGACCCTCTCGCGTTGGAAGGGGAACGGCCCAGGGAGGTGGCAGCAGGGTTGGCCTGTGAGCCTGGGCCCAGGCGCCATGTTCTACATGCATTTGCTCGTCAACAAGCGTGGGCCGTTGGCCAAAATATGGCTTGCTGCCCACTGGGAGAAGAAGCTCACCAAAACTCATATATTTGAGTGCAATTTAGAGACTACCATTGAAAAGATCATCTTGCCAAAGGTACGCTGTTAAATGATGAGGTGTCTTCTGGTAAGTTCTGGAGTAGAGGTGTACATCTTCTGTAGAGATTATTGCTATCGTGGAGACTGACTTAGTAGGACAAATTTGTGGCTATTTCAAAACCAGTGTGAGGTAAATTCCTACTCTGATTTTATTCAGTTCTCATTCAGATAAAATCTCCATCCCTAATGGGGATCTCCATCCCTTTTAACAATGGTGGCTGCTGCTTAACCAAGTCAAGGGTCTAAGAAAACTGCTGTGAAATTGCACACAGACTGTTCGAGGAAAATGCATTTGCTGATCTTGTAACAAATAAGTTTTGACAGATTGTAACCATACTTCCACTTTGAGTGGAATCCTTCCAGGTCCCCTATTATAAGCCATTAAATATTTGATTAAGCATACGTAGCGCTTATGAGCATCTCTGTATGAACAGTCCCAGAGGCTGAAGTCCTCTGCGTGTCGCAGAGAAGGTATGACTCAAGCACGCGCAGATGCAGGCAGTCAAGTACCCATGAGTCAATCCTTGGCCTCGCCATTGCAACTGCATCCAAGGGAACAGTGAGGAACGCTTTGCACCGTCACTAATCGATGGCTCAGGAGAGCCAAGGCTTTCAACTGGTGCAAGCCGATTTTTTTTATTTTTTCCATGAAAATACCTGCTTGATATTTGGTACTCCGAATTTCATCGTCTGTCTTGCATGGGTTATGATTAATGATGTTGTTAAAATGATCGTGATGTTATTTGGAAGTGTTTTCCAAGAGGTACTAGCTAAGTATCCTTTACTTTCCCTCGCATGCTGCCCTGTCCTGGCTAGCATCACCATGACCACACTGAATGTGCTCGGTGCAGAAGACTGCATAAATAAGGGTATAGTTATGGCCTTTATTTGCGTAAATAGGGGCATAGGTATGGTGTCTGCTCACTTAAATAACCAGTGTCAAATACTAGGAGATGTGCAGCTACTTTCTGTTTCAGGATGTGTTACACTATTTGTTGGCAGTCAGCTGAGATATTTTAGATAAAGTAAGAGCATCGGTTCAGGGCTGGCGCTTCAGCATGTCAACATTGAGGAACAGAAGCAACTGGAAGTTCCTGGCTCTGAAAATTCATTTCTGTTTACCAAATATCAGTACGAAGCTCTGTTGAAGTTCATAGAGCTCTGTACTAGTGTGTGTTGCTGGAACTCTGTTACTACTGTGTAATATTTTCATTGTAATGTTTTTGCAAAAAATGCTAACTCCTGAACAACTTTTTTAAATCATCAAAGTTTACGATAGCTCTACGAACCTCTGGACACTTACTCCTAGGAGTGGTGCGAATTTACCACAGGAAAGCAAAGTACCTATTAGCAGACTGTAGTGAAGCTTTGACAAAAATGAAGACAGCCTTTCGCCCAGGTATGTACAGAATTCTGCATTTTTCCATCTGTGGGCCTTTACAGCTCTCATTTTAAAAGTTAATTTTGGATATTTCTGTTAAATACACATTATTGATCCCAAAGGAAATGGAACATACCAGTGCTTACTGCTGATGTTTAGTCTGGCTTAATTTGATGCCATTTCAGGTCTTTAACTCCTTCAAAAGAAGCGGTATCTTACATGGTCTTATGAGAAGAAGCTTGAATTCAGCCTCAGTTGCTAGATAATTAATTTTAATCTCTGATGACACCAACAACATGTCTAATAGTGTGTTAGTGCCAGATCTGACAGTGTGCTTTGAGCTCTAGCCATGGAGCCAGTGAGGAGGGAGCAGAGATAGCTGGATCCTTTTCCAATGGGCTGTATGTTTGTCGTACTTAGGCACCAAACGGGGAGGCACTGTTGTCTAAAAAAAGGGCTCAGAACAGGACACCAGGATCTATTGCCAGCCTTAACGTGCTTTGTGACCTGGTCTGTTTGCAGAATAGTTAATGCCCACTCTACATTATTCTCAAGGATATGATTGTGATTAGTTAGTTAGTATTTGTAAACATTGGAAATCTCTAGAAGGAACACTTAAGGGCACTGTACTGTCTATTTATAAGAGATAATATAGTAGCTTAGAGAGGACTGCACAGCACAAGAACAAGCGTCAATGGTCACAACTGCAGCAAGGGAAACTCCAACTAGGTATAAGGGATCCTACAGAAGGAGATACACAAGTGATAAAATGCTGAAACAGACTGTTCAGGGTGTGCTGTGGAACCTCCATCAGCAGAAACAGTCAGAAGTGATTTGACTTAGAAATTAACCCCATTTTGAGCAAAAGGTTAGATCAGATGACCTTCAGAAATCCCTTCTCACTTGAATTGTTCCAGGATTCTCTGATAACCAAGTACTTGCAGTCTGACTTCATAATTATTTGATGCTAGAGAATAGCATTATACAGACACTGGAGAGAAAAAGAAAATGTAATAATTCAGCTGAAGTGGTAAAAGACTCTAGGCTAAATGTCAGCTGTGAGAATCTTTCAGGGACTTAAAGCAGCTGTTCATAAACCCGATGTATTTACAGTATTTCAGGTCCTGTAGCAGCATACTCTTCTGTATCTGTCTATAAAAATATGGCTTCTACAGTACATGTAAATTAAGAATTTTAATTCCACTTCTGACTCCTGTTGACGAAGTGCCTAAGCTTTGCTTTTTTGTTATTTAGAATTGCAGCAGGCCTTCCTGACAGGTTTATAGTCTTATTGTATGTACTTGGGAGAACATTACTTTTATTTTATTGATGCTTATCTTGCTATCTTGTCTGTTTCTTTTAGGACTTGTTGACCTTCCAGAAGAGAGCTTTGAGGCTGCTTATCAGTCCATTACATTACCTGAAGAATTTCATGATTTTGAAACACCACTACCTGATTTAAAGTAAATGCTTTCCTAGTTCTTACTTGTTATGTTAGTATTTTCGGAAGTAAAAGATATCCTTGCTGTTATCTGATCAAGACTCAGATGGAATTGTTTTGATTTTATAACTGAATTCTCCTAAATTCCAAGTTAGCTTACAAGGCTACGGTCACAGGAATTGTGCTTTTGTAGAGTTCCTCAAAGTCCATTTAATCAACAGACCTTTCCAATGAAATAATGTATTGAACTTAGACTTTAGGATTTTCTAATTTTAAATTGTCTGTGTGAAGCCTGCAAACAACTTTCTGACCTCAAGAGCAGATATAAAAGTTAGTATAAATCCTGCTGTAAGACCAAAGAAGCTTTGGCTAGTAACCTCGCACTGTTGTACTGTTCCATTGTGTAACTGCATTTAACTTCTGCTCCATTGCTCTTTGGGCCTGGGTATTTTATCAGCAGTAGTCAGCTTGGCTCCCGATGAAAAGCCAGCATTTTTCTTTGGCTTTTCTGGCATGAATCACCATTAATGTAGAAAAACTGATAAAAACCAGGAGGCCAAGACATGTTTCTGGTGGCTGTGATGCTCCCAAAGGTCAAGGGTAAAAGACTTCTACTGTGGCTTCCTCTGTATCTCGTCATAAATACAGTTTGATGGGATCTGTAAGCATTTAGTATTTTGTAAGCACAGCTGTGATGTAATACTATTATTCAAGTACCTCAGTGTGCTAACTCTGTAAAGCGTGCCTTTTCTGCCTACCCAAAGAGTCTGTGTGGTTTGATTTACAGACGATGGTGTTACACTAATTAGATGCCCTCTATGGGACAAGTGTCTGGTAGATAGCAGGGCTTGGACGTGAACAAACTCACACAAGCCCAAGTTTACTGGCAGGAGAGAGTGGAGAAATATGAAATATGGAAAGGAGGATGGGTGCTTCCCTTGTTCTTATAAATATGCTTGCTGTTTCTAGAGGGCGTTACTTTCTGAGCATACATCTAGATGGTTTGTTCATGGAGTTCCAGGTGCTGGGGGATATTTCAAAGCTGAATTATCTGAATGTTTTCCCCTCCTCGTGGACCTCTCCCCAGCTATCTCCTGTTATGGCTATTGCAGATTCGGTCTTCACTGTACAATGTACATTGGAGATTGCATAGGAGCTTTGGCTAGCAAAGAAGGCAGCTGCCTACTTACTTAGAGCTATCAATTTTAATAAACATATAGCACCTGTTTTCCATATGCTTATTTTTAGCTTTTAGAGGGAATTCAAAGCAGTGAATTTTATCAATAAAACTTTAAATGGCTTGAGTGCAAATAGCTTTGGGAAACAGTTGTTCTCTCTCCACAGAAGTGAGGATCAGCCGTGATACTTTCAATGCCATAGAAAAATGAAGCTATATTTTGGGGGTTTACAATAAAGTGTCAGGATCTAAGAGTGTTTAGAAACAAGTTTTCACATTCCAGCTAAATGGTCGATAGGTTTCAGTTCACACTATATTTTGTATAATGTTTTTTTCATCAGTGCCATTGATGTTGCTGAACATTTTACCTTGAATCAGAGCAGAGCTGAAGACATCACACTTACAGAGGATTACGAAAGCAATATACTTCTCTGTGATAGAAACTTTGGTGAGAGAAGTTGAGAAATTAGAAATATTCCATAAGGAAAAGTGTGTTTTATGCAACATTTTGTGGAGTCTGAGTCTTTTCCACATGTGAAAAAGCTATTATTAAAAGTGCATTTATTTCATATTTGTGCTGATTGGCCTGTCATACTGTCTTATGCTTCAATTTTTGTGTAAGTACTCTGCGTAAGTAATCTGATATTGGAGACTGAGAATCAAACCCAAGTTTTTCTGCTTTTTACTGAATTAGCTAAAATTGTTTATAGTTTATTCCACTTGAGGTATGGGCTATCTTACAATCTTTTAAAAATTATTTGAAAAATTAGGAAATGGATAAAGATGTGTTTCAAAAATTCATGCAGATGAAGCATCAGAAATTCTGTGTTTATTCAGATGAAGAACCAGCTGCACTAAGAAAACAGAGCTTCTTTGATGGTAGCATGTTAACGAGCAGTAACAGTCTTGTGGCTGCTCACAACTCTGCGAGCACGGATGGAGACAAATCTGCACTGCATGAAGATAGTTACTGGTTTGAGCATGACTGTTTTGGAGATGAGGAGGATGCTGCAGATATGATTGGTAGGGTCTGCCACAGATAAACAGGATTAGTTTCTTTCCAAATATTTCTTTTATTACAGGAAAACAAATAAGACAGCATGAAATCGATTGTTTTGAAACATAATTTCTATCTTTCTTTTTGTTTTCGTACTTCCTTTTTTTTCTACTTGTCACTAAATCTATGATCACTTAGACATTGCCAAGTAAAATTGTAATAAAGAAGATATTTAAGTTTTTTAGAATTAAAGGCATTCAATTTATACTTAATGTTTACCAATTTAATTTATATTTTCAAAGGTACAATACTGCAGCATTTTTACCTTTATTGTTGTAATAACAAAGGCAGCAAAGTAGCTCCTACGTCTTTATGATTTAGAGTATTCATGTAACCCTTTATAGATTTATACCTTTTAAACAATATCAGTATCATACTTTTCAAAGAAAAGGTGGAAGTCTCAAAATTAAGACTAATGTTCTTTTTATACTGTTGAAGACAACTGTATCATTGACACCATCTGTGGAAGCTGAGCTTTTTTGCTTGCATAGAATTAACCTTAAATAAGTAATGTTAGGCTCTATCAGGCTATTTCATGACTACTAAGACTTCCAATGATTAAAACTATGCATTTTGAATTTAAGAAATCCTGTTGAGGGATGAGCAAAATGGCCTAGATAATGACATTCTTGATATGGAGGAAGAACGTCCTTTGTCACAAGATCTGCCAGAGAACAGCACAGCTAGTGAGTTTGCAGTGTCCACTCCCTCTTACTCACACAAACCCTCTGTTCCTGTATTAATGCCTAAAGTTACCCACATTCAGCTTTGTGTAATATCCCGTGCCTGTTTTCTTCAGTCATGTCCTTTGCTTTTTTCTAATATGCTTCATCCACCATTTTAGCTATAATTTAATTTGACCTAGGGATTCCAGATTTGTAACTTGATGTTGCTTTGAAACGCTTTTGTATGACATCCTGTTGGATACGCTGTTGATCCACCCTGCTGCTCAGACACTATGATAGCACTTTTGAAGGGGAAAGGAAACTGAATAAGGGTATGCTGTAACTTTGAATTTTACATGTGAGTGGTTCTGGCTTCATATTTCAGCAACAAATGACACTTTCATAGTTCATAAAGGTGTTGTTAGTCTTCTTTTGATTTGATATCAATTAAATTAATTTTTGAACTTGAAGGTTTTTTATATCTTAAACCCTTATACCCTCAGCACGCTGTTAATTTAAAACTGAGAATTCTGGAACATCTTTAAAGGGCAACACTGGCACTTGCCCCTCCTTGCACTAGTCCTGGTACTACCTGTTCTTTTACATTGACAGAAATGCCCACACTGCCATGCAGTTGCCTGGAACTGGAAACAGATGGGTATTGAAGAGAAACACTTTTCCCCCTAAACACTTTTCATCGGGTGGGTCTTCCTCCAGATCAGTTCTTCAGTCTGTTCCACCACCCGGTCATACAGGTTCCGATGTCAGCAAAGGGAAGCGTGCAGTGCAGAATGTGAGCAGCAGCAGTGCCAGCTATTACTGGTTTAAGTGACTGTGAGATTATAGATAAAATCATAGTTTTCTACTTCTGATCTTTTTTGTCTGATTTCATTCTATGTCATGAGATTGAGACATTATTCCATCTTGCAAACTTTTTTTTTCTTTGGGTTATTTGCTGGGTTTTCTTATAGTTGAGTCCAACTGCGCGGACACCACCGATAAGAAAGTCAGTCATGTAATGAATGAAGCAATACTTTTATTGAAAGAAGAAGAAGGATTTGTGCTTGAACCAGTTAATGATACAGGTCAGAACTTGACCAGAATGTTAGTGTTAACTAGAATTGTTTTTCTTCTTGTTAGTGAAAATCTTTACAAAACAGATTATTCCCAGTGTAGATTTCACCTGCTACTGCTGTCAGAGTTCCAGTTTATGATAACTATTATACAAAAGCAGTATCAGGTCATTCATCTGATCTGCCCAAATCTCTGCTTACGGTTTCTTCCACAAACCAAATTGAGTTTTGTTTCTCTGCAGTTCTGCTAGCAGTGCAAGCCCAGCCTGTTCATGAGTGTTACTGAAGAACTTTTATTGCTAGTGACACATCAGTGATTTTTATGTGTAAAATAACAATCTTAAAACTTTCAGGCCTTTGTGAAAGTTTGTTTTGTGAACTTCTAACTTTAATAAGATCCAAAACGAAAAATGTTTCATTTCTTCTGTGAGTAAATATAAATGTCACCTATCACCTTGGTGGCTGTTAGCAAATAAATAAGTTCATGTTGACACTGATATTTAGAATACTGTAATTTTCCAGCCTACCAAAATAATCTTCAGGAAGTTATGGCTATATAATCGAACCATGTTTTTCTTTTGCGCTTACTATGTACATCTTAATTAAATTGCTAAAGGATTAAACTGACAAATACAGATATTAATTACAAGGTAATGAAACCTGTTGAGTACATCAGCAATTCTTGGAACAATTAACTTCCTGATGGATTAACGATAGCTTATTCAGTCTTGTTGGTATATCATGTGTTCTCATTAAGTCCTCATGTTCCTGATTCTTTAGTACAACAGTCATATGTCTTCCGTAATTAAACATATGTGAGTTTCCTGTACAAGAATACAAAGAGTATACCTTATGAAAACTTTTGGAGAAATGGCCCATGCACTTGCACTTTGATTTTCAACATTGTGCGGTGTTTCAGGAGGTCAGCAGCCTGTTTGTTTGATTCGCAGTGGGTTTTTTTGTGCGTTTAAGTGTTCTACGAATAGACCTTTAATTAGACTGATTTTTTTTTTATTAATACTTGCTCTATTTAGCTGTCGCCCAGAGGAAAAAAAATAAAAGAAAGAGGAAGTTGCTTGTGGATGTAAACAAGGAACTCGGCTGCAACGCTATATACAACCAACTTAACAACTGCACAGACATCCTTGCTACGTTAGACCTCGCACCCCCAACGAAAAAAACAATGATGTGGAAGAAATCAGGAGGTGTGGATAAACTCTTGTCCCACACTACACAGCCTGTGTTTCATGCTGAGCTACAAATGGTAAAGATCAATTCCTTGTAGGTTTTTATGCCACTGAATAGATTAAGGGACTGTTGCACATCTACAATCTAACTGTGAGAGATTTTGCAGGTTTGGTTTTATATGAACTCCTAGCAAAGTGCAGGTGTGTAGCGTCATTGAAAGTATTGTTTTGCAGTGCAGTTCATTTGCATATCTGATGATTATTTGCATACCCACCACTAATTGCTTCATCAGAAAGACCATCTGTAGAGCGCCCGGCTTTAGTCTCCAGCACTCCAACAAGAAGTAAAAAATGACAAAGAAACTTGAGAGATGATGTTTCAGTTCACATACCAGCACATGACTCATTGTACACTGATACACAACTTCTGAGATTTCTGACAATTTATTTTCTACTTTCTACTTTGTTTTATTCTTTTCTGTTTCTGCTCTGTAATCAATATGAGACCACATCTTTCTTCTGTATTTACTTTAAAGGTACATGAGACTTAAACACTTTTATTATTATTATTGTATTCTTAATGGCTTTGGAAACATGGTATGCTAATATCTCTTGTACTTTCCCAATTGGAGACTAAGCTTGTAGCTGGAAAGCAGTCAGGGATTTGCCTTTCAGAGGACCAAAAGGTTCCTGATCACTCCATCACTTTGGCTACACGGGTGGGCCAGACCACCCTTTCTGTGGCTGTGGACCTTGCTACTCTTTTTGCACAAGAAAGATGTACTTGTTTCATGGAAATACGCTCTATCAAAGCCTCTCGTGTCCCCACATAGTATCTGACAGAGCATTCAAAGAAGCTGTAGTTTTAGAGCTGGTGATAAGATAAAGAAGAGATCAATGTGTATACAAGGTGATATGGAAAGATACGGTGTAAACTCTGCAGCAGCCTTATGTGAGTTGCACTGTGTTTCTTCTGTTAGGTGGCTGTGAGAGATCTGGGAGGCAGGGTCTGCGGGAAAACAGCTCTGCAGGTTCATTACAGCAGCACAGCTTCACCGCTTAGAGTCGAGGTGTAGAATTACAACTTGCTCTTTATGAAGATAAAAAATATTCACCCACTGGTACATGGGGAGAGAAATCCACACAGAGATAACTGCAGATGGTTTTATTCTTTCATCCCTCCTTACTGGCTGGCTTCAAGGAAAAATGATCCAAGCTGTTCCAAAGACATTTCTTTATGGAGTTCAACGCCAAAGTTGAAGCTGCAAAAGGAAATTACTTTTTTTAAAAACTGCAGGTTTTCGGAATGACCTAATTCAAATCTCTAAAATCTAGGTTGCAGTAATTAAGATACAGCTCATATATTCATACCTTTTTGTTGATGTTCCCAAATAATCTGACATGATATTCTGAAAGCAAACAAATAAAAATATTTTTTTTCAGTTGTTTGCAAAATGCTTCAAGAGTCACGGATTTAAGATGAGAAGAAATGGAATACAGAGGGTGTCTGAAATGGAAGAAACGAGAAAAGAGAAAGATACCACAGGTACTATTTTAATTCTGTTGTTGCAGAATTAGCTGTTAGAAAATATTTTACATAATGTTTGAGACACACATGCATGGTGTTTGTCTGCAGTATTCTACAAATAAAAGGCCAAAAAAGTTAAACATAAAGGAAATTGACTGTTAATTATTTTTAAAAAGTACTTTGCTTTTCTTTTGTTCCTTAGATCAGAAATGAAATGCAACTCTTTTTTTTCCCTTGTGGCATTAGGAGGTGGTTTTGTTTTCACCTTTGGTTTCTCTAGTTGGCTACCAAACAGCAGATTTGTTGTTTGGTGGGTTTTTTTTCTGAGCTTAAGCAAACCACTGTCCAAATTTCCAAATTCATGTAAATAACTTCTATTTGCATCTTGAAGATTGTGTTTTGGTTAACATCAAACTAGAAGAAATGTTCCATTTTAGATCTGAGAAGGTGATGTATCTGCTTTCACTCCTTTGCTCTGCTAGAAATATAATCCATACGTCTGCCTCAGAAGTTAGTCAACAAAATCACCTCCTGCAAGTCCATAAAGGTCAATTTTAGATGCTTCCAGGAAAAACTTGCTTGAAACGTTCTTGTTCTGTGGTCCTATTAGGAATTATATTTATTCTATATTTACTCATTCTGGCTCTTACTCTCAAAGATTGCTAGACTAGAGTGTGATTTTTCTTTTTCTTTTTTTTTTTTTTTAAGGACAGAGATTCACAGTAATTTCCTCTTAAACCTTGTTTTTTATTAATACAGAGATGCTGATAGTAGAAGAGCCAAGTTACCTACAGGAGTCAGCTCATTCAGAGACTGAGAGAAAAATCAGAAATGATTCATTTATGTTGACATCACAGAATAACAGAAATGAAACTGGTCATAACTGTGGTGAAACTATAGTGAGCAGTTTCCATAAATTTTAGAGACCTAAATGTGTTTATTGGTTTGATTTTACACTAGGGTTCCATTTAAAATGTTAAGAAATTACTAATATATGTTTGAAAAGGATGCTAGAGACAGCCGATATAGCATTAAGTAGCTTGTGTTGTGAAAGTTTATTTATAAGCACATTGGTAGACTCTCACAATGAATGAACAATTAATTAAAATGTCTATTAATCAGTATAGATTACAGTCTACTCACTAAGCATAAATGAAACCTTAATATGAAATATAGCCTCTTTATACTGAAGAGATAAATATAATCATCTTTATAAAGGATAAAACTTATCTTTTGTGTCTCATATTGAGGAAATACTTCAGCAATAACAAATTATCTATTTCTGCCATCTTTATTTAGGCTAACATGACAGGGCATTCTTTAGAGAATTTGAGGCTCATTAAAGTTGAAATCGGATGACAAAATTGGACCTAATGGCAGCAGAAAACACAGTGTCTGTGCCTGAACTGAGCCCATAGACGTAGATCCAGCTGTAGGATAAATACCACAGCAAGGTCCTTTCTTATGTGAGAGAAGACATGATAGAAATAGCAACTCTGAAATAATTTTGGAAAATGTTTATTATAATAAATTCGTGGAGCAGATTTATGTAATTGAGAATTATGTAGTATGCATAAATTGTAATGCCTATTCATCGTCCTTTCTGTTCCAACAGCAGGGTGGAACGGCTTTCTCTGAGAGCTCCCCACTGGTGAACAGTTTGCTGGGCCAAGAAGCTGAACCCCAGCAAGCTGAGTTAGCAAATGTATGTGTACTCAAAGCTGACAGCTCTGACTCAGAACAGAACTGTGTTCTTTCTCAGAAAAATTAAAAAAAAAAAAAGTGATGACATCATGAACTTACAGTGGTTTTTGGTCTACTAACAGCATCTTTAGTACATATTTTGCCAGTCAAAAACTTTATAGCTTGATAATCGGGCATACATGTAACATTCAAAGGTTACAGTTCGTGAGGGAAACAGCTCCTTAGTTAGAGATTGTTCTTCCTGTAAGAAGGAAACAGTTTCTGAACTTACTGGCTACGAGGATACTCAGACACGCTGAAACAAGGGTAGTCTTCTCCTGTCAACTTCAGAGGTTAAGCCCAAAATCTAAAGCCAAATTTTTGAACATCCTTTTTGGCCCCTGACCAGTACAAATACTGTCAGAATCCCAGTCACGCAGAACAATATCTTCTTGTGAAGCTGCCTCCCCAAGGCTCATTGGGACTGCTTCCATAATACCTAATGTGTTGTTGCACCTAATCTGTCTCTTTGTAGCAGAAAGAACATAGTGAGCTTTCTTTTCTCTGCTTCGCAAAGCCTGGTGTGACCACAGAGGTGTCAGAAGTCCCAGATATCCCGAGTATGGCCATCAAAATACGCAGCTCCAGTTGGATTTTTAATTAGGCTAGAACTCTTGTCCTTTATATCATCATGGTGTGTGACTTCTTACACGTCCTGTCTAACCTTCTGTTCTATTTCCTCTCAAGGAACTAACAAGGAACGGGAAAGACAGTGAAGAAATAAGGTGGAGCAAAAGAACTCTTCAGTTATTAGAAAATTTACAGGTACCAGTGCTGGATTTTGTAATTAGATGCCAAAACCTGGTGTTGATTTCAATTGAACCATGTCAGAAAATCTCTTACTTATACTGTTGATCATATTGCTGCCTCTCATATACAGCATATAACTGCATTTTATTGGGTATTTATGTAGCAAGCCAGGACTCCAAGCGCCTGACACAGTGTCCTCTCCCATAGCTGCTGGAATCGCTAGAATTTTCTAAACGTTTGCTTCCATGGCAGTGTTTGTTGTAATGCTAAGCCCTTGCTCTCTTCCCTCAATGAGTATGTTCTAGAGTGTCTCTACAAAACCCAATTTCTAGCTGCTTACAGGTTGCCAGATCTCAGCTGAGCACTGCATGGTGCCATCATTTGGCTATTCATCTGCTTGAGCTGTTTCTGAGGTGAAGGCTAGGGAAAGGAGTGAAGGTGATGTTAAAAAGAAAGCTGGTGACCCCTTCTTTAGGAGGTTTTAGTGCCCCAGTGCTTTCAAGGTGCTTGAAATTTAGCAGGGAGCTAAATTTCCTAATTTAGTCTTTGAATCAGGAGAGCTTATTCTGCTTTTCTTGCAGAAATCCTTGTAAAACTGGTGAAGCTGTAACATATGATACTGTATGTTGAATCAACAGGGCCAGCACAGGCTGCCGTGATGCTGAATGTCCAAATCTTGGCCTAACGGCTCAGGGCTGTTCCTTCCTTTTTGCCTGGACGAGTGTTCTGGTCCTCCAACATTGGTCTGGTTGGGGGGAGTGGAAAAAACACGGCAAAAAGTTATTTTCCTTCAGGTCACTTCTCTAATCCAAAGTGTCACGTGGCTGAACGGAGAATGGAGGAAGGCGATGGAGAAATCCAAGCGTGGGCAAGAGGGCATGGGGAGCGGGTTTTGTCCACAAAACACACCAAACGTTGGTCCAAGCCTAGCTCTTCCCTAGGGATGGAGTTTGACTTCGCAGTCTTCATGTTGTTTTTTTAAAAAATTATTTTCTGTGAACGTATTTCAAAGGTTCTGTGCAACGCCCATAAATAAATACTTACATATAAGCACAGCCATTAAAACACAAGCAGTAATAACACTTAGTTAGCTGTGATGGAAATTGCCTACGATGCAGCTGGTACTCTGTATCCAAAGCACAGGGTACGCAATGATTTTTACTGTTTTGAATCGTGAAACCCGTTACAGATGCGCTTCATCGCTTGCCTCAGTACAGTTTCATTGAATTCAGTGGAATTGTGGGCCTATGTAGATTTCAGTAACATATGTAGGTGCTAGCAATGTTATGGCTATAAAATGTTAAGAGCCACTTATACGAATGCAAATGCCAAGATAGGAACCTGTTTAAAGCCTGTAAGCAGAAAATACTCTGCGCAGCGCTCTTCAGTTCAGACTGGATGGGATCTGGTGTTACTGGCAGTGAAGCTGACCTGACTGATTCTCTTTTTTCCCTTATGCAGCACCTGAAGCGATCAGGCGTGCGTGCTTTCAGTTTTTGGGAGCTCTGCCGGAAAAACAAGCGGAAAGAAGTTGCAGTCAAGTTTTACACCTTTCTTGTTCTAAAGAAGCAGTCGGTTATTGAGCTGAGACAGAGCGCTCCCTTCGCTGACATTACAGCCACCATTGGCCCCATGTTCAACACTCGCTGAGATCATGTAGTAGTGGGGTAAACTAATGAAAATCAATCTTACTCTAAATTTTCCAGAAAATATATTTCCTGGAAAATGGTTGACGATCTTGTCAAACTGTGGTAAGTGAGCAGAGCTCTCTTCTGTTTCGTTTTCTCAGAGCTGCCAAGGAACTGCCTCGTGCAGGTGCGCTGCCTCAGTATTGGTTCCCAAGGTGTTCACTAGGATGTTTATTTTTAATATATATGTTTATAGACAAGCAGTTCCTTATTCTGTTAATAAAATATCGCTAAAATACATATTCTACATAAGAGAGTTACATTGTGAGGGATTCTATGAAAGTCCTGTAACACCGTTCTTAGAGACCAGCTTTGGAAGTTAAACGATTTTTAATGGGGTTTGTGTGGCTTAATTATCGAACGCCATCAGTAAGAGAAGTCTATTAAGCTCTCTTTATTAAAAACTTTAGTCTATTTGAAACTATTCCTTTCAAAAAATGTTCAGTATTTGTTATTTTAAGGTCTAGCAAGATACTGTCTCCAGCATCGTTTTCATGTGTTCAGGCAGAGGGAAGTTACGCTACCCCTAGAAGAGTCACGTAAGCTTCAGAAAGAAATCCTCTTTCCTAGAAATCCTGCAGTTTTCCGTTTCATGGAGCACATTTACTGAAAGACTAACACTTTATTTATGTGTAGACCTATTTAAAAATGGATGTTAAACTGAAACATTGTTAGTTCTTTGCATTTTTATCTAATCTGGAATATGTTTTAACACTTTTACTGTCATTTTGTAAAGTTAGCATTTTTCAGTAGCATCAAACCTGCGATGCACAGGATGGTTGTGTGCGTTCAGCGCTCTGGAGTGTTACAGTGTGTGCCGATGGCTCTTAAGATGAAATCAATAAAAATCAGAAGATGTTTCCTTAGCTCATCAGCGTTTGTTTGGAAGGATCAAAACTGGCAGCCGCCTAAGCTGTCCTTTGGGTTTGCCTTCTCAGAGTCGGTGGTTTTGGTGAAAATTTGAAAGGATGGATGATATTGTCATCCTGGCTCACTGGGTGTCCGCTCGCCTGAGTCATGTCCTGCTAACGCGTGCTGCTCCTGTCATGTGCCGATTTATTTGCCTGCACGGGGTTTAGAGCAGGTGAGGAATTGATTTTGAGGGGACTGTTCAGAGGAGTAAAAAGGCTTCAAAATAGCCGACAGCCCTGTGCTGGGCAGGAAGGGGTGGGTCGGGGTTGGGGATGTTTCCAGCTGCTTTTCTTTTTCCCCATGTTGGGAATATTTGATAAAATAAGCAATAAGAAGCCTTTGCTGCTGTTCTCTGAGGAGAGTCCATTTCTGGGTATAATGGAGGGAAAAGCAACTCTGTTTGGTAAAACCCTTTTTTTCTCTGCAAAAGAAATGCTCTTTTCCTTTTCTGATGGGAACGGGAGTGGTGGTCTCCAAGCGTAGCCTGACTGTAATCAAAAATGGCTCATTTCCCTCTCCTCTTTGGGGCCAGACCCAGCAGTTTTGTTCAGGAGCCGAGTGCCGACCCGGGGTGAGGAAAAGGTTCGGTTCTCCAAATCTCACGCTCAGCATCTTGGAGCGAGCCCGTGGCAGAAGAGGAGTGAGAACCTCTCCCCTGTTCCCCACATCACACCCCATCCCTGCCGACGCTGTGTGTCTCCCAGTGAGCCCCCTGCTTGGTGGGCCAGCGTGCCGTGCCATGCTTCCCGGGAAACCGAGCACTGCAGGCCAGGGAGGGAAGGAGAAACTGGTTTTTTTCCCCAAAAAAGGCATCCGAAATGACTCTGCATCTCAAACCAGAGCTCCTGCCTGCGCCACGTCTGCCACTGCCACATGCTAAGAGCAGCTCCAGTGGCAGCAGATGCGATAAGTCATTAATTTTCCTTTCAAGGAGAGAGGCTGTGCATTGGATTCACCAGGAAAAGAGGGAAACAAAAGGAGGCTGGAGGCGAGCAGGCGGCAGGCAGGAATAAATGAGAGGCAGGAGAGATATACATTGAAAACAGTCTGTGCATTGGAATAAATGAAGTACAAATCTTGCAGGAAATAGTCCTGGAAGAGAGAGTCATGCGTATTTACAAAACAGGTTTGTCAGAACTCCCAAATAACCGCGGGGGAGTTGCAAAGGGAGCTGCGAGGGCAGGGGAAGCGCCCCACCATGGCGAGCGGCGAGCTCCGCGTCCCCGTGCGCAGGGTCAAACGGGGTTTTGATCTCGCCCACCGGTGCGCAGCTGCTGGCCTCGGGTCCAGATCCAAACTGGGAGCAGGTTCTGCTCCGACAGTGATGACATGTGAACAGTTTCCCTCCATGAGTCTATACGTGCATGTATACATGTAGGATGTTATGAGTATGTATGCAATGTATATGTGCACCTCGCCATTCTCCCGGTCTCTGAAGCCGACCTCGGCCGTGGTCACCGGAGCACCGCTGGAGCCAAAGCCCCTCTGCTCGCCGTGGGGGCCACAGCCAGTGGCTCGGTGGCTCCCAGTAAGCACTGAGCAGCCTCAACCCTAGACATTTGCTCATTAAATAACTGGGAAAGGTTAAGCTCGATGGCTACAGAAGGCAACCTGTAGGTAGTACCATGAGTAACCAGATTGTGCCAAAGAGAGCAGCCACGCCGTGCCGGCGGTGACCAGTCCCAGCGCCCACCAAGCCACCGGGGCAGCGGCTCAGCTCCACCACCGCTGATTCCCAATCCCAGCCCCGCAGCTGGCGCCGGGCTGACCCGTAGGTATTTAAATGAGAGAAAAGATTTTCAATTATTTATTTATTTATTTATTTAACTTTATGAAAGTGCGTCATTAATTAGGTGTACAGATGTCCTCAAAATTGGACAAGTTAGATGAAAATTACGACGCTGCGGGAGGCGGAAGGGGGGAACTCCGAGGGCCGAGTGGCCG
>NW_009661368.1:4790160-4798642 GCF_000708025.1 Charadrius vociferus
AGGGGGGGGTGTCCATGGGGCAGAGGGGGATTAGGGTGGGTCACGTATCGGGCCCGCCACACACCCGCATTGCATGCACTGGACCTCCACGGCATGCACCGGACACACATCACACCCACCAGACCCGCAGCACACGCACTGGACCTGCATTGCATGCACTGGACCCCCATGGCATGCACCGGGCCCATGTCATGCTCACCAGACACGCAGCTTCTGTACCAGACCCACATTACACGCACCTGGACCCTCATTACGCACACCGGAGCTGCATCACAAGCACCGGACCCATATTGCATGCACTGGACCCACACGGCATGCATCGGACACACATCACGCTCACCAGACCCGCAGCGCACTCGCTGCATGCACCAGACCCATCTCGCATGCACCAGACCCTCCCTGCACGCACCAGACCCACATCTGCTCGTACAACATCCAAACGCGTCTCCCGGCACTGTGGGGCATTGCAGGAGCCGGAGCTGCTGTGCAATTGAGATTTTATTATTTAATGGCTTAATGCTCCATCTCCGGAGGGACACAGAAAATACACGAGCTGACTGATGAGCCGGGTGCTCCTTTTCTCTCCTCCCCGCAAGGTCAGTGCTGCCTGGTTGTCGCACAGAAACCTGCTGCCGTGCGATTGTTGTGCTTATAAAATACCGGCATTCCCACCCTCCTTAGGCAATGGGTGCATCGTGCCATGACCTTGTGCAAGAAGGTGCAAATCCTGCTTGCCGGGGCTGCAGAGGACCCTGGCCGGGGGGTGGGAGGAGGTTCAGGAGCGGGCAATGTCTGTGCTCGCAGCTCAGCAGCGTTGCAGCAGTCTGAGCCGGCAGATATGGCATGTTGTTAAAGTAGGCCGTTCCAGAGGTGCGGAGACCCGGGGCTAATCCTCCGTGACCACCGTCTTTCCCAGCCCTGGTTCAAGGTGGATGGGTGGTTAGGGGAGACCGGCTTCCACCGCACGGAGACTGCGCGGGGGCGCGGAGGGGAGGAGGGGCTGCTGCGCTGGAAGCTGGGTTTCCCTTCCATGTTTTTCCCTGCATATTCCGAAGGAGCGGGCTCTTCCTTCTGCTGACTGGACCTCAGCTCGGTTCCCCGGCAGAGCCCCCGCGCAAGATGGGCTGTGGGGTGTAACCTCGTGTGCATCCCCAACCCGCCAACCTTCCCAGCCTTGGGTAAGACCGTAGGGTCTGCGCCCCGGGTGTGCTGCTCCTACTCTCATGGCAATAGCTGCTACTACAGCGTTTGTCATGGAGCTCTTTTTCCTTTACCTCCAGAGGCCCCAGCAAGAGATCAGCCTGTTCCCTCTGGTCAGGCACCTTATTTTTAGCTAATGAGGGCCAGGAATTGTCACCTCCCCCTTTGGCACTGCAGCCAGGTCAGCTGGAAAAGCGATGAGCAGCATAACCCGATCTTTTCGAATGGTCTCTATTTTCCTGTAATCTCTGGGTGTCAACTCAGCATTTTATAACAAACAAGAGAATAAAAGGAGATGCTCCTGTGTTTCGTTACGTGATACAACAACTCTTAGCAAAATTGATTTTTCTGGTGGTGTTGCGTAAACATCCTGTGCGTTTTGTCCCTGCTCTTGCCCTGAGCGCTCTGCTCTGGCGTGAACTGGAGCATCTCCCTCTCTCCAGGACCCAGGTGAAGCTCTGCCTGCTTTGGGATGAGCCCATCTCTGCTGGAGCAGGGAGCAGAGTTTCCCGGCCCCTGGAAACTCCCAAGCAGAAGCAAAGCAGCCCCTGTCTCCCAAAAAATGCCCCGTGGCAGAAGGAGGAGCACAGACATGGTCACTGCTGTGCACTGGGCAGCGGGTCTTTGCCTCCGGCAGCTCCAGTGGTGCCCGCCATGCTGACCCCCTCCTCGGCCGGACTTCTGCCAGCCTTGGATCCTGCTCCTTCCCACCACCGCCCAATGCATCCCAGGCCCTTTTCAAACACGAACCGATCCTGACATTGCCGGTGTTTTGGGGACGCAGCGCTCTGTCCCAGGTCAGGTTGCTGGTTGTTTGCCATGTTCAGCACTTTGCTTATTTTTAGTGTGAAGGAAAAGCAGAGCCCGTGTCGCAAAGGCAGGGATGTCTCCTCCTCAGAAGCCCTTTTTGTTCCCCGGAAAAACAAAGCTGTGATTTCCCTCCCCCTGTTGCTCTCTGCTTTTCATCTTGTTAGTACTGGAAGGTTGAAGATATGGGGAGGGATCCACAGGGAAGGCGGACGCCGGCGTGTGCCAGGCATGGTTTTTCTCCCAAGGTTTCTGCAGAATCAGTCAAGCCGTTCTTAGACGCTTGGGCTTGGTGCCACCGTCGCAAAACGCTCCTAACGCAGGATGCGTCAAGGAAAACAAGAGACTCCGGCAGTGGGCAGGGTGATAGGAACCCGACAAAAGAAGCAGTGAGCGAGAAATCTAAGGAAATGCAGCGGCTGCTGGGCTGGGGCAGCTGCGAGCCGAGGGCTGGGGCTGGGGCTGGGGCTGCCAAACGGGCCCGCCTGCTCTTGCACCTTCTCTGCCGGTTCCCTGTGGGGACAGGACGAGCTGGTGGGGCAGCTCGGGCCAGTGCAGCAGCCGGTTCCTACTGAACCCTGCAGAAGTCGAGTAAAGAGAGATGCCTGGGAAGCGGGAGCATGCGGTGGTGAAACCTCCGGAGGAACGGGCTCAGGAATCATCGGAGCCTTCACCGAGCTGATGGCGAGGGTCTCTCCAGGGGTCCCGTGGCCCCGTTTTTCATGCACGAAACTTCTAGGAGGAGCGATTCCTGCCCAGTCCCGTCTGTCGGTCGCTGGCATGGCCGGGGGATCCAGCGTGGAGTGGGGAAGCAGCTGCGTTCAAGCCAAAGAGGCATCGCTGTGGGGCAGCAATCCCAGAATGATGGCTGAGCCTCAATTCTTGGGGACATCCTCCTCTGGGGTGCTGGGCTGCGCCTTGGGGTGCTCTGCTGGCGCTCTGTCACCGCTCTGCCCACCCGTCTGGCTTTGCATCACCATCATGGTGTGATCTGTGGGGCAGCAGTGCCCCAGATCCCCTCTGCCACCAGCAGACCCTGGGGACCCACTGGAGGATGCAGCTTGGGAGCACCCGGAGCCCCACGGTGTCACCCAACCCAGGATGGTGGGGGCGTGTGGGGGCTCTGGGCCGCAGGGGACATGCCGAGGCGCTTGCAGGGAGCTGGCTGAGTGACCTGTGCTGGCGGGGACGGGGTACATGCCATGCCTGGGGGTGCCGGTGCCGGATGCCAGTGCCACCATGGGGAGCAGTGGCTGCCTGAGCCCTGCGTGGGGCTGGGTGCTGCCTGGGGCTGAGCCCTGCCTGGGGCTGGGTGCTGCGGATGGCAGCAGCCACAGAAAGTGTTCAGGTTACGGCAAAACATGCCGGTGAGGGGGGTCTCCCACTCTGGGGAGCGGGAGACTCTTGTCCCCGGCTCTGCTCCATCCCCCCGCCCTGCGTGGGGTATCAGCTTTTCGTGCTGTAACTCCGGCTGTTTCCTTATCAAGGACCGTTGCTTTTATTCAGCGTGAATTCCCCAGGCTAATTCCGTTGCACAGGGTAAGCGCTATTTTGTGCTGTTGTTTGTGAAAGAGCTGCCTTTCTGTTCCACTGTGGGCTGGGAGATTCGCGGCGAGTTTTGCTGTCAGTGGCTCCAGGAGAGAGCATTACACCTTGCAACGGACAGCGTTTATCCTGCCCGTCCCCTGAGATGCTTTTTGGGGGTGATTTGCAAGATGCTGGAACAAATATGGGTGGTTTGCAGCGTGATCTCTGGATCTAAGTTGGACCACCAGAGCCTGGCCCATACCAGCATCTCTGGTGAGCGGGAGTAGCTGCAGAGGTGCTACACTGAGCGGGGTCCTGCTGGTCCCCCACCCCAGCCTGGGGACAAGCCAGCACTCCCCAAATCGCGCTAACCTTGCCCCGGTGTCTGTGCACACACACTGGTGGTGGCTGTTAAAATCTCTGTATAATCACAAACTCTGTGCTGCGGAGTCAGGACTGTGTGTGCGGAGATGAACTCTTTGGCTGCAGAGATGAGCATTTTCGGTCTGTGTCACTGGGCTCAGCGCTGGTGTCTGACGCCAGGTTAGAGCTGCTCGGGGTCTCTCCGGAGCCTGTGCCGCAGACACGTCCCCTCTCCTGGGGCACAAGCTGTTTTCGTCAGCTCTGTAAGGATCAACCCACAAGCGAGGGTTCCTACCGCGTTTGTTTTGTGTCCTGCAAGACGTTCCCCATGTTCCTCATTTTGCAAAGATGAAAATAAGGTGGAGGAAATCCATCCCCACGCTGGCTCTCAGTTGGGCGTCTCTGGCACGTGAGAGCTGGCTTTATCTCATCCGCCCTTCGCATGACTTGGGGTTTGAAGTCCCGGGATGGGTGGCAGTGGCACGTTGTCCTCCAGGCCTGCAGGTTTCCTCTCCTGCTGCCAAAGCTCCCCATGTTCGTTCTTGGGGTTTTGTCCCCGCGCTGAGCGGGAGCTGCCTTCCTCACGTAGGGCCGGCCATGAGCAGCTCCGCTGGCCGTGTCCCCGATGCTTCTGACGTGGCGCAATGAGCCTGCCCACCCTCTGCCCCAGCTTGGGTTGCTTTCCACCTCTGTGTTTTTATGGGATTTCTTCTTTTCTGCTTGCCCGGGCAGCTTTGCTCCGACTCCTGCCCCAAGCCCCATCTATTAGACGGTTTTTAGGTTTTAGTGACCTGCTCTTGGTTACTTCCCCGTGGTTCCTGGCCCGCCCGGCTGCCCTCGTCTTCCTCGCTGGAGAGCGTGTGGCATGCTCGGGGACATGGTTATTCATCTTTAAACACTTTCCATTTCCTCTCCATGTGTTTTTCCTAATGCCTAATCGATGAGCAGCCGCGGCAGCGAGCCGGAGCCGGCAGAAGTGCCAGGCGTTGCGGGGAGGTGGGGGTCAGGCTGGCATGGGTGCCACGGGAGGGCAAGGGCATCCCCTCCGTGGGAGCAGACCCCTCTGCAAATCACGGCCAAAGCCGAGATCTTCACCGCTTCTCCCTTTCTTGCATTTCAAATGTGATAAGATAATCTTGGATTTCCTCTCGCTTTCATGGCGGGGCTCCCTTTGCGCTATAGCTGCTCATCCTGGTCGATGCCATAGTGGTAATTTTGAGTGCAATTAAGAAATTCCCTCTGCCTTTAGAGGCGAAGCAGCCACGTGGGAAGGTGTGTTTTCAGCTTTGGTGCTAAGTCTGCCCAACCTGCCTGTCCTTGGCAGCCCGTGGACACGGTGAGGCTTTTGGGGAGACTGAAATGGCCCATTGATTCTTTGGGAATAAAGACAGTGAACAATTTATTAGCAGTGATTAAATTCCAACTTGCTTGTTCAAGCCGCCCTGGGGCAGGCTGGAGAGGCAGAGCCGGTACCCAGCCGGGAGGGGATGCTCAGCCCATCATGTTCCTGAGGCAGGGACCCAGGCAGGGCGCAGGATGGTGCTCGTTCCATCTCCCCCTCAGCGGGATTTCGGTTCCTGCTGGCAGACCTTGGCTGGGCTCCCTGTGGCGGCAGCATGGGGCTGCTCTGAGTTTCTCACCCTCTAAACCGGCGCCGTGAGAGGCATCGAGCCTGGGCGTGGGCGCCAGGCGAGTCTGCAGCAGTGGAAGGAGGAGGAGGAGGAGGAGAAGGAACTGAGCTCACCAGGCGCGAGGCTGAATCCAGACTTCCCCACAGAGCCGTTCCCGGCTGCGGATGCTGGGGCAGGCACCCGTGGTGCTGCGTGGGGCGCTCGCGGGAGCCCCCAGCGCGGTACCCACCTGTGTGCCGGACACACGCGTGCCGTCTGCGGTGCTGGCACTTGCCTGGTGCTGCATTAAACCCCCGGCGCTGCCGGGGGGAGCAGAGGGACCCCCGAGCAGAGCGGCTTTGCGTGTGGGTAAATTTGCTGCGAATGGGGCAGAGCAGGAGGCGGTGATGCTGGGCTGTGTTGGGCCGGGGCACGGGGCTGCAAGAGGGCGAGGAGTTAATCCCTGTGGCCGCAAATCTCCCTAAAGCTCTGCTTGAGAGCTGCTTGGGGAGCGAGGGATGGGCTGTCCTCGCTGCCCAGCGCTGCGGGGTCCCACGGCTCGCTCAGCTCTCACACGGGATGCTGATTCACGCTGCTGCATTAGCAAAGCCCGCAGCCGCCCGGCCACGCGTGCTGTCGGCCCAGGAGCAGTTATCCGGCAGGGCAGAGCGCTGCCTCCCCCTGTCCAGGTCCTCCCCAGTGTGTCCATCCCAGAGGGACCCCCAGACCCTGGTCACTGTGTCCCAGGGGTGCTGGCACCTCCATGGCGTGAGTCACCATGTCTACCGGTGCTCGGGGCTCACTGCAGCTGCACGTGTTTGGGGTTCAGGGAGAGGCGCATCCTGGGCAAAGGAGAGGCTCAGGCTGCCCGTTTGGGGCTTTGAGCATTAGGCAGGAGGTAGCCTGGAAAAAAAAACAGCCCTGGGGTGGGAAATGCAAAAGGCTGCATTGGGGTGAGCTGGCCACGCTCCCTCCTCCTCTCCTGCCTCCCCTTCTTGTCCCGCTCCTCACTCCCCTGGATCGGGGCCGAGCAGCACTTAGCGTTTCCAATCGCCCGTCGATTATCAGCTGGCCGGTCCCATCATTCGCATTGCTCTGGGCTGGAGCTGCCAAAATCTGGGACACATACCGGCATCAGGAATGGGCTTGGGGATGGGGGGAAGCCCCGCGGTGCCCCTGGCCTGGCTGTCCTTGGCAGCCCGGGAGTGGAGTGGGGCATCACAGCGGTGCCGTGGGATGCTCGCCGGGATGGATGTGCTGAGCGGATGCTTTCCGTAGCTCCCCTCCGCTGCTGCAGTTCGCATCCCTGCGTGTCCCTGAGGTGCTGCCTCCTCGAGCAGCTCCTGCCGGTTGCTACAAGCCTCTGGGTTTGGCCTATTTATTTACAGGAAAACGGGCTCTGTGTTTCCTGAGGGATCAGCTGCTGCTGCTGCATCATGCAGGGATCTGTGCCTCCTTACCCGATTTTGCTGTTGAATGGGTGATTCTGATTTAATTAAGGAAAAGTAGGCACCCAGCCCACTGCTCGGGTGGAAAATCGGTGAGGTCCAGGGCTGGGTGTCAGAGCCCTTGTCCCATCTCTGCCCCGAGTAATGCCACCACTGCAGGCACCCTGTGTCCCTGCAGCAGATCTCCCTTCCCTGGCAGGGATGGAGACCTGGGGTCAGGGAAAAGCTTGTCCCGTGCCTGGAGACTGGTGGGAAAGGGGCTTTAGACCATGTGCAGGTACCTGCTATGCTTCTGTTTTGCCTTATAAATTAACAAAGCCCTCACGCTGTGCCCGCAGCATGTCCTGCCAGGGCAAGACCCTGGGCACGCGGCATCCCGGCGTTCCTGGGCCATGGGGGACAGGCAGGGAGCACAGCCCAGATGTGCAGGGGATGCAGTCCACATCTGTCCCTGTACAGGTGGCCCGGGAGACTAAACTGACGCCCTGGTGCAGGGGCTCATCCCTGTGCCGGCGCTTTGCGTGGGTCCCTTCTCACCGGGGCCGTTTCCCTGCCTTCACCTCCTCTTTCTGTTGTGTTTAACCCGCAGTTCCCCCGCACCCGGGACCCGCGGCACAGCGGCGATGTCTCTGCCGGGGAGCAGACGCTCATCCACCGGATCACGAAGGTGAATATGCTTCAGCCTCTGGCCCCTGGGACCGGGCACCGGCGCCTGTCCGGCACTTCTCCCGGCTGGCAGCAGGGAGGGAATGATCCCCACCGACACCACCGGCTGCCACTTTGCAGCACAAACCCCCAGCCCGGCTTTCGGGGGGGTTGCATGTCGCTGCCCGCCGCACAGCACGTCCCCACCCGTGCATGCAGCCCCCTGAGCGCTGCACACCCCGTCTCTCTCTGTCCGTCTCTGCCGCAGCCGGGACCAACCCCTCTGTCCGTCCGGGCAAAGGCAGGCGGTGATGGAGAGCCCCTGCAGCAGTGCCAGGGCACCGGCGTCGGGGCAGTGAAGCTGGGAGGTGTTTTAGCCCTTGAAAAGCCTCTCCTTGAGCTGCAGTGATAAACAGCGAGAGGGGAAAAAAAGAGAGCAAAAAAGCATTTATTCCCCTCCAAATGTCTCCATGACCTGAGCTGCCGTTATTTAGGTACTGGCTGCCACTGGCAGCGTGGGCAGAGAGAAAAGGCAGATCTGCCCACGCATAGGTGCAGGCAGCAGGCAGCAGGGTGGCTCGAGCTCCGCTGGGGCCATGCTCCCAGGGGACTCCCAAGGGGCTACTGATCCTCGGGGTGCCAGGATGCCACGGGGGCATCCGGGGGATGCCACACTTCCCCAGGGGAGCGGGTGGGCAGCGACCCCCAGCCCTGCCTTTGCGCCTGTCGCCGTGTCCGTGCCATTTTGATCCCTGCTGTTTGTTTTGTCCCTTTTGTCTTGTGTGTTCTCGGTGTGGTGGTTGGCAGTCGCGGGGTTTATGGACGGAGTGGCTTTGCCTCCTTCTTTAAGTCTTCAACGCCCTCAGCCACTCGGCCTGAGAC
>NW_009661368.1:4799019-4801556 GCF_000708025.1 Charadrius vociferus
ACGCATCCCTCCCTCCGCTCCTGCATCCCGAGGGGCGACCCCCGGGTCCTTCAGGACCAAGGGCATGGTGGACAAGAGGTTATTTCCATCCCCTCGTGCAACCCAGCGGAGGTCTGGCGAGAGCGGGTGGCAGCCTGGCTTCTCATGGGGGAACTCCCGGTGCGCTCGGGGCATAAACAGCCGGGCCCCGAGCTGCGGGACAGGCACCGGCCCCAGCCCTGCGCCCGTGTTTTGGACCATCCCCAGGCTGAGCTCCTCCTTCTTGTCCCCAACTACCTCCCAGAGGTGGTATCAAATCTGGGAGGATATGATGGGCCTGAGGGCAACCTGGGAACAGAGCGCGTGCACAGCGCCGCAGGGAGTGGGTGACCGTCCCGCTGCCGTGGGGTGTTGTAAGGCCACGGTCCTGCTTGGCTGCTCCTAACGCGATGCTTATGTCTCTGGCTGAAGGCTGCCGGGCTGCCTGCCACCATGCCACGGGGGTTTGAAGCTGCCCTGCTGCCGCGCACAGAGCGTACCCGCTACCCTGCTGCGATTCCCAGGGGTGTGGGGACAGCCCGCTGCAATGCAGGAGCATCTCGTGCTGTGCACAGCTCTCCGCGTGCCTCCCAGCCCTGACATGCAGCCCTGTCCCTGACCAGCTCCTGCTCTCCGTGCTGCCCTGGGCTTTGAGCCAGAGACATCACCTCATCCGCCTCGGTGGCAGCATGAGGAAGGTCCGGATGTGCCACTGTCCCAAGCCCGGAGCTGGATGCCCCAACTTGCTCTCCACAAGCAGGACAACCATCAGCTCTGGACCTGTTCCATCCCGAACCCTCCCATTACCCATCTTTCCCCTCCATCTCCGACAGGGCTGATCCCACCCTGGGTTCTCCGTCCACATCTTTCATTCCCCGGATAGCTCGCTCTGGGCACGCAGAGACCTCGGTGCCTGCCTGCTCCCGGCTCTGCTCATGCACCCGCTGCTCCGGCAAAGCCTCCAGCTCTGTGGAGGGCTCAGTGGCCACGGGCAGCACCAGTGGGTTCGGGAGCTGCACCCACCCTCCCGCCAGCGGCACAGCACCCTGAGACACCCACCCTGCCCCTCCGGCCCACTGGGCTCCTTTGGGGTGCACTGTGGGGCTGCACCCCCACGTCCCCATCTCCCTTGGGGCCCCTCTGCCGAGCCCGTGCCGGCGCCAGCACTGGCGGGTGGGTGACGCTTGTGTCCCCGCAGGCGCTCGGCCAAGTACAACCTCTGCAGTGACAACCATGGGATAAAGCCACCGACGCCGGAGCAGTATCTGACACCCCTGCAGCAGAAGGAGGTCTGCATCAGGCACCTGAAAGCTCGCCTGAAGGACACGCAGGAGCGGCTGCAGGACAGGTGAGCGTGGGCGCAGCGGGCACAGACCCCCCTGGCACGGGAGCTGCTGGGAAGGGTGCTGGCACCAGCAATTGCCACCCGCAGCAACCGTGCCTGTGGGACTGGTCCTTCTGGGGGCTCTCAGTTCCCAGCACCGCTTCTTGTCCTCGGGCTTGTGCCCAGGCATGAGGTTCACGGCTTTGCAGCGGCGTTGCAGGCACGTGGGCACGTGGCGTGGCCGCCTGTCCAACCAGGGAGCCCTGGATTCGGGGGGCTGCGGAGCCCGTACGTCCCACCTGCGGTGGCTGTGCTCTCCCCTGCGGCCCCAGTTAGGTCTCTGCCACGCTTTTTCTGAGTTTCAGCTTCAAAGAGTGGCTAATCCCCATCTGGTCCTCTCGGGCTTAGGCACGTCCTCGCCGGCGTGCCAGCTGCCACGCATCCGCCTGGGGCACCTGCCTGTCCCCACGCAGCCCTCGGGAGCCCTGAGCTCTGCATCCCCTCTGGGAGAGGGCTGAGCATCCCTTCCGAGGGTCCCCAAGCATCCCTCCCGAGGGTCCCCGGGCATCGCTCCTGATGGTCCCTAAGCCCCCGGGTCCATCCCTGGGTCCCAGCCGCGAGTGTTACTGGGTGATCTGGCTCCAGCTCGGTGTTGGGCACCTGAGAACAGGGCTGGCCCCGCAGCCCCCTCAGTGCCATGGCGGTGCCCTCCCTGTCTCTCGCAGGGATGCTGAGATCGAGGACCTGAAGACGCAGCTGTCACGGATGCAGGAGGATTGGATCGAGGAGGAGTGCCACCGCGTGGAAGCCCAGCTGGCGCTGAAGGAGGCCCGGAAGGAGATCAAGCAGCTGAAGCAGGTCATCGACACAGTGAAGAACAACCTGCTGGAGAAGGACAAGGGGCTTCAGAAGTATTTCGTGGACATCAACATCCAGAACAAGAAGCTGGAGACGCTGCTGCACAGCATGGAGGTGGCGCAGAACGGGGCGCTGAAGGAGGAGGGGGCTGGCGAATCAGCCGGGGGGTCCCCAGCCCGATCCCTCACCCGCAGCTCCACCTACACCAAGCTGAGCGACCAGGGGGCCGGGGACCGCAACGTGGGGGGCTCGCAGACCATCTCGCTGGACGAGGGGGCCGACAGCGGCTTCGCGGGGGCGGAGGAGGCTCCCGGCCACACGGACCCGCTGGAGGTAG
>NW_009661368.1:4810881-4811684 GCF_000708025.1 Charadrius vociferus
CCCACTCCATCCGCAGGATGGGCTGTCACCCCGTCGCCAGCCCTGGGGGCAGCACCCAGCCCTGACACCCGCCGTCCCTGTCCCCGTCCCCATCCCCCCGACACCCCCTGCCCGCCCCCACGGACCCGACCGCTGATTGTAAAGCCCCGGCGTGTCCCCACTCTCCCGGGGTCCTTCATGGGCTCCAGGTCATTATGCAGCCCTGGGGGGGCGTGGGAAGGGGTCAGGGGGATATGTGGGTGTGTGGGGACATGCTGCCCTCGCCCCCCCAGCTCCTTTGTCCTTGAGGAGGGAAAGGACCGTTGCTGGAAGAGGGGTGCCAAGTGACGATGCGGGACGTGGCATCATCACGCTGTGACCCCCTGCCCGATGGACTCCACCTGCCTGCGGTGCCTCCGGCTGCGGCGGGGGGGGCAAGGGGGCCGGTTTGCACCCCAGTGGATGGGTTCTCCCTTCATTGCACTCGCTTTTCGGTTGTCCGTGCCCTGCCCCAGGGCCAGCCCTGCCACGGGTGGGTGGTGGCGAGGAGCCATCTCACAGTGGGGAGAGCCCGGGGGGCCACAGTGGGACCCCCCCGGGTGCGTTTCTTGCTCCAGGTGCAGGTTGCACCATGACAGCAAAGTCTGGCGGTGGGTGGGAGGACAGCGGGAACCCACCCGGACACAGGGACCAGCTCTGGACCGGTTCAGGAGGCAATGAGACCCCACAGGGCACCTTTGCTCCGGCCCGCTGACCCCCTTTGGTGGCTACCCTCCTCCCTCTGGCGGGACGGTGCCCTGGCCAGGTCCTGCTCAGCCCCTCTT
>NW_009661368.1:4812363-4816982 GCF_000708025.1 Charadrius vociferus
ACCGGGTGCCGGGTGAAGTATTTGGGGAGAAACGGTGGCAAGGCAGCTGGGGCGGTCGATGTAAGCGGAGCTAGGATATACGCCTCTTGTGCAATGTATTTGTGGATCTGTGTACACGTCTGTTAGACTATCCAAAGCTTTGCCAAGAAATAAATGTAATGATTATATTTGAAAGACAAATCTATATAATATATTTTTTAAATACAGAACTGAAAAAGCTGTAACCCCCCTTTTCTTGTTTCCCCTGTCCTGTACTCGCTGTCTGTGGTGGATGTAATAAACGTCGCTGGGTCTGTGTCTGCTTTGGCTGAAGCCAGCCTTTGGCGTCTGCCCCGAAGGGGGCTGGCCTGAGCGGGGACACAGGAGGACACGGGGACTCCGGGATGGGGAGAGTCCAGTGCCCCGTCCCCGCTGATGAGAAGGAGGAGAGGGCCGGTGGGACGCGGGGGACATCACGGGCTGGCAGTCCCCCCGTGTCTCCCTGCAACCACCAGCCTCTGTAGGGATGTGGGATTTTGTGCTAAAACAGCTTCTTTTGGAGATGCTGCGGGGGTACCTTCAGCGGCCCCTCCAGCTTCCAGGAGCGCGTGCAGACTCGGCCGCTGGGCCTGCCAACTCTGGCGTTGGTCCCCCCGGGATGGCAGCGATCACGTCAGAGGTCAGGGATGGAGTGGTCCATGGCCGACTTCACCAGCTCCGATGAGAGCCTGGGCACAGGGACGGGCACTCAGCAGGGGGAGCCCGGGGGGTTCCTCGGGGAGCCCCGTGAGGGCACAGTAGGGTGGGGGTGGGCACTACGGCCCCGCGGTCTCACCGTTTGACCATGTGCTCATAGATCACGGTGGGGATGATGGTCAGCGTGACCACGTTCCCGGCCCCTGACAGCACCTCCGTGAGCTGCTTATCCTGCGGGAGAGAGCGAGTGGGTCCCCGGTTCTGCCCACCATCCCACGGCAGCTCCGTACGGCCCTGGCCGGATCCTGGGCACCCCCGGGTGTGTTCAGCACCGCCGGTTGTGCACAGCCCCTACCTTCATGCCGATGACGTTCTGGCCGTTCACCTCGCAGATGTAGTGGTGGGTGAGGAGACCATTGCGGGCGGCAGAGCTGTCCTTGGCCAGCGACACGATTTTCCCCTTCTTGACCACGATGCCGACGTGGCCATTGCTGTCCTTGTGCACGGTGACAGTGCGCTGGAAAGGCCTGTGGGGAGAGCGCGGTCAGCCCTGGCACCGCCGGCGGCATCGCCCATCCACCTGCCCACTCACCTGTCCCGCACCACCATGACGATTTTCTCCGGGGCCGCCTTCTTCAGCACCCGCTGCGCCTTGTCGCTGCTCCAGCCCGTGCAGTTCTTGCCGTTGATCTGCAGGATCTGGTCACCGAAGCGCAGCCCCACCAGCGCCGCCGGTGAGTTGGCCTTCACCAGCTGCACGAAGATGCCCTGGGGACACGAGGGGAGTGATGGCACGGGGACTGGGCAGCCGTGCCATGCCGCAGTGTGCCATGCCATGCTGTGCCATGCCGCACCATGCCATGCCGCACCCTGTTGTGCTACACCATGGCACGCTGTGCCATTTAATGCCACGCATTGCCGTGCATCACACCGTGTCACCCTGCGCTGTGCTGTCATGCTTGTGCCCTGCTGTGCCCTGCCTTGCCATGCAACGTCATGCCATGCTCCCCCGTGCCATGCGATGGTGCACCACGCCGCGCTGTGCCATTCCGTGCCACACCGTGCCATGCCATGGTGCATCACGCCGTGTTGTGCCATGCCATGGAGCAGCACGCCATGCCATGGTGCACCACGCTGTGCTGTGGGATGCCGTGTCACACCGTGCCATGCCATGGAGCAGCACGCTATGCCATGGTGCACCACGTTGTGCTGTGCCATGCCATGGCACACCACGCCACACCGTACCATGCCGTGGTGCACCACACCATGCTGTGCCATGCCATGGAGCAGCACGCCATGCCATGGTGCACCACGCTGTGCTGTGGGATGCCGTGTCACACCGTGCCATGCCATGGAGCAGCACGCTATGCCATGATGCACCACGTTGTGCTGTGCCATGCCATGGTGCACCACGCTGTGCTGTGGCGTGCTGTGTCACACCGTGCCATGCCATGGTGCACCACGCCATGCTGTGCCATGCCATGGTGCACCACACCATGCCACGGCGCACCACGCCGTGCTGGGCCATGCCGTGTCACAGCGGGCCATGCCGTGCCCCCCCCGCCCCCTTACCTGGTCAACATTTTTCAGCTGCAGCCCCGTCTTGCCCCGCTCGTCCTTGCAGAGGTGGATCTCCCGCACGCCCGGCTTGATCTCTGCCCGACGCAGCCCCACGTTGTTCCCGCTCAGGGGAGCGACCAGCTGGCCCGGGGAGGGCCCGGCGGGGGTCAGCGCCTGCGATGCAGCTGGGGGTCAGTGGGGCCGGCAGCGGCATGGGACCCTGAGCACATCAGCCCTTGGGGGGATGCTTCATCCCTTCCCTGGGCAGGATGTGGCCCCAGAGGGACCCCCCTCAGCAGCGATGCTGTGGCACTGTTGGGGGGAGCCCCATGCAGGGCAGGTGAGGGTGAGAGCCACGAGCCCAGACACCTACAGTGCTGCCTTCTGGGAGCAGGTTCTTCTGGATCTCTTCGCTGGAAAGAGCGAGGCCCATGTAGTTCTCCAGCTCGGCCAGGTTGGGGTACAGCAGAGGCGGCGCTGCAGGACACACCGAGAGTGGTCTCAGCTCATGGGGTCCTCAACCCACAGCCATCACCTCCCCCCCCGGGACCATGGGCCAGCGACCAGCACAAGAGACATGGTAGGGGATGGGCCTGGGGAAAGAAACCCCCAAATCCCATCCCCTACCCATGCACTAAGCTATGGAGGGTCTCCGCTGAGCCCCTTCCACAGTAAGCATCACTCCCCCACCCCCATGACAGCCCCTCTGCAGGGAGAGCCGATCGCAACCCACGTTACCGGTGGCCGAGACGAGCTTTGGCTTCTCTGTCACCACCGTCGTGGTGGGGGTCCTCACCCCGGCAGCTGCCTGCGCCTGCCAAGAGACGGGGTTTGCTCGAGGCT
This sequence comes from Charadrius vociferus, assembly GCF_000708025.1. Lineage (NCBI taxonomy): Eukaryota > Metazoa > Chordata > Aves > Charadriiformes > Charadriidae > Charadrius > Charadrius vociferus. The sequence continues at coordinate 4,815,442 of NW_009661368.1, forward strand.
GTGCCCCCCCAGCCCTGGGGACCCTCCGGTGGTGGGACGTGACAAGGACCCATCGGGGTCTGCTCACCCCCCTATAATGCTGCCGTGCTGACACTGACCTGCAAGATCTGGTGGCCCTTCATGTCCTCCAGGGAAGGGTAGAGCGTTGCCATCACTGCTGCTGTGGCCGTGTCTGGTGACAGGGACGGGGAAGTTCAGGGACGAGGTGCCTCTCCCAGAGCATCACTCCCATGCCACGTGCCTGGCTCCATGTGCCAGATACGGGCTGTCACCTGAAGCTTCCAGCGTGACTCAGGGCTGTGTCACCAGGGCCACCACCACCTCTGCCGCTTCCCAGCAGCTGGGACACAGGCGGCAGTGCGCTGGACACGGGTACTCCGGGCACCGCTCAGCTGGCAGCAGGTCCCACTCCCCATGCCCACCTGCCCAGTGGGGCCATTCCAGCATCACCCTCAGCTGGCAGCAGGTCCCACTCCTCATGCCCACCTGCCCAGCGGGGCCATTCCAGCATCACCCCCACACGGGAGCAGTACATCCCATGGGAACAGTCCCTCCGACAGCTCCTCGCAGTCCCCTCTGCCCCTCAGCGTGCCTCGCGCTGTGCCCACGGCAAGGCTGTGCCACCCAGCGCTGCCCCAATGGCATCACGTGCCCCGAAACGCATCGTCCAAAACTCGGGGGGTAGGGGCCAAACCCAGACCCAGCTCCGAGCCCCATGGGAACCGGGCAGGATCCCCCTCCCACGCAGCCCAGGGACCGCAGCAAGCATGCCCAAACGGACGAGACCCCCAGAGCCCAACCCCGGCACCCCTGGACTCACCTGCCAACAGCTCCCGGCTCTCTGTGCCACCCTCTGCCCGACACCGGGCTTTTATGGCCATACGCAGCCCAGGGAGGGGCCAGGCAACCTCAGCTGACGCCACCCCCACCAGGTAGGGCAAAGGTGAGGAAGAGGAAGAGGAAGGCAAAGCTGCGCAGGGCCCTGGCACTGCAAGGATGAGGATGGGGACAGGGATTGGGATGGCTTTCTAAGGGTTCGGGCATCCTGGGGGAGCAGGGACGGGGCTGTACCCTGCCCCTAAGCCACCATGGTGGCCCCCCACTTCCCACTGCATCACGACTCCTGCCGGCGCTGGCACCCGGCTTGGCCCCACCGCAGCTCGGTGCCCCACACCGGGGACCGAGGGTGCTGCCGGGGGGGGAGTGAAGTGGGGGTGCCCCACTATGAGCAGCCCCATGTGAGTGGCCGGCACCCGCTGACACCTCGCTGCCCGCCCGAGCGCGTGGGGTTGACGCGGCCATGACCGCGATGCCGTGTCCCGCACCCTTCCAGCTGTCACCGGTGGCTCCGGGGCACGCGCCAGGCGTGATGGCCCCGTGGGAGTCCCGCGCCGCAGGTGGAAAAGCTGAGCGAGCGCGGAGCTCGCCTGAGTCAGGGCACGGGGCGGACACAGGCATCCCGCTGTCGTGGGACGTCGCCACGTCACCAGGGCATCCAGCCTTCCAGCACCCACCTGTGACATCCCGCTGACAGCACAGGG
>NW_009661368.1:4817061-4820513 GCF_000708025.1 Charadrius vociferus
CACCCCGCCGCGGGCCAACCCCCGCCGTGGAGCAGCAGCCGGGCACGTCCCAGCTCCCTGCGCCTCCGCTCCTGCGTGCCAGGCCAGGAGGAAGCGTTTTATTTACTGGTGTTATTTTTAGCCAGACGGTGCCCGGCTGCCTCAGCCAGCCTGGGACGAGAGCAGCCCAACTGCTGATAAACACAGCCAGGAGCAGGGGCAGGGAGACATCCTACAGCAGCCAGAGAAGGATGGTTCCCAGGGAGTCTGTGCCTGCCCCAAAACCTTCATCCCCGCCGAAACGGAGCTGGAAGGTCCTGCACCCCATCTGCACTTGTGGGTGCTGCGGGAGCCACCGCGGGGGGACTGTGTGCCATGGGCAAGGGGCAATGGGCTCCTCCCGGTCCTCCGCCAGCCCTGGCTTATCTCCAGCCAGAAGCCACAGCACTGCCTGGCACCGGTTAATAATTAAAGCAAAAAGCTTTGCAAGAAGAGAAACCCAAGCTCGCCTCGAGTTTCTGCCTAGAAGTGGTTGCTGCAAAGGGCAGAGCATGATGCTGGCGCCCCGGCAGCTCCCCGTTCTGCTTAATTGAGTAGCAATTAAGGGTAGTGCTAATATCTGTGCAGCGTGGACCCGATCCCACATGACCCTGTGTAAGCATTGGTGCTCCCGAATGCAGCCCAGCAGGCAGAGCTGTTCCTGCCCCGTGGCCGCTGGTCCCTCCAGAGCCTCCCCAGGTCCCTGTTAAACACAAACTTTGCTCCCAACAAACTCGCTCGGGAGCCGGGGACTCGCTGCGTTATCGATCGCAGCCGCGTTATCGATCGTGGCAAGCGGAGCAAAGGCCGTTAGCAGAGGAACCGGGTGCTGGCACACAGCAGTGCCCCTGCAGCGCCTATGCTGTGAGCCACAACGTTCACCAGCTGCCGGTGACGGCAAATATCGAGGGGCAGCAGCAAAGACCAGAAGCAGGGGGGCTCCAGGAGCCCCACCGACCAGGTGCGGTGCGGGAATCACAAAGAAAGGCACTGGAAAAAAGCACCCCAAGAGGGTTTTCAGGTCCATGGTGATCTGGCCTGCAAACGCTGGCTGCTGCACGTGCCATGCTGCAACATCCAGCCTCCAAAGAGGACTGAAATAAATACATAGAGAGATATCAATACGCTTCTCCAGAGCTGGAGGAACCCTGGGAGCATGCGTCCGTCTGCCCTTCACATTCCCAGACCAGGCTGAGTCACAGCCACAATGGCGAGAGGCTGCGAGGGCAACGTTTAATAGGTTACAGTAAGGCAATTAATTATGTGAATTCCAGCAGGCCACCATCACCTTCCCGCAGAACCCAGAGAGCCCCAGGCGTCCCTCGGTGCTCCCAGGGCCAAGCACCCAAGCCTCACGCCAAAGCAAGCAGCACAGCCAGAGGCCGGCCATCCCTGCTGCCGCAGCACCCCACAAGCCCGGCACGGCTCCCCAGCACCCCACGAACCCAGCACGGCACCTCGGCACAGCTCCCCGGCACCCTACGAGCCCGACACGGCACCCCACTGTGCTGAGCGACAGACAGGCGAGGGAAAAACCTCCAAGACACAGGGTTGAGAAAAGCCAGCATAAAGCGTTTTTATTGCAATAATAAAACTTGATACCTTTATGCGGTGGAGAAGGAAGTGAACGGCGGCAATTTCTCTTACCAAATCACTAGGCAGGGCGGAGGGAGGGGGCAGATAGGACAGCAGCGGGGGAAGCTATGCATCGTATGAGACCAGACAAGCGGCGATGACCAGCATCAGGTGTCAGGAGAGAACGGTCAGGTGTGCTCAGACCAGGGACAACTGGGGTCTGATGTTTCCTTTCCAGGGGGGGAGAGAGGGGACAGGGACATTTTCTTTGAGCTGACTCCCCACCAGCCCCGCCACCTCCCCTGTAGACAGCACCTTCCGTTTGTCTGCTGTTTTCCTTTTTCTTTAAAGAAAGCTCAATGTAAGCTACTGAATTTTCAGGGTGTGGTGGAGCTCTGATGGAAATCCATCTCCATAAATCCGAAAGCGGGTTGGGGCAGGGGGGGGAAAGGAAGGTCCACCGTGAGATGGCAGAGTGATGCAAACCCACGGTGCCCGCAGCGATGCTGCACCCTCCCCGGGGAGCAGGGAAAGGACACGCTGCTCCCTCGCTGCCCCAGTTCCAGGCAGGGTACCTACACACAATCCTAGCGCTACTTTGCTCTCCGCATCCATTCAGCCTCGACAGCCTCACTCTGCTATGGCTTTTGCAGCAGCAGCAATTTCTGGTTTGAAAAGACCGTAGAGATCTGCACCAAAACCAGTAACTAACAGGTTTCCTTTTGTTCAAATGACTCCTATCTAAGGTCAGCCCATCTGCGTGCTACTGGTAAAACGTAGTCTACACCTGGAACAAAAATAAGATTAAGAACTTGACCCAAAAAGAGTTGAGGTTTACGGCGTATAGTTTAAAAAGACATAAAAACACGATACAAGGAGGAAGAGTCAGACGCAAAGCTTAGTGACCAAAGGCATTCAATCAAGGTGTAAGGTTATACAATGAGTGTAGTGGACTATCAGGAAAAGCTCCGTACAAAGTCATGTGCACTCTTCTTGAAGCTGAGATTCTGGATTCCTCCATGTGCCAAACCTGCCGGGAGAGAGGAGAGGCAGCGTGACAAAGACGCCCGCCTGCCTGTGGAGGAAACCCGGCAGAGGAAGGACCGCGCTCATGAAACTGCGGTCTCATCGCAAACCGCACGGTTTGCTCAAAGCAGAAGTCAAGCCCCGATTACGAAGGGGGAGCACAGCCCCATCCTGCCCACACCGCAGGACCCACACGCTCCAAGCCCAGCCCCATCCTGCCCGCACTGTTGGACGCATGCACCAGGAGCAAGAAAGGCAGGAGGGGGAGCAGGCAGCCGAGCACTGCAGCGCAGCAACGCAACGCAAGGACCCCGAGGCACGGTCAGCCAGGACTGCAATGCCTCCATGGCATGAACCCGCTCTGCCAGGCTGGGAACTCTGCTCGTACCACCGTAGCGATCCCCAGCTCACCAGCTCCACCCCGAGAGCAACTTCTACCCACAGCCAGAAACCCGCCCCCTCCTTCTCACACCCCACCGCTGCCATCACCTCCATCCCACCTCCCCACACTAGCCCGAAGCAAAAGATGGGGGGGCCTTGAGTCACCCCCAAGCCACGACACCCCCCGGCAGCAGCTGCCCCTCATTACCCGAGGACAGGGTGCTGGGGTAGGGTCATTCCAATTTCATGAGCTCCACGTCAAAAATTAGAGTGGCGTTTGGTGGGATGATCCCTGGGTGGCCAGTAGAGCCGTAGGCGTAATCTGGGGAGATGGTCATCTTTGCCCGCTGACCAACGCTCATCTGTGAACAGGGAAAGAAACACAGGGACGTCAGGGGATGTGCACAAATACCAGGTGAGTGACAGCAAGAGGGAGCCAGACCTGGCCCCAC
>NW_009661368.1:4820533-4823922 GCF_000708025.1 Charadrius vociferus
CGGGGCAAGAGCAAGGACCCAAGCTGGACAAACCAGAGGGGACAGAAGAGGAATGGGAAGAACATCAGGAGGGAAAGGCAGGCAGCACGGACTGGAAATGGAGCAGGGCTTGAGATGTCCTTCACACAAGTGAAGGCAGGGAATGCCAGGCCATTCCCTACAGCCACCGGCACCCTCGTGCTGCCTCCCCAGCAGCACACGGAGCTGGCCACAGTCATGCACGCAGGAGCCGAAGCTCTGCCGTGCCCACCAGCCCTCCCTCCATGTGGGCTTTGCAGCCCGGGAGCCATCTCCGCTCAGAGCGGGAGGCCCAAGCGCTCCCCGCCGCGTTCGTTCAGAGCTGACTCAGTAGAGAAATGTCACCGCTGAGTCACCGACGTGCCGTAGGTGTTCCTGGGACCCGGCCCTGCTCCATTCCTGCCATCTGGCAGGTGGCAATGCAGAAGGTGATATTCACACCCACACCTCCCAGAGCCGAGGGGGCGGAGGGGCGGAAAACACAGGGGAATAAAAAAAATAAAATAAAATAGAGAACGAGCGGCACACAGTGATTTCTGCCCACGCTGCAGCTCCCCAGGCGCATGGCTCTGCGCAGCCCTGCAAGGGACACTGTGAGGCGGAGAAGCACCAGGCACCTGAGCGACTCCTTCCTCCCAGCCGCGGATCACCTCCTGCTTGCCCATCACGAACTTGAACGGCTTGTTCCTGTCGCGGGAGGAATCAAACTTCTTCCCATCCTCCAGCATACCTGGGGAGAGAGGGAGGGAGGTGATGGTGACACAGGGAGAGCCACGCACATCTGCATGAAACACGCTGTGACCTGGCAGCATGAGCGGATGACAGTCACCCCTGGGAGGGCTCACATGGCCCTGAGTCAAAGATCTTTCTCAGCTCAGCCTCCTTTCCTCTGGGGAAACACCTGCATTGGGCAGCCTGGGGGGAAACCCCCCCCACCAGCATCCCCTGGGGCATCATCCAGCCCAGCAGGAGCAGCCTGGACTGTTCCTGCTCCTGACTGCTTTGACCCAGAGAGAAGTGCTCCTCTGGCTTAGGACCGAGGACAGATGAGAGGAGAGGATGGAGGGGTGGGGGGGAAACCTTCCCCACTCCACAGCACCGCTTCCAGCCGTTTTGCAGGCAGCAGGATCAGGCACAGTGCTTCCCATCCCAACGCAAACACACCTCCTGTTCCTCGCCATGGGCTGGCTTCCATGCTCGGGCACCCAAAATGCAGTCAGGGTTCAGGTGCCCCATCTCAGCTGCTGCCGGCCTCCAGCCCTCCCCGTGTCCAGCTGCATCCTGCTGGTCTTCAGCCAAATCGCCCCCATACCCAGGAACAACGATGGGGAGAGGCAGCACCAAGCACTGGCCACACGTGCCCAGGGCAGCCCTTGTCCCCGCCGGCACACGCTGCATGGTGAGGGTTGAGCGAAGCTGATATCCTCAGGGCTAAATATAACTCCCCAACACGAGCAAAGGAGGAATTTCCTCCCCTCCCTTGCTCCCTGTCTGACCTTCTTGGGGAATCTCAGAGCTGGAGCTGCCTTATAGGAGCAGCAACTCCACCGGCCGCTGGTGTTGCTGCTCCTATAAGGCAGCTACGGCTCCACATCAGAGCCAGTACCCCATGCAATAAGGGTGATAATAAACTCCTGCAAATGCTCCTCACTTGTCACTGCCCAAAACCTTCTTTTCTTGGCTGGAAACAGCTCTATAGTCTTGCAAAACCAAACTCATCCAGCAACGCACAGGGCAAAGTGATTTCCCTTCACCAGGGCACTGCCCACAGGCAAGAGAAAATGCATCTGTACAAAAGATGAGTCAGGGCATCTCAGCTCCAGTTTGCACCGTGACGGCAGCCAGAGTGAACGGCACGCTGACATGGTCAGTTGTGATGGGAGGCACTCAACAGAAAGAAGGGAATGCGAAAAAATATATCACCTTCGCTGGGGCAATGAGCACCAAAACTCCTGGGCTGCAGGAAGATGCAGGGGGTGGGGGTCGATAGCCCCAAATTTGAGTCAGGGAGTGAAATTAAGCTTCTAATTTCACACAAAGGAAACACACACACACACACCCCTCCAGGGCTCTGAGCATCAGCACCAGCTCAGCCAGTCAGGCAGCAGCCCTGGACTTTGGAATAGCAAATCTGGAGTTTTCTTGTTTCCTCCTTCCAGGATAAACCTCTTGTCGCTGAACCTGCTTCCAGACCCGTCTGGCACCGCTCCCCGCTCCCGTCCGCTGGCCTTCCTCCCACCCGGCGGGGACGCTGGCAGCAGGAACACGGGGCAGGCCATGCCGGCTGGCACAGGCAGCGCCGCTTGGCCGCGACACGAGCTGACCCTGAGCTCAGCTCTGAGCCCTCAGGCATCACAACGAGCTGGGGTGGCTGCAGAAGGGTGGAGGGGACAGCTCGTGCGTGCCACCCTTCTCCCTGGGCACCATACAGCACAAATCCCCCCGTTTGTCACAGCAAACGGAGACCTGTGGGAATCTTGCAGGGCACCCGCTGCCTGTGGGACATCCCATTTAATGCCTTCACCAGGAGAATGTAAAAGCACCGTCAGCAGCACTGGAGATGCTGCAGACCTCATGGAGGAGCTGCCTCCCCCTGCCACAGAGCTCACCTGTCTGAATCCAGCCTCAGGAACTGTTTCGGAGCTGGCAGCACCCCAGTGGCAGAAGAAAGGGATTAATGGACTAAGCTGGGTGCAGCAGCCCACGGGGATCGATCACCCGGGCTTCCCCTGGCCCAGGATGGCAAAGGTTGCACACAGGAGCTTGTCCCTGCTCCCCAGCATGGGGCTGTCACACTCCCCCCATCACACCAGCGGGGAAAACAATGCAGCTCCGATGCTTCGCAGACAGCATCCTTATCCCAGGCACTTCCTCTGCCCGCGAGACTCCCAGGAGATTTCTCCAGCCCCGGACAAGTATGAGCAACCATTTCCTCATCCCTGTCATCCCTGAGCAAGGAGATAACGAGATCTTAAAGCTATTACAGAGGCAAAGCATCCTCTGGCAAAAGCAGTTGCCCCACCAGAGCCCCAGGAGGAGCAGCCAGCCCCCGGTACATCCCAGCTCGCCGTAGCCCCTGGCTGGGTCCCTTGCCCCCTGCCAACACTGGCCCCACGAGGAGGGCAGAGCCCACGGAGGTGGGTTATGGAGACCCACCTGCCCCATTTCCCACATCGGGTGAAAGATTTGACTCCCTTGGAGGTCTCAGCTGGGTAATATGGACACTGTGGGGGTCTCAGGGAAACCAGAGTGAGGAAAAGCACGGAGCCCTGCAGCCAGGGGTGCACTAGTCGCGGGACGGAGGCAGGGAGGGCCCTGGAGAGCAGCCCTGGCTCCGGAGGGGCACGCAGCGCAGCCGTGCCAGGTCTCTG
>NW_009661368.1:4824022-4827042 GCF_000708025.1 Charadrius vociferus
CCCCCCAGAGATAAACCTGCAGGTTCGGGTTTTGCCGGTGGGGCACGGAGCCTCACCCACACCCCCTCCATCCCCGCTGGCCCGGGGTACCAATCCCGGCACTGCCATTGCCCAGGGGCTCCTGTGCGGAACAGAAACTAGAGAAGGCACCTTTGCTCCAGCGGGAGGAAGGGACAGGATGGGAAAAGCTCTGGGATACCCAGGCAGTGATCAGGGCACGCTCCAACCCTCTGTGTGAGGACAGGGCTGCTCAGCTGAGGTTAAATCCTGCCTCCACCAACCACCTCTGCCAGATACTTTAGATCCCAGGGCCTGAGCTGCCTGCACCAGTACCTCCCATCACTCAGCCCACCCCCATCACCGCAGCTGGATGCAGGAGAGGGCTCTGCCCACCACTGGCAGGAGAGAGCACTCCAGCACAGTGGGGATGGGATGCTTCGGAAGAAGGCGCTGAGCTCCCCAGAACCCACCGATCGGCAGTCGCACGCCACGGTAGGAAACGTCTCACAAGCTCAGAGCGTTTGGCTGCTGCTGCTCAAGCGTGACAGCACCCATATGCAGCGGGGAGAGCCCCACCGTGTCAGGTGCCGTGCCGACAACAGAAAGAGCCAGCAGCCGAGGCTGCGTCCAGCCTGCGCAACAACGCACGGGTCCTGGGGAAGGATGGGGGTCCCCCTCTGCGCTATCCTGCCGGAGAAATCCAGTTTTCTTGAGTGTCCCTCCCAGCATTTCCATCCCTCTACTCCGAGCCCACCTCCCTCCGAGACAGAACACGCTGGGTGTACTTTGCTGCTTGGGCAAAACTGTTTAAACAAGCCACGTCGGATTTGCTCCTGTCCTGGCGCTCCCAACCACGGCCATGGGCCCCTATTTCCCTTCCAGAAGCACAGCAGGGTGGCCGCGGTCTCTCCATGCACTCAGACAGCAGCTCGCCCTTGCACCGGCTCTCTTCACCTCCCAGCCCGCTCCCAGGGAGCATGACATCCGACCCCGGCACGGCTCCAGGGCACTGCAGGAGCCCCAACTGCACCAGCACAGCATCCCACCCCAGCAGCCAGACCCAGGGGGGGCTCAGGGCTGCTGGTCCCCAACCCACACCCCCTGGCTCCCATCTACTCGCGTCTACACGGCCCTCCTGCCGCACACCAGTTGCTGCAAACAGTCCCGAACGCATCAGAGAACTTTATCCCCGATTTAGTTTCTTTAACAGCCCTTTGTAGCAGATTTCACATCAAAGGCTGTTTCGGATGCCCCACCGCGCAAGATCTCTGGCAGCAGGCACGACCTCCCGCAAAGAGCGGGGACACGGGACCGAAGGAGGGGGAAAGGGTCCAATTCTCCTGTCTCCCCCCATGCACCTCCACCACCTCTGCAACCCCAGCACGGGCAACAAGCGTCTCTGAATTGGAGGCCTGGAAGATGCTCGGCGCCCCCCCAACCTCCTTCTCCAGCACGGCCCTCCCACACCGGGGCCGTCTGTCTGTCCGACCCTCACCCCTGGGGTGCAATGGCTGCTCGTGGTGGGGCCAAGCCCCACAGAACAGGGACTTGGACCCCCGCAGAAGCAGCAGCAGATGCCAGATGGGCAACCAAGCCGGCCCCCAACACTCCCTCAACCCATGGGTCACTGGGTTTGTTTCCCAAAATGTTTTTTAACCAAGTCACTGCACATTCATAACACAGCGGAGCAAGAGCTGAATCGCCGCAAACCCATCACGGTGCACCACGGGCTGGATCTCCCCGGTACCGGCAGGTTTCTGCACAGGGAAGCAAAGGGCAGGAGCTGACGTGGGGGTCTGGAAGGAGCCTTGAAGCACGGCACCTCCTGCACCGCGCTCTGCCGCCATCCCCGATCCCGCTCCGGGCTCGGCAAGCACCGTAACAGGGCCGGGAAATCAAAGGTTTCTAAGGTTTCCTGAGAGCCAAGCCCTGCTCTGGCCTCTCGCAGGGACAGCATTCAGCAACAAAAATGGCATCAGGGCCCGAAGGTGTTTGATTTCTGCTGCCTGCTGAGGCAGGGGAAGGGGGGGGGGCAGAAGCTGCCTGCAGAGGGAACTGGGGGAATAAAGGCCAAAAGGAGACAATAATAACAAAAAACAAAAAAAAAAAAGGGAGGGGGGTGCTATAGAAAGGGGGAAAAGCCTCAGGAAGACTAAGTAGAAGCGTAAAGCAAAGATGTAATTAACGTTAAATACAGTATCAGAGTTCTACAAGATACGTAGTCCTCCAGTACTTTCTGTGTCTGTGTTCAACAGCCAGGAAGAGATTGAAATTATTTTTTTTCTATCTTAGCAGAAATCTAACCTTAGAAGAAAACATATTGGTCACTAAAAGAGTGGAATCTTGCAAGTCAGGCTAATGGGAATACAAGTATGATGTGTTACTGGGAACCAGTGAAGAAAAAGCATGTAAAATGACTGCTAGAAATCATGTAAAAATTACCCAAGTTCCTGGAGCTGTCCCAGCCCCTGGCCCCGCTCCGCAGAGAGGGGCACTCTCGGCCCCCCAACACGGGCGAGGGGAGGGTGGAAAGCGCTGGAGCGGGAAGGCAACTCCGTTATTAGCAGAAACGGCCACAAACGGGTCGACTCGTTTTTACCCCGATGAGCTGGAGCTGTTCAAAAGGCAGCTGAGGGGGTGAGGAGATCCCAGGGTGACCCCCCAAAAGCATTTTTGGGGGTCCCAAGCTTGGTTTCTTCCCCCCCACCAAGCTCGCAGAAGGCTGCTGAAGGACACCCTGCAGAGTATGACCCTCCCCAGCCATCGGGGCAGCCCCTCATCGAAATTCTACACCTGAACCCCAAAAAGCACCCTGTGTTACCCATACTGAGGAGTTCCTCCCTCCGTGGGATCGGTAGCCGACGTTGCGCAGCCTAAAAAACAGCCCGAGGTGGGCTGTGGGTCTGGATCTGCCCCACGGATGTCACCCCCCACGAGGAAGAAGGGAGCGGGGCAGCAGGGATGGAGCTGGGGGGGTGCAGGGACCCCGCTCCGACACAGCGAACCCCCAAACTCCCGGG
>NW_009661368.1:4828070-4832766 GCF_000708025.1 Charadrius vociferus
TCGGGCGAGCCGCCCCCGGGGCCCAGGCCGGCCTTCCTCCGCCCTATCGCCAGGGGAACCTCACCCTACTCCCCGCCAGGGCTCGGGTCCTTGTAGGCTTTGCTCGTTTCTCCGCCATTTATAGGCCCGAGAAGCGCAGGGCCTGCCAGCAGCGAGCCCGAGCAGCTCCGGGTGTGCGGCCCAGCGCAGGCCGCTGCAGAGGCCACCAAAGTGGGGAACCCCGAAGTGGCCCAGTGAACACCTGTCCCTAACTTTAACCCTAACCCCACTCAAGACTTTTAATTATTTTCACAATTCCCAAGACTAGGCTGTGCCTAAATTGAGAGTGCGGGGCATGTGCAATGCCAGCCGCCCGGTGCGATGATGCTTTAGAGATCTATACTGGCACCGCTCCCTGTACGGCTCCTCAGGGTGCTGGTGGAAGTCAGCACCGGTCCTGTGTTACTGGGGCAGGTTCAACAAAAAGACACATAGGTTTGAACAATCCCACATTCAAAAGGACTTTCTTCTGCGAACAACAGCAACTACTTTCTTTTTTTGGTCAAAAAAAAAGAGAATCGCTCCAGGCACAGGATTTTTGCCTCAAAGCGTCCTATTTCCTTACTTCAAGGAGATGAACTTGCATGTCCACAAGGGAACAGAGAAGTTCCAAGGACAGACGGGAGACTAATAAAAAGCCAGTATTTTCAGCAAGTGCATTAAAATGGGACACAAGAGGAGGAGACTCTTAAAATAACAGATAATGGGATGAAGCAAGTTTTAATTGCTTCTATTCCTTGCTTGCATCTTTAACTACTGAAATAGCAAGGTAGGGGTTTTTTCTTGCTTTGATGCCATAGCATTTTTGTGTTAAAGCTGCAACACACAGATGTTGGCCGTGGTCCCTGACTCTTCATACACACACCCATCAGCAGTGCAGATGCGTGAGGCCCAGAGTCAAGATGAAAAATAACAGGGGAGAAGAAGGGGCACGCTGTCATCCCTCCGGATTAATGCTATCTCCGTGAAGGGCTGGGCCTGCTCTCCCTACAAGGGCCAGTGATAAACAAGGATCTGGAAAAGGAAATACTGCGTGAGGTATGCCCATGCGCAAGCCCTTGCCACGCTGGCGCAGGCATGCTTGCACATGTCAGGCACTGCAGCTCTCGCCCTGGGTGGGGTGTTTTGGGGTTTTTTTTTGTTCTTTTTATTTTTTTTTTTAACTCCCTGGCATAACCTGCTCATCTTACGAGCAAGCAAAGCCACTACAACAACCAGTACTTCAACAGAGGCAAGGAGCTCAGCCAAGTTTGACCACCCCTTAACTACTCAGGGGCCCACTGGTTGAGAGCAGGGAAAGGTTCAGGTCAGATTCTGGTATCTAAACTCTGGAGAAAGCCCAAAGGCTTGAAAACAAGTGAATTCTGCATAAACCCACTCCCTGCTCTCTGGATCATCTGCTGGCAGAACTCACAAAATAAGACACACCAAGAGGGAAAAGCGTGACCATTCATATTTAATAGTGTAAAAAATAAATGGGGTATTATTGGATATACAGAAGCACCACTGCAGGCAGCAGTGGGGCTGGCAGGCACCGTGCACGCCAGCAGCAGCTCCCTGCCCTGCAGTGGGTCAGATTCTGCCCTGCAGCAGCTTGTGGCCTGTTCACCGCCTGTGCTGCAGGTTGGGAGCTCCAGATCAAGCCCACTCCTCTGTCCCAAGGGGTGTGTGCCTTTGAACGTAATTCATGCTTTTTGCAGGATCTGAAACTCTCAGCAATTGGAGCGTTTCCTCGATGCTCAAAGGTGCTTGCTTGTTGGTAAATCCACAGGCAGCAAGGCTGAAAGCAACATGGTGGCAGTGCATCCCAACACCTGACCACGAGTTTAGTCAGACGATCTCAAGGAACATCCTTCACGCTCCAGAAAACAAACAACAAACAAAAAAAGAGGGGAAAAAAGGAGGCCTTTTGTGCGTGAGAAATTGTTCTGAACATGAACTGCTGCGACGATCCTGCAGGTGCCCTGACGCAGCTCTAAAACACGATTTCCCCCACTGATTGCGAAGTTGTACCACAAGACTTCAGGCTTCAAATTAATTCAGCGTACAACTGGGGGGTAGTTTGCTCAGATCCTGCCAGTGTGCACCAGACTGGAGAGCTGCAAGGTCAACCAACGGTCAGATACAGCTCTAGCCCTAAAAATAACCCGCCTCACTCTCTGCCGCTGCACAAGGCTGAACACAACTCAGCGCTACCAGCCACGAGATGGCTGATTTCTCCTCTCTTCCCCCTGCTGCCCCCTCACTGTTGCCAGGAGAGACGTGGGGGTGCCGAACAGCTCTTGCAAGATGCTGCTGTGGGAGATCTAGCTATGGGCTACGATTTAAAAGCAACTCAGCTCTTCTTGACATTCATTTGACACTTCTGCCATAACCTGCCAACCTGGCAAAAATCAGGACAAGCTGCCAGAAACCCCCCAGCTGCCTGGCGGGAGGCAGCGCAGCTCATTCCCGCAACCTCTTGCACCGAGAAGCTCCTGGTTTCCCAGAAGTGACTCAGCTAACAAGGTCCAGGCAGACGGACAGAGCTGGCTTCCACCACCTTGCTGCCAGGTGTCATTGTTTCTGCACATGCTTTAAAACACCGCTGGCTTGAACTTCACCCTTGTTCAAAGAAATTCTAAACCTTTCCCTGTGAAAGGGCAGTCTAAGCACAACGACATGTACTATCTCAGCAGTATTTCCCCTAAAAACCGGTCCAAAATCGTTTCCTCTCAAAAACAACCCCTGTGTTCTTCGTGCACAGTTTCCCACGAGGTTAAGTGACACCTCTGCACCCCAGTGTGCGAGAGCACTGCTCTGGGGCTGGCGGGGGCCCTTCCTCCCCGGCACTGCAGTCCTTCCCCAGAAGGTGAGCGCAGATCTGCCTTGCCTGGGTCTGTCAGGACTTGCCAAAAGACCAGCGAGGCCAAGCCCTGGAGAAAGCAGCTTTGGTGAGGTGGCAGGGCTGGGGCTGCAGCAGGACCCTCTCCCCATCCTGTGCCTGCCAGCTGGGAGAGGGAGGGGGTCAGGATACAAAACAGGCTGTTGGAACAGGGCACAGGAAACAACAGGAAGCGACGATTTTCCCCGACAGCAGCACATCCTGACAGCACAGCAAAGCCGTGTCCTTCCTGATGAACTCACCCATTTCAGCCCTGGGTTTACTCTCAGCTGCCGCGCTGTACCTGATGCCTGTTAAAAGGAACATAAGCACTCATGAAATCTGGTGTGAAGTCAGCAGGCTCCAAAATACCCTCAAAGCCCTTCAGGAAATGCACTCCTAGAGAGGATCGTAGCCCAAGCGTGGGCAGCCGGACTGGACACACACAGTCCCTTCCCTGTAAAACGTTTCTGTGTTGGGCTAGGACCAAGGCAGACACCCAGACTAGTGCTAGGTGACCTGGCTCCTTCAGGGAGCTGGAATTTACCCCATTGCTTCCATCTCCATTCTCATCTGCTTCCTCCTCTCCTCATTGATGGGATGGAGGCAGAAGATAATTATGGCAATGAGCAGCAGGCTTATTGGAACTGGGGCCATGAGAAGCTGCAGGGTGAGGATGACGGAGGGGTTGTACGTGCAGTCTCCAGCATGGTAACCTGCAAAACTAAAAAGGAGAATGGTTTTCTTTCCCTCAGACCCACTGGGCCTCTGCAGAAAGGCAAGCAGACGCCTCTGTTGCTCTCCTCTAGAGTCTGGTATCAGAGGCCTGGTTTGGGGGAATTCCCACTCCTTTCTGCTCCTCTTGCTCCCAGTAGATGTTGGAAGGACAAATTTGTATATCCCTGTGAATCATTCCAGCATCTCCTATCAACACCCTAGAAAACAGCAGTGGAAAGTGCCTGTGCTGGGCTGACAAAATAGGGGAGGTAGTGTTTGGGGCTTACTGTAAACTCAGTGTCGATATCCCCACGGCAAGGCCACCTGCAAATTTGTTGAAGAAGACGTAAAATGAGTAGAAGAGAGCCTCCAGGTTAAGGCAACTGGGATTCCTCAGCATGAAGTCATCCACCGTATCTGGCAGCATGGACCTGGGGACAGACAGCCCCACAGACACGTCAGTGACACGCACACCAGGGCCAGCTGAACTCAGCTGCAGCCTCCCCAAGCAGCAGAGAGAAACCCCTCACAGAACCCCACTCTGGAGACTGTTTTGTGCCTGTCCTCTGCCTTAGGCAAACAGAGCAGAGAGAATCTTACAGAGAGGGTGTGGGCAGCTGCTTCAGAAAAAAAGAGAAGAAAACCAGTGCCTTGTGCAATGACTGGCATCCTGCTGCTGAATCTGAACACAGACTAAATGACACTGCTGGGGGACCATGGATCACATCCACATCCCTTCCCAGTCCCACCTCCACAGATCCCTCTGAAGCCCAAAAGCTGCTGTATTGAGCAAACAGGCAGCCTTGGCATGTCATGGGTGCTGCTTTCCCGGTAACCTTCCCCTTCTCTCCACCTGTCAAGTGGCTCAGAGGTGCCCCTGCTCACCATGGTAAAAGGTAGAGCACAGCCATGCTGCAGCCTGCCATGATCACCAGGAAGACGAAGGCCAGGAAGTTGTGCGTCACCTGGGTGACAGCTACCAGGGCTGGCATGATCAGCTGCAGCAGCAAGAGGAAGAGGAGAAACAAAAGCACATGGGCACTTTCTGCTGCTCACAGACAGCTTGCACCAGTCTTC
>NW_009661368.1:4832780-4855256 GCF_000708025.1 Charadrius vociferus
TCCCTACACATTTCATATATAGAAGTGCTCCTGTCCCCTGTGCAGTGCCGCATGGAGGCCCTGGACAGGCTGACACTGGCAGCAAAACATTCCTCTTGGGTAAAGAAGGGATGGTTATAGAGGGCAATGGAACTGAGTGGTTAAACTGGAAAGCTGGATCTGCTATGGCTGGACCCAATGTCTGTGAGAAAGGCATCTGGAGATAGATCCTCAATGGGATCTGAGGATCTAATTCTGAAAAATTCTGCCAAGCGTGGTACACAGCCCTCCCTTCCCTCCCCGTGCCTCTCACAGAGCTGCGTGGCAGAATTAAGATCACTTGCATCAAGCGTGCAAGATCCTGTAGCAGGACAGAGGCCACAGGATGATATTTGTGTGTGCACATGACACTGGTGCATTGCTACAGCATCTGATCACACGCAGCTCACCAGATCTGCAGCCATGGAGTCTCAGAGCCTGAGCCCTTGGTTGGGTGACGCTACAAAAAAATCATTTCCCCACTGTCCCAGGGACAGTCCCTCAGCCTCCCTGCACCTTACTGCAAAGCGCTGCAAAGCCACGGCCACCAATACCAGCAGTGGCCAGACACAAGGAAGTGCAGAGCTCCCATCAACTACTGGGTTAACT
Source organism: Charadrius vociferus (assembly GCF_000708025.1). Lineage (NCBI taxonomy): Eukaryota > Metazoa > Chordata > Aves > Charadriiformes > Charadriidae > Charadrius > Charadrius vociferus. The sequence continues at coordinate 4,833,408 of NW_009661368.1, forward strand.
CCTGGCCACCTGCAGTGCAGAGGACACCATGCTCAGGGCTACCCTTAGCCACCACCCAGCTCTTCTCCCCAGACACAGTGAGCAGCTGGGGGCAAGGCTTTCCCTTTGCAGGGCTTCTCAGTCGACAGCCACAACAGCAAACTCACCGCCAGACCCAGTGACGCTGCTGTTTTCTTTCCAAATCTCCCCAAAAACCACTGCCAAAAGGGAATAGAGAGGGAAGCTGTGACCTGAGGAGGGAACCAAAGGGAAGTCTTAGCAATGGCCCCCAGGACTGCCAGTCTCTGCCTGGGTGACATCCTTGCTGATGGGCAGAAGCAGCAGGACATGACTCCACAAGGCTGAGCTGCCTGTGCTGAAGGGCTGGGGTGACCCAGGGAAGGAGACCTTCCTCCACCAGGAAGGTCTGCCTAGGGCTCACTTACCAACATGATAAGCACTAAATGTTGGAACTTCCCAGCCAACCCTGCAGCATGAGTACAGAAGAAGGCAAAGATCCCCTGTGTGATCTGGGAAAGCAATGTGGAGACATTAATGACTGAGAGTCCCGAGTTCACTGTCTGGATAACTTGCCTGGACATCTTATCCCCCAAGTTCTCCTTCTGCCATGGCAGGTCTCGCACCTGGAAGGCCAGGGACGCAAAGAGGAAGCCACACAGCAGCTGGGTGTAGGGCTTGTGTCCCACGATCATCCTCAGGCAGCTGGCAAAAGGCAGCTCAACCTTCCCCAGGGGACTAAGGGGCCCTGAGAGGAGAGACAGCAGGGCTGGCACTGGAGCTGCCAGAACGAACGTGATGGGGTGGGAGACACAGGGGGATTCTGCCGTTGCATCCAGGGTGCAGCTCAGCTGGGTGAGGAGCTACCGGAGTCTGATATCTCAGTGCAGAGACGACAGCCCCGGTGTCAGCTACAAGCAGGATTTTGCCTCTTTACACTGCGCACACGGGCTGGCCTGCGTAGCTCTGCAGGCTGTGTGTTGGCGAGCCCTGCTCAGTGCGAAGCGGTGAGCTGCAGATCCTGTCCCGGGCCCACAGCTCCCCGCAGGAGCTCCCAGGCAGCAGGAGCCTTCCTTCCTCCAGAGCACCTCCCCTCTCCATTGCAGGAGCAAGACGCTGCCAGCACAAACCAAGGAGGGTCTTGGCATCCAAGTCTGTGTGTGTTTGTGTCTGAGCCCCACACCCAGAGAGCCATCCCCCCACATAGGTGCCCAGCTCCCTCTGCCTCACACCTTCCTCTTCAACCCCCATCCTCACCTCTCATTGCCACTGGGCACCCTTCAAATTGGATCTAAGTGGACCTTACCAGGCTGCTCCCTGACTCCAAAGATAAGAATCAGACAGGACAGGCAATAGATTGAGCCCAGGACCAGGGATGCAAATACATAGGCCCTGCGCTGGAAAACAAGAGACAGTGCACAGTGACAGTGCGGGTACCACGTACAGAGCTGGTGGCACAGCCTGCGGCACCTGCCCCAGAGCTTACAGGAGGAGCAGAGGGCAGACAGGCCAGCCCTTACCGTGTTCTCCAGAGAGTCCGTGAGGCTGTAGGTGCTTGCGTTGGGCAGGGTCTCATTTGACACGTAACAGCCGTTCATCATGCGGGCATGGTAACTGCCCACAATCTGCCCCTGGATTCCTGACCCAAGGAGCGTGCTGAACACCTCCATCCCCATTCCTGCCAGGACGATCAGGAGAGAAACCTCAGTCCCGCTCCCTGGCTGATGGGATACATCCCTCACGGTGAGAGACCAGCTTTGGGAATGGAATTGGAGGCACCAACGTCCAGAGCTGCCTCAGAAAAGATATGATATTTCTGCCTGCTCTGACTTTTTTCCCTTGGCTCCAGCAGTAAACGCTCTAATGTTTGGAATCAATAAATCTGGGTCCCGAGCCCCCTAGGGATGATGCAGATTTAAGAAATGTTTCTGCAGGTAAATTTCTTGCAGAAGATGACTGGTTTCATCCCTGGTTTACCCCATCCACTCTGCAGCCTGATGAAAGCCAGAGGAACTTATTCACCTCTCCTCTGAGGAGGGTGTCCCAGGAACGCAGGCAGCCAGGGGTTGTAGGGGCACAGACACTTACTGTAGGCAGTGGCTGAGTCACGGTCTCTCTGGGTTCCTCCCAGGAACATTGTCAGGGAAGAGTACGGCACATGGTGGCACTAGGGAGAGCACAGTTCAAACACAGCTCTGGCTGCCGCTTCCCTGGTTTGCTGGTCATGACACCCCTCATCCCTACACACAGCAGATAATGCTGCTTTCTGTGCCACCCCTGAACACAGGTGGCTTTTCCCCCTCCTCTTCTGTGATTTGCTCTGTTCCCACAAACCAGTGAAGGAGAAGGTCACATCATCATATACAGGCAGCCCAGCCCCAGATTAAAATGCACCCACCGCTCCATCTCACCATCCCTGCAGGGATGGTCTGCACCATCCTGCATCCCTCACAGCTCCCCAGCTACAGCTCTCCCAGACTCCACTCCAGGTTCCTTCCCAGAGAGGCTGGGGTTGGGACTCCCCAGCTCAGCGTGCCCCTGTTCCTTGCTGTATAAGACAGTCAGCCCCAGGCACTATGTTCCTTACGGTCATGCAAGTCTGGAAGAAGCTGTACATGAACAGGTACCACAGGAATTTCAGGGAGGCGGGGGTGGCATCCGAGAGGGTGAACCACATCATGCAGTAGCAGAGCACCCCGAATGGCATGGAGCATGCAATCCTGGGGAGGAAGCAGAACTGGTCAGATGTGACCCTCAGATAAGGTGGTCACACTTCTCATTACACAAGCTGAGCTATGTAGCACAGCCTCTTCCCCAGCTTCCAAACCACAGCCCAGCTACTGCAAGATCAAGGTCTGTGAGAGGAAACAGCTTTGCTCAAGTCAGCATCCATCAGTCAGGCTGGGAGGAGGCTAAACACAAGCATTGAGAGAAAAAGTAATGTTTAAGTTGTTCAACGTTTCATATTCTCTTGCTTAACTCCTTCAGGTCCTTGCCCTGCTGCAGAACCCTGGAGGCAATGGTAACCCTCTACGTGCACGATCTGCCCGTGGTTAGAGCCTGCTGGAGAGCTGCTGGCACAGCTGACTACCAAACCCTGTAGGTGCCACCATACAGGATTCTCAGAGCACCAAACCTTGTGGCCTTGAAAATGTGAGGCCCCAGGCAAAGAGCAAGTGTACAAGTTTCCCTCTTCTCCTCTTCCATTGCAATGACATATGGACCCCACTGCAAGTTATGTTATCTTTAGTGTCCTTGTGATGTTAAGTTTTTGTAATTCTCCGTAAGCCACAATCACATTAAACTCCCAGTGAGGCGTCCCAGCTACCTCCTTGCACTAGCACTGAAGGAATTTGAGGCAGTGAAGACCGTCCTGAGGCTCCAGCCCAGATACTCACCATGGGATCAGCTTGCCATATTTCCTCCGTGGACTCTTGCTGACTAGGAAGCCAATAGCTGGGTCAGTAACTGCATCCCAGGCTCTTCCAAGGAAAATGATCAAAGAGGCATGGAATGGCTCCAGCTGGGGGGAAATGGAAACCACAGCTCGAAAGGGAAAGAAGTCCTGGGGAAAAGCTGCGAGCAGTCGGCACGATGCGGCTCACTCTAGCTAATGTTTCATCTGCATCCCCTGGTGACCACTCCAAGTGTTGAAATGGCCCAGAAACATCTCCTGAATGCCCACCGACAATATTTGCAACATGCGATTTTGATCCAGTTTGAATGCCTAATTCTGATGAGCATTTCCAAGCGCTTTGGCCACCCACCAAACCCTACCCTTGCCCCAGTTTGGTGAGCTTATGCCACCCCTTTTGCTGATAACCCTATCTCACGTGGCCACTCACCTGCACAACATCCAACAGGAAGATCTGGAGGAAAAATCCGAGGGCATTGCCTGTCATCTGGTAGGGAATACCCCCAACAGCATAGCAAATCTTTCTGCAAAGCGGCAGTCCTGACTTCTCCTGCAGCCAAGACACCAGGGAACAAGCCCACCTGAGAAATGATACGCACCTCTGGCTGACAGCAAACCTCCAGCTGCTGCTTCTTCCACCTGCTGGGTTCTCCGAGGTCCATTTAAATCTTGAGTCATGTCATAACCCCCCACGCACCCACCCATGACTCACCTACCTGTCCTTTGGCTGGGCATCACTCCACCTGACACCCACAAGCACGGTGGACGTGGCAGTTGGGGTGCTGTAGGGTGCTTCCCCATCTGCTGGCAATCTTGGTGCGTGCAACAGGGCAGCAGCCTGGCTTGTGAGATCCTGCTCAGCAGTTTCATATTCTTCATAAGCCTTCAGGGTCTCTTGCACAGCTGCCCTGAGGGGCTGGGCACACCAACAGCCCCTGTCCTCACTCCAGCCCACCAGCCCACATCCACTCCTCGACTAGCCAAAGCCCCAAGGCAAGAGCTGAGCAGCGGGCATCCATCTCATTTGCTTGTCTTGGGCTTGTCTTGTCACCAGGGCCACATCCCTGGTGTTTCACCTTGATTCTCCTGGGAGGCACGTTTGCATGAGATCACAGGCTGCTAATGTAAATGAGATACATATCTAATGCCAGACACCGAACGATCTGCTAAGCTGGTCTAATGTCGTTCTTTCCTATTCTATTGAGCCACAATCCAATGGTTCAAATTCTTTAATATTAAAAAGTACAAATTGCATCAGGCTTAAAGTGACTGTAATGCAGACAGTCCGAGGAGAGAGCCTGCAAAGGCCAGAGCCCAGGGGATTTCTATAAATCAACAGGGAAAGCACAAGGAACGTTTCAGCATGCAGGAAGAGGGCTGATGGCAAAGCCTCTATTTTATTTGGATGTGGTTAGCTTCAGTAAATACCGTACCAAGCCTCAAGTATCTGGCAAGTTCCCAGAAGCAACCTACAGCACTGACTTCCTCCCAGCCCCGAAATGAACTCGCTGTCTATCATGACACACCTCTGCATCACTCAAGACCAGGAGTATACTGCAGAATACAGGGTGAGACCACATAGAAAGCAGACGGCTTGTCTGGGCCCAGCTTTCCCCTTGGCTGAAGCAGCGCATGGCCTTGGCAGCAGCTCGGCTCTCTTACAAGCAAGACCATTGCTAGAGGCCATTTCTGTTGGGATGGGGTCAGCAGTGGTGGGGTTGCAGTGCAGATGCCTGGGGACCAGGGCTGACCTCCCATCTCAGCACAGGCTGCCTTGGATGATGCTCAGGGCTAACACACTTGTTAGGATCTTAGATTCCTGGTCTACACCATGTTTCAGCTTTCCTGATCACCGAGCAGCTCCAGCACAGCTCAGAGTGTGGCAGGCAGTTTGCTGTCCTGCACCCAAAAAATATACAGCCCGTTCTGGAAAGATGCAGAAGGCTCCGCAGAGGGCCATCCCAGGCGACAGGCCCGGTCCAGACATGGCTATAAAAGGCTGCAAGCTCTTCCAGGAAGAGTTCTGCAGAAAAGCAGAGAGTAAGGAGGGATGGACACTTGGCACAGAAACCGCTGTACGAGAGGTTGGGCTGAGGGACAGACTGCATGGTCACATCGACGGCTGGGTAACGGGGAAATCAAGTCAGGAATCACTTCAAATTCCCAGTTGCCCTCATCTCTTGTGGGGTGGGGGGGCAATCTGCTGGTTCCCCAGACTTTTTGGGCTGGAGATGGCTTGTTGTGCTGCTAGCATCAGCTAAGCTGACAGCCACCCTTGAGGGATGACAGACCCTCATTGTAACAGTACTAGGGAGCAGCTTCCAGAAACACAAGCACAACCCCAAAAAGCAGCATGCCAGAAGGCACCGAGTGCCTTTCCCTCACGCAGCAATTAGCAGTAACTCCTCCACAGCCCATGCCATGGAAAAAGCACTGATGCTGCTGTGCCCACCAGGCTGAAGGACCCGGCCTCTTCCTGCACACCCAGGTAACCTCGGCAGCCTGCTTGTGCCTCAGCTTCTGCTCCCAGTTTACTTTCTGCCTTTTACAGCACACAGCAAGAGTCAGGTCCCCTGTATTTCAAATTGCAGACTAACCTTGTCCCACAGGGATGGCTGAAGCATTAAGTTTGCACCACCACTGTGGAGTACTTACTCATACAACATCTTATTTCCACAGCAATTCTGTTTCTAAAATTACAAAAGCATTTCTCTCGACTGTAGGGTTTTGTGGCAGCTTTTGTTCTCTTTATGCTCTCAGCAGGTAGGACAACGCTCTGCGTGTCTCTGCCCATTTCACTTGAAAGTCAGCAACAGCAACAAAACGCAGAGCCTTGCTTTAACAATGTGTTCTTGAGCTTGAGTCATAAACACTTCGAAACACCCCCACAGCTTGCGGCTGCTCGATCCAGGGAGGCTCTGCGTGGGTGTGCGCACTCGCGAGGGTTAGCGTGCACGTGTGAAAAGCATTGCTGCGTGTGAGAAAGAAGCACCCTGGGACGTTGATCTTACCTCTCTGTGGACCACTCTCCTTTGTGGGAGAGCTCCTTCTTGGGTTAACCTGTGCAGCTCAGCATCTTCATGACCACCTGGAAGCATGACTGCAGACACAACCGTGTCCTTCAACGGCACGTGGCGGGGAAGCAGAAGCTTCCTTGCCCAGGGTGAGGAAGAAGTTGCCTTGTACGTGAAAAAGCACACTGCAGGCACAGATCAGAGCTGGATGGAGATTTGACAAATGAAGATACCACATCTGTGGGGCCCCAGGAGGAGCTGATGGAGGGGAAATGACTGGCCCCTGAGGGAGGAGCGTGTCCAGACCCTGCCCATGGAGGCGGGAAGCCTGGCAGCGCTCACAGAGCAGCATGTACTCTGGGCAGTAGCTCCCAGGCTCTCTGCAGGTAAGCAGAGGAATCTGGTAGTCTTCAAAGGTCAAGCTGGGTCCAGCACTTCCTCCCCATCCCAGGGCTGCTGCCACACTGAGATCTTAGGGGTGTGGAGAGGAGGTCCTTTGCCTGAGCTCCAGACCACCGCCAGAACACGCTTGAGCCACTCCAGGACTCCCACCTCAGCACCAGCTGCAAAGCACCAGCGTGTGAAACCCAGAGTGAGCAACCAAAGTGGCTGGAGCAGCCAGGGAGAGGGCAGCGGGAACAGACAGGTTCTCGCCACGGGTCACTCCCCAACAAAGGCCCTCTCTCTCCCAAGCAGCCCAGGAAGACCAGGAGCCCAGCTCTGGCTCCTTATTCACCTGCCCCTTTGTTTTGTGCTCTCCTTAATGGGTACAAGGTGTTGGCACTGCTATAGCCCAGGACAACGTCACTCAAAGTAGGAGGCGTGGGATACATTTTCCTTTCCCTATTAAACGAGATCTGCAATTATCAACCTCTTTCAGTCTGTGAGCTCCTCAGAGATCTCCCATGGCAATGCAGACCGCACACAGTATGTTTTAGCCTGGTGACAAGAAATATGCTTTTCTTAGTCCCCTTTCACAGACCCTTCATCACCCGTAGAGACCAGCAGCTTCGGTATCACAAACCAAAAATTATTCCTACATTAAGAGCAGTAGGAGCCCAGTTACTCAGCACTGGCTGTGTGGGAGCAGCCGAGTTCCCAAGGCAGCGGTGCTCACAGCATGCAGCCAGTCACCGTTAGAAGCACTTGGCAAAGCAAAGGCAGAGGGAGAAATCGGCTTCAGAGGACAGAAGGCACACAGCAAAAGGCTGGCAGGAAAGGGATCGCACCACCACTCTGCCCGCTAATCATCTGTTTGGCACATTTAGCCTCATCAGGCAGCTCTTCAAAACCAGGCTTCTCTAGCTAGATCAAACTCAGTCTCCAAGACTGAACTTATATGCAGCAGCTGGGGCAGAAGAATACCAGCAAACCCCTCTCCCTGCTCTCCTCCCAGGTTACCAAGAGCCACTGGGAGCACTGAATCCCTGTTAGTGTCTCTGTATCACCACCTGTACCCAAAGGGAATGCAAGGAGCCATTCCGCAAGGTTCATCACAATGCTTCATCATCAAAAAATGCATCATCTTTAGCTCAGCCTTGCCTTGTCCAGTGAGGGTTAATCTAAAAACCCTGAATTTTGCAGGCTGAGTCAGAACTTGGTTAATAAGTCACAGTACAACTGAGTCAGCGGCATCTCTCTTCACTGCTATTATACTGACATCCCAGATAACAGATATCACTCACGCTGGACCACAGCCAGTGCAGTGGGAGCCAAATCCCTGTCTCCCACCAGCATATCTAAGCATACATCTCTATAAGAAAGCAAAATACATCTCTTCCCACCCAAGAGGAAAGGGGAAACTCAAAAGGAAATATAAAAAACCTGATTTGTATTTTTTCCTAGGCCATTTTGTACCCACTCACCACACACAATTACTTTTGGATAGACACAAGGTACTTTTGGAAATTGCACTCAGCACTTAATCCGCTGGCTCTTTGGCGCTCATTTACTCTCCAGGTGCAAATAGCTGCATTTTCTGCTCGCGGACTAGAAAGCCAACAGATGACCAACAGTTACCTCCCAGAGTAGCTGTGTAGCTCTCGCTCCCTGGCTAATTCTGTGCATAATTATCTTCAACACAGGAAAGCTTTATTTCTGCTCCGCTCAGATCCTCCCAAAGCCTTTTGTCATGTTGCTCGGTGCCTTACAGAAGGCAGCATCACCCGTTGGGTCTAGACAGGATGTCACGATTGCTAGTGCAGCACGGGGAGCTCTCAGCCCGCCTCTGCACAGGAGCGGGTTCAGCTTTGTGGTGGAAAGGCAGATTTTGGTGAAAAGCACCAATCACACTGTTAATCACTGCTATACACTGAGCTACTTGCCGCAAGCAATGAGCTTTCTAATAGCGCCGTGTGCTGAGGCCTGAAATCTAACCAAACCAGCTTGCCGTACCCTGCGCACACCAAGGGGCAAAAGGACAATACTTCTTCCATTGCTACACTAATCTTTTGCTACTGGTTGCTTAGAAATAGGTTTTCAAAGAATAGGGAAAGCACTCAGCAACAGTGCAGCTACATTCGTTTTTCTGTTGCACAAATGGCAGCAAAATGTTCAGAGAAGCCAAAGCTCTGCAGTTTAAGAAACAAGGTCATGTTGGAGTTTACTCACTGCAAAGGAAAGGTCCCTTCCCCAGAACCCCCTTCTCCACTGCAGAAGCATGAGATCTTATCTCTGAAGGCAGCCCAGGGGCCCGGGAATGCATGATACAAACAACTCCAATCCAAACCATGCTAGCTCGACAGCTTTTCTCAGGGTACTATGACCTAGAGATGGGCCGCTCAGGCAAGGCAGCCCCGCTGGAGAAAAAAAAAATAAGTAAAAAAAAAAAAATAGTCTAAAGCCAGCAAATGGGACTATTTTGGCACAGAAGCAAGTGGCAGCATTTGGATATGTTCCACTAACAAGTTCTCCAGAGGTTGACGCCTCCTTGACTGCTCTAAGCACAGCCAGTGGCTCTCGTGTTCCCCTTAGCACAGCTGCCTTCTCTTGGTGGAACGGGAGTTGTGACTTCAACAGGCACCAAGGTGGGTGAGACAGGAGAAGAAGAGCTACTGTAGGCCCCATAAGCCAATAAAGAGTTAATTTAACAAGTAGTCACAAAATGTACCTGAGTAAATAAGAACATCTGGAATCTATTCAGGAACACCCAGCGCTGGGACAGACAGGCTCAGTGCAGACAAGACAGAACAGCAAATAAGATAAGCATTTAGGAATGTAGTAAATAAGTCAGAAAATGATAAATTAGTAAATTGAGAGGTGCTTGACACAGGAGCTGTTCAATTACCAAAGATGTGGGCCTGTTGCATAATTAGTATTATACTACTCTCTGTAGAAAAGCATAATAGGGAAACGCGGGACTCATTTGGAAAAAACTTTTGCTAACAGGTAACTAGAAAGGATTTCTCTTCCCGTTTCTGTTGAAGTCTGCGGGATCCCTGCTGACAGCCAGCCCCATCACCGGGCCAGCAGCTGCAATAAGCTGCTACCTCAGTTTAGGCGGTGTGTGTTTGCACTTGTTCCACCAGTATTGCCGTAGAAGCCCAGTTAGCGCTTTGGCAGCAGCCAACGTACGGAAGTCCCCAAGCAGTCTGCAGTGACACACACTCCACCGGCTCCCAGAGCCACTCACCGCCATCGTGCCTGTTCTGTATGTTTATGCCACGTGGTACAGCACATGCATTATTTAGCAGAGCAAGAAGGAGACTTGCAGCTGAAGTCTCAGCAGACATCAACTACCTTTAGGCTTTTTTTCCTTCATAAAGTAAAGTGAAACTGCTTAAAACACACCACGAAAGCTGTCAGGGCGATCACACCTCATTTACAAGGACTGTAGGTGAGGAGACCCAGCTCTGCGTGATTAAGCGAGTGTGTGCGCGATGGCTAATTCCCTTCACACCAGGCAGAGCACTGATGCGCACGTTCACCGCTGCTGTGCCTGAAGGACAGGTACAGCAACACGCAGCTCACAGAAGTCTGTTCTGAGTCTCGAAGTGCAAGAGGAGCTGAAAGGCTTCTCTTTCATCAGGGATGCAGCTGGGTCACCAGGAAAGCCACCTGGCAGCAGGCACGGCTGAGAACCGCAGGCTTCAGCTTCCCAGCTCTGCCTTGAGTGACAGACACCCTTCCTTGGATGATGCCAGGTGTTTACCATACAAGCGCCAATGGAAACCCACAACCTGGTAAGAAAAACAACTTTGTTGCTTAATTAAAACTGTCATTCAAAATTACCAGTCTCCATCTATAAACATTCTGGTTCACCAATAGAAACAAGACCATTTAGAAGCTGTAAGGGGGTAGCATTGTTTTGCTTTCACAATCTAGCAATCCTTCAATGGGCTTACCTAAACAGCAAACTCCTGAACAGACACCAGCTTCTGCCCAAGGATTAACACAGATATCGCAGGTCCTCCCCTCATGGTGGTGGGCTTTGAAGAAACCCATAAGCATCTTGTTTTACTATGGCACCAATCCCTCAAGCCAGTTTTCCACTATAACTACAGAGTCAGAAGAAACATCAACTTAAGGTCCTTTTTTTTTGATAGCGAAGGATCTGTAAAGCAGTGCTGCTTTTGAAAGAAAACCACCCTGACTGAACTTCCGAAGAACATCTCAGGAGCCCACTGACATCCTTTTAACCACTCCTCTAAATAAAGACACTGGGGAACTGAAGACCCACCCAAGAAGCAGCCATGGCATGAAGGTCACTTTCTCCTTCTGGAAAGATTTAGTGTTTTCCAGCAACAAGGAGCAAAGATTAAATTAAATATAACTGAGTATAACCAAAGGCAACAAGAAAAAAAAAAAGAGTTAGACCAAAATTTACAGTCACCCTCTTGTAGCTGCAGGTGTCCCCACTGTGATTTCTTGCTCCCTATCTCTTGTCGCTGCTTCCATTTATCTTCTAGCTGAGCCACCGGAGTTTTGTGCCGAAACAAGCCAAGCAGCTAGCTGCTTTGTGCTGTTAAAGTTATTTTACCCAAAGAAGCAGCTGAAGGTGCTATGTACCTGGATGTTCCTACACCACTGAAAAACTACTTTTCCAAATGCACTGGGGTAGCAGAACCTCCTGAGGTAGGCAGACCCCAGATCATGCAAGAAACATAGACCAGAAAAAGAACCCATGGGAAAAGCAGCATTACAGAGGGGAGGCAGAGTTCCCAGGAAACAGTGCAAAATGCTATCAGAAAACACAGGAACTAAATCTTAGCAACGCGGACATGTGAAAAGGAAAAAGAGGAAACAATGAACTGTGTATGAAGGAAAAATATCCAAGGAAGTCCTACAATTACCCATCTAAGGAAAGGAAAACTGTTAAAATACAGCACTCAAAGAAAACCACTCAGATACAGTGAAAGACATCAGCCCCAGCTAGGACAGCACAGTCATAAAGCTGGGCTGTATCTTGTCATACAGAAATTGCAAAGAAGTAGGTTTTCATGTGAGACATGGAGCACTGCCTTAACACCAGCGTGTGAAAGACCAGGAAGACAGGCAGGACTCCCCTGTGGAGGGAATGATCAGAGAAAAAAAGCAAAATTTCAAAGTGAAACACTTTTCTGGGCAAAGGAGAAAAAGACACTTTTTTTGCAGGCATAAAGTTTCAGAAAAGCCCAATCTCAGCCTATGACTCTGTTAGAACAGAGACTCAGAGTGATAAAGGAAGATTTTATGAGAGAGAAAGTCAAAAAACCTCACTAACAACCATGACAAACAATAGGAGCATCAGAAACCAGCATTTACCTTCCCGCAGGAGCACGTCAAACACTGAAGAGCTGCACAAGTGAGAAGGAAGGTGATTTTCCACACACACTCCCAGCTTTTTTCCTGTTCTGGTAATTTATCCCTTCCCCATTAATTAGCCTGGCTGTCATTTTTTGCTTTATAGCTTATTTTATGGTGAAACTTTGCTTCCAATTTGTTCCACAGGCTCTTTTGTCAACTTTGGAAGAAGATACGCCTATCGTGGTTACTGATACCGCTTCAGTGCTCCACTTGGGCACACTTCAGATACCCTGGCGGCAGGGCAGAGCTGATCCTGGTCACCAGGAGATAAGCACTGCTCGTTACTTACAAAAACAAAAGCCAAGAAAAGAATCAGAGGAAGAAGGAGTCGGCAGCGGCGTCCCAGAAGGTCTCACAGCCACCCAGGAGCACAAGGTGCAGGTCCCCGCAGACAACAGGGAGCCGGCAGAGTTTTTCAGCAGGAGCCTTCGAGGTGGAGAGCAGCTTCTCTGCAGCACTGCCACCCTCTGGCTCAGGGGGAAAATTGGCTTTTCCTGGCAGAGGAGCGTTCCCGAGCCTGGAGCCTCTCTGAATTTAGCAACTTTCCGTCTCACTGGCAAGGAGAGAGCTGGAAGGAAACCTGGATGTGAAACTTCCCATCAGTGAGAAGAATCTGTGCGACAAAATCCTTGGGGTCGGCAGCTACATGAGTTGCTGTCTAGCTCCCAATCCTCATTTAATTTGGGGGCATCAATGTCTCTAGCTCCTCCAGCCAAAGACCGCAGACACCAGCTAGTCACCACCTCAGCCCTCTGATGCCACCAGCTAACCAAGGCAGAAGCAGGAAACAAATAACGTGTACTCTTTCTGTTAGATAAACTTTTTTTTCTGGGTCTAGGGGCACATCCTGGCCAGCTTTCTGGAAGATGTTGTCCCAGGTCCCCAAAACAGCACATGTGAAGAAGATCAGGATACAAGAACACCTCCGATGAACAATTAAAAATGAGTGACTTGCCACAAGGCATTGTTACTATATTTAGCTCTGAGGGAAATTCCCTTTCTGAATTCTCTCCATACTGGTTCACACAGATTACTAAATGATCGTAATACATAACATCAAGTGATGGAGGCAGGCAAACCCCAGGTTCACCTGTCAGAAAAAGTCTTTTAAAATGCTGCTGAGATTTTTGATCTCATTCAGCTGAAGACAGCTCAGCACTGGGAAGCCTTCTCGTCGAGCAGCCCAAAGCAGTAAGTGTAGACATCTGTATGACATCATCCAAAACACGAGAAGAGGTGGTAGCCATTATTAGAAAGGGTCAAACGCCGTTTTCCTATTTTGCGGGCTTTTAATGGTAATTTTCACAATAATTTACAATTTGCTGTTATGCACATTATAGATCTATTTAGTAACGAAAAACATAAGTTAATTCAGCTCTCATTTGAGAAACTGTTGTAAAAATGCCCTTGCTAAGGTCTGGCATCTACTCCTGCAGTTCTGTATTAATACAGGCAGCCAAGCGAGTTTCTCATGCTGAACCTGTCCAACCTGCTGGCCCTCCCCCAGCCTGCACGTCCCTAGAGCTACTTCTCTGCTCACACCAAGGTGAGGACCTGGAAACTTCAGAGTTATGAGGGGGGGTGGACTTACAGCGCAGCAGCCGCAGGGCTCCAGCGTGACTAAGGCAGGAAGCAGACAGCATGCTCCAACCTTTCACGGGGCAGCGATCCAGCCTCTCCCACAGGGCTACGGCTGGTGCGGCGCAGCCCCCAGTTAGCTGGTGTCTGGAGGCCCACAGTTCAGCACAGCTCTGAGTTCTGCTCCGAAGCTCAGGGCTAGGACAACAAGCACGCTGCGGGTCGGCGCAAAGTGCCGTGGCACAACGCTAGATGGCAACTAGTATGCGTGATGCTACACCAGCGCTACCAGTCCCTCGTGTCTAGGCGTAAGGAATTCACCCGCAGGATTCTGTTCAAAGGAAAGAAAGATATGGAGACCTGAGCCCAAAACACAAACTGCAGGACAGACCGAAGCTGGAGAATTCCAGGTGTTCAGCTACGTTAGTCCTCAGCAGACGAGAGGAAATAAATCAAAAGGTATCACAGCCTTGAGTTTTTCTACCTGAGGTGTTTTCATCATCTCAATAATTCACCTCTTAAAATAAAACTTGCTTTTCAGTAAGATAGACCCTGTTTGCCTTTTACTTTCAGACACTTCAAGCTGATTCACCTTTGTACGTTCTTGGAAAGAAAAAGTCAGCAGCAGGGTTTGTCAGAGAAATGCAATACAGCAAACTAAAACTGCAGTCAGTCTGGACTGCTGGAGAAAGTGCAAGCAGAGCAGGTGGGTACTGCAATGAATGCCCCTAAGAGTTCTGCTGAGGGAAGGAAAGTCAGGACTTTCTCTCCGGAAAAGCCCAAGAAGAGTGTTAAACCTTGCACCTGCACACACGCATTGGAGTTTTCCCCACACTGAACAACAGCTGTTTCACAAAGACTTCTCCCCCCCCCCCCCCCCGGGCTTTTACAGCAGTGTAACCATTATCCTGACAATCAGATCACCCAATCTTGTATAATTTATATTTAATGTGCGAAAATAAAGGAAGCACTTTGCAGCAGTCCCTGGAGGAGAGGGAAGAGCAAAAAGACTGTGATGAGCAGTCAATTGGCAAAGGACAGAAACTGCTCCCTGGGAGCTCCCTTCCCCCTTACCTTCCTCCCCTCTAAAGAGCGCAGTAACACAATCCACAAAGGTAACTGAACTCTTGTGGGAGAATTTCTGGCACAATAGGCTGCAGCTCCTTTCAAAACGGATTCGTTTCGTTTATTTATTTTAAAGTCCACTGATCATCATCACAAAAAAAAAACCAACCCATGGGAAATGCAACTAAAGAGAAAAAAAGTCCAACCAAGACCTAAGAACCCAGAGCTACAAGTAGATGTGAGCCTGTGTCGCACGGCGCAGGTGCACACACAGGACGAGACGACACATGCGCGCTGCAGGCAGGCGTGTGGCGAGAGGTGGGTTCCTTTATGTTAACCGCTGAACAATGACAGCGTTGAGCAGGTTGGCTTCCTTCAGGGTTTGGTTCTCATCAGTCAGCTCTTTATTTGGGAAGGTGGTCATGAGGACGAAACTGGTGGCAGCCATCGCTGGCCGAGCATCTACTATGAAGAGCCGGATGTCACGGATCCTGTCCAAAGGGATCAAACACACAAGGGTGATCCTGTTACTGAACATTCTGTAAAAGCGCATGGCAGCAGCCTAAATTCACCCTTTCCAGAGCATGCAACCCTGCAGTTGCTGCACTTGGTTCTTCAGCTAACCGTAGAGGCCACAGCCAGACAATTCTGATTTAATCTACTCCTCCGTAGACTCCCATTTAGTGAAATAACACAAGCTGATTTATAAGCTAAAGATTTACAACTAAATATTCTTTTACACTGCCCAACAGGAACATCTGTGTTGTCAGGTAGCTATTTGAAATTGAAAGTTTCTGAACCTTTCAAGATGAACAGATTAACAAATTGCTTGACACAAGCTGCTGTAAGTGACTGAGCTCATCACACATAGCATAACCTGGATGATCTCAACTCCTAAGAGCAGCCATAACAACAACATGGGATCTATTTCCTGAACCCAATCATAGAAGATGGTTTTTGTAGTTTTTTGCACCATGCTTGATTCTCATATAGAAACTCAAGGAATAAGTATAAACAAACGGCTACACTCTTTGAGATCAGGTAGGTGAGAAAGACTTCAGGACAGAAGTCTAACGAAGCAGCAGGGTATACAAGCCAGCTTTGCTCGTCCTAGCGAACTGAACTGCTGTAAGAGCATCCCTTGGTGCTCCATCCAGCACAGGGAGTAGCCAAGTAGAAAAGTCTGACCTGAATGTCAGAAACCAAGTTCCTAATTATCTGACAGTTTCTAAAGCCCTTAGAAGAGATTCAGTTTTTTATAGGTGACATCAAGGAATACTATTTGCTAATTCTGACCCTTTCAGGTGCAGTATCACTAGCTATAATCCATCACTATTTGGAAAGAAAATCCCGTCCTTCTAACAGTTAATGACTGCCTTAAAACCCCACAGTAATTTTATTCCTATTCACCTATACAGAAGGATCCCCAGCGCTCCCTTTAGCAGGCTAGCCAGGATTTTAACATCTGCTCCATCTGTGCACAGTTGGCAGTGTCATTCAGGCCTTCCCAGTTAGCAACCTGTGTTTCCTGTTGCATTTGTACCTGTGATTGTGGTTAAACTTCTGGACCAGTCGCCCACCGTCAGCGAGCCGGATTTGGATGTTGGTGATGGGCTCCGACTCATCAATAGCGATGGCAGAACTGGCTTTGGCTTCATTCTCTGCCTGCTGGGCTGGCGAGCTGGTGCCCATCACCTGGGGGGCAGTGCTGAGAACGGGGAGACACAAGACGAGCTGATAAAAACCAAACAACTCGCCTGGCTGCAGGGCGCCAGGAGTCAGGCAGTGAGCTTAACACCTGCTGCCCCAACTACCAGGGTTCCCAGTCAAGAGACACCAATGCAAGTTGGGAAGCAAGAATTTAGGAGTCAGCTAGTCAGCAGGCACTTGTCTGGAACTTCACCTCTACCATCTCTCTTTGGAGCATCACACCATGGGTCTTCACACCCCCACAGGAACAGGCGCAGTGTAATTTGGAAACACTGCTTCTACGTGACATGCTGTGGTGGATCCAAACTAGGGATCCGCCTCCTGCCACAGAAAGGCTCAGCCATCTCGCAGTACATGCCAGTAAACCTCACTTCCTCTCTTAGAGGAACACCTCCCATACCACAGGCATCGAGTGCCTTTTCTTCAGAAAGATGAATCAAAAGGATCAATCTAGCAAAACTCTCAAGTGACTTGCATCACACACATAGCAAACCAGCACTGCTGTCTTCTCACCTGCCCAGCTTCTGTCCTTCTCCAGTAAAAGCTTTGAAGACACTTTTAGGTTTCACATACTCCTCATCACGGTGATCCTCCATATCCAGGTTCACTTGTCCGCCCCGTGCTAACCTGCGCAGCTCTGCCGGGACTTCCCTGCAAAGAGAGTGTCCTAAGGCAGCTGCCTGAAGAAACAAGTCCAGAAAGTGCAGAGAAAAGTGCCAGCCACAGACCTCTGGAATTTCAGGAATCACAGCGAGCCCTTGCTTAATTAACATGGCAATGCACACCTCCCCACTAACAGACATAAATTAAAGGTTACTTTTCCCTGGCCCTCGCCTGGAGTGACATAGTGCATCAAAAATCCTCAGCCCAATATGAAAGTCTGTTTGTTCACTTCAGACTCTCAAGGCCCCATACAAACCAAGGCCACTTCCCATTTATCTGAAGTAAATGTTCATGTCTGCCCTCCCATAGGTTCCATATTAAGAATCTAGTTCTTATAAGACATCTCAGGTGAAACGTGCCATCGATTCCACAAATGCAAACAGCTATTCTTTCTCATCCCTCTCACTACATACCCTCTGCGGATATCATCGAGAAACTGAGCGTTGGACGGATCCTGGTAGCTCCTCAGTTCTCCGCTGTCCAGACTGAATCCACTCTTCCAGAGCTTCAGTACAACATGCACCTGCAGCAGCCCCCAAACAACAATCAGCCTCACTGAAACATCTCAGTAAGAATAATAACCAGACACAAAGTTCCAGACTGGCAGAGGAATTTCAAGAGGCAGAAAACATTCCAGCCAGGTTCCTCTGGGTTGAGGGAAAAACCCAATGCACTGGCTATGTAATGGTCATGCATCAACTCCTAGACAGTGGCACCACAGACCCCTTTTTGATAAATATGGCTGAAGAGTCAAGAGCGTGCTAGGTGAGAAGCCGAAACCAAACTCCCACCACTGCCTAGATGCATATTTGCTCAGAAACCACGCACAAGAGAATCTCGCACTGATGCTGTTAGCTCCACATCTCCTCAATGGATAAAAACCAGTTAATCGCCCAGGGCTCTTTGCGCACTATTTTTCACACTGTGCGCTTCTAAGGAACACTCAGATTCTTAATCAAAAGTTCATCAGAAAACTGCTTACCCAAGATCCAAGCATCTACTATTTTCTAATCAGAAATCCCACGAGAAGCAGGATTTACCATACTTCTGTCCTCTTGAATTTCTATCAAGCTTTACAATTCTCTGGGCTTGCAAGCCGTGTAGCTATAGCAGAGAAATCCCTCAGGTGACATCTACAAAACAGAACAGAGAGATACTCACATCCTGAGCAGAGTTCTGTCTCCTCTCTCCTGCCACATAAGCAGACTCCTCCTCTGGAGTAGCCCCGAGGCGATACCCTCCCCCTGCGAAAGGCTGCAAGAGAGAGGAGCAGGCAAAGAGATTATAGAATGACACGAACCCAAGACAGCTTGCTTCCCTTTCCCCAACACCGTTATGGATGAACAGGGGGGCTTCGTGGCATCAGCACGATTGCCCTGCAGGCACAGTCACCAGCCTGAACAATTAATAAATATGGCACAAGAAAGTGTCTTCTCTTGCCACTGTGAAACACGAATTGGAGCTACACTAAGAGAGGAGTCCAGACTCAGCTCTCCTTTTAAGATAATTCCAGGACTCCACAGTACCAAACAGCTGTCATGGTGGGAGCTTTAACTGAAACGGGGAACAGAAGGAAGAAGAACTCATCACTCCTCACTTTAGGCTTGCTAGTCTCGCCACCACTCTTGGCTGTCCGATCAACCGCCACTGCACCATGCTCCTTTGCTCCTTTGAACAGATCCTCCACCAGTTCATTGGGACTCTTCTTCCTCGGAGGACCAACGATCTGCTGTCCGCTTCTCTCTGAGCCACCGGCATAAAACCTAACAGAAAGCACACAGCTTCTGGGTAAGACTGGACCGCTGCTTCTCCAGGAGACACATGTGACAGGACCCAGCAGTTTTATACCAGGATTCAGTTCATTTTTGTACAGCTCGGATCTACAAATATTAGCTGCTACCAGCTGATCTCCTACTGTAGCCACTTACGTGTTCCTGTACTACAGAGACCTTCTTTTTACGTCAGTTACTGTAAAATTATCCATTGATCAATAGCAATAAAGTGATAATAACTGTCTCAGACCTAGCAAGAGAAACAGCCCAGACAGATAAGGCTCAGTTTCAAATGCTATATTACTAAGCTCAACAAGACTTCCAGCAAATCTCTGGCCTGTCAGATGGAAGATGGGCAACATCTAACTGGTATTTTGAGGGAAGGCAGACGCTGATGCTACACTGAAAGATCACCACACAGAGGATGGATCTGAACTAGAAGCAATGAATGCAGTCAGTGAAGTGCAATTAAGCACTTCTGGAAGATTGGGTTTATTAGCTTCCAGATGGCTTGTAAAACATACAGAGCAAGCTCACATCTGTTTGCAGAAAACCACGCAGCCTACCTAGACTGAACCATCAGTTCCATTCAATTTACCTTGCCTGATAACCTTAAGGGTATTTAACTACTTACAGCAGTAAGTAGTACTTGCTTAAAAACAAACACAAAACCTCAAAACCCCAACCAAAACCAACCCCAAAACCCCAAGCAGAAAGAAAAACAATCCCTGCATTATTCCCACATTTCTGTTCTCTATGGACACGGATGATGATCTGGGCTTTTTTCTATTCTTAAACGAGGGCTTCCACATCCTACCTTAGACTCTCTCAACAGCACAATTCAGCAAGGAAAACTGATGTTTATACAACCATGCTGAACAGATGCTTGTGCACAGCTTTTGTACTGACCAACCTTTGTGTGTCAAACCTCAGATTTTTCACAACAGGAATTTCATCTCAACTTAAATCTGCTTTTAAAAAAAAACCTACACAAGTCGCCAGCCATCACAAAAGCGATGGGGTAAACACACAGGCTTTAAGTCTTTAACTGAAAACTTACCGCTGTCCCTCCTCCTCTTCATCATCATCCTCCTGTGCATGAACAAGGTCTCTAAACGATGTTACTCTATGGTCACTGCAAAAGTCAGAGAAGTACGTCAGCCTCACGACACATTTCAACAACATAAGCAAAAGCTCCTGAACACTGCAATTAGGCTGAACCCGTTCTGCTTTAAGGGTCTGATTCATTACTCTATGAAATGACAGGTCAGCAGTGGTGTAACCGAATGGTGAATCAAACTCTTGGACCTCTCTGCCAACTACACCAACAGAAAACAAGCGCAGATGCACTGGTGGGGG
Source organism: Charadrius vociferus (assembly GCF_000708025.1). Taxonomy (NCBI): domain Eukaryota; kingdom Metazoa; phylum Chordata; class Aves; order Charadriiformes; family Charadriidae; genus Charadrius; species Charadrius vociferus. The sequence continues at coordinate 4,853,765 of NW_009661368.1, forward strand.
CACAGACGGCGGCTGCTGCCACAGAAAAAGCGACGAGTCTTCAGTCACCTTCCTCACTCGCATACCGAAGCCATCACTTCCAAACCTGCACAAGCACAGGGTTCTCCTCCCGGCCCCAGGACAGTGCAGCCTCCGTGTCCCTCCTCTCTTGTTGTTTCTGCCAAGGCTTTTAGCTGTCGTTGGCTGTTAGCCAAACTGAAACTGGGTTCTTCTGCAATATGGCCTTTATTCACCAAAGCCTGAACCAAGAGCACTTTTCCTTCAAGACATACTCAGTAACTCCTTTTCTTTAAAACTGGATAGTATTTCCCTACTGCACAGGGATTTGGTACAGCAAAATTAACTACTTTTTGTAAAATGCTCAACTTGATCAGATTAGGTGTCACAAAAAATTAGAAAATATTTTTCCTGTGGAGATACAATCTGCCCAAACAAAAGCATTACCAACTAATTGTCTTCTAACCTCAAAAGACAAATCAAGTTTTCCTGAGCAATGAGGCAAGTTGTCCTAACTGATCTTTGGATTAGTTGTGCAATAACATCTACGCTTGCAATGTATAAAAGCTGAGGTTTTCACAACTTCTAGAGAGCGATACGGGGTGAAGCAGAACTGAACACAGAGCTATTTCTCCTGAAAATTAATATACATCAATGCTTTAGACAAAGCTTGTGTTTTTACCCAAACAGTTTTCGCTGTCAGGTTTACAAGCTGCCGTTAAACAGATTGGCCTGAGCTGAAGCTCTTTCCTCACCTGGCTGCAGTGCCTCTGGATATAGAGCTGGGAGTCGGCTGCGGAAGAGTCAGAATGTCCTCATCACCCCCGTCCTCATAGAAACTGGCAAGCGCAATCTGGAAAGGAACATCACAGGAGCTTTTCAGGATGAGAGCAAATATTCCGGAACAGTGGAAAAAGAACACAAAAATAACATAGCTGAAGCTTATATCATGTTGGACCTCTTAAGGCACATCAACACTGAAAACATTTCATGTAATATCCCCATTTGGAGATCCTAGCAAAGACAAAACATTGCCAACTTCAAATGTTTGGCTTTGTAGGACATCCACCACTACAGGTACGCCAGAGCAACTTCCCCAATGGGAGGCCCTTATTCTGCAATATTTCTACGGGGGTTATACTAAGATTACTCTTCTAAAACAGCTGCTTTTGTGACACTCTTGAGTAGACTGGGAGTTAATTAAACACAGGCACATGGTTTGAGGGGGATAGGAGACAGCAGCGGGTCAAAGCAGTGACCGATTTCCCCCTTAATTTGGGGGTGGAGGGGCTGCTGCTGGCAGTACGGACAGCCTCGCGAGCGTTCAAGGAAAACCCAGGCAATCCCGGCAAAACCCGACCCCTCGCCGCCTGCTAGAAATTAGGTATGTTCAAATTAACCAGAGAACCGGCACGGGCTCCGGCCCCAGACAGCCCCCGCACCCGCGGCACCGCCTCAGCCCGACCCTGTCAGCACGGCGACCGCCGCCGAGCGA
>NW_009661368.1:4857202-4859143 GCF_000708025.1 Charadrius vociferus
CAGGGGGCAGGATTGCCGTGCCAGCGGTGCAGGGGAGGGTGCCGGGGGAAAGGCGCTGGGGCTGCGTGGGGCCCCCACTCACCCGGGGCTCTCCAGGGCAGGAGCAGCATCAGGCAGGCGAGAGGCAGCGCCTGTGTTGCCCACGCCATGGTGATTCCCACGTCCCGCTCCCCACGGCTCGGCTCGGCTCAGCTCAGCGGGGCGCTGGTCTCTACCCTGTCAAAGGGGAAGGAAGAGGCTCACCGCCCGCCAAGTTCCTCCACAGACCCCTTGCACAAGTCCCAGCTGGTTCCCAGAGCGTTGACACCATCTCATGTCATGAGACTGGTCCTTGCTGGTGATGTCAGTCCCCCTCTCCCCACAGCCCTGTGCCACAGCCACGGCCACGGCCACTGGCAATGGGCAACCAGAGAGAGGGGTTGTGTCGGCTCAGCTCCTACTCGGGCAGCTCAGCCTCTTCCCGCTGCCGCTCTCAGGTGAGTCCGGAGCGGGGCAGTGGCGGTGGCAGCCCCCCGCAAGTTCTGTTTCCCTGCCCCACTGGCGGCTGCTGCCCCGGAAGGGTTGGGGAGGGGGGGCAGAGGCCGGTCACCGCAGCACGTTGCTAACGCAAGCAGGCGGGCAGAGATAAACACCAGATGGGGGGGGTGGGGGTGTTCCTCCTCCAACCACCTTTTGGGGCTGCACAGGATAAGGTGCAGCTGGAGCACGGCCGGGGGCGCTGCAGGGACCGGGGGCGCCGCAGGGACTGAGGTCTGCATCGTGGGTGTGGGGTGGGGGCAGAGCTGGGGTCCCGGGACCAGCGGTGCAGATCAGCCCAGGGCAGCTTGTGCATCCCAGCACCTTTATTTCCAGGTACACAGGACAAGCCTGGAGGCAGCCAAACCCCCAGGCATGCACCCGGCGCCACAACCCAAGGAACCGGGGGCCAACACAGAGGAGGAAGCAGTGCCGGTGTTTCCCTCCTCAGGCCCTCGCGCGCTTGAAGAGAAAGATGAGGAGACTGCCGAGGAGCCCCTTCTCCAGCAGGATGCCAAGCCACAAGCCGGGGCTGGACAGGAGGTTCAAACCTGCAGGGGGGTCAAGGTGATGTGAGCAACTGGGGCTCATGGATAGGAATCCCGCAGCTCCCTGTCGCCACAGGGACTCAGTGGCTCTCACGCACCATTATTTGTCTGGGATGTGTCACTCATTCCATCCCTGGCAGGGTCAGCGATCCACAGGGTGGCCATCCTCTCGATGGGGGCCTGGGAATCATGCACCACACGGCATGTGAACACCGACTCGTTCTTCTCCTCCACCGCTTTGATCTCCACCACGCTACTCAGCTTGAACAAGCCCTGGGGGGTCTCCACCAGCCGGGAGACATTCTCCACGTTCATCTCTGTCCCGTTCTCCAGCCAGGTGACGGCCACAACTCCTGGGTAAAAATCCTTCACGTTGCAGGTGAAGTTCACGGTCTTGTTCACCTCAATGGGGCTTGGCGGGTCAGCGACCACACGGACACTGGGGGAAACTGGGAAGAGAGGCAGCGCCTGGTGCCTGGTGTCCCCCGGCTCCGCTGCCGACGGGGTGCCCTGTCCCTGCCCTGGGACCCCCAGCCCCACAGGAGCTGGACGCCCCGAGCGCCGGTCCCCCCCCAGCCCTCACCTCGCAGGGCTTGGCTGAGCCGGTACGTCCCCCTCAGCGGGGCCGTCAGCGTGGGGTGCCGCACCTCGCAGATGAGCCGCGAGCGGACATCGTCCGCCTCCAGCGTTAGCGTCACGGTGCTGGACATGTCGTAGGAGGATTTCGTCCGCCCAGGGGTGATCTGGGGCTGCTGAGCCGAGATCGGGGCCCTGTCTTTGAGCCAATTCACCTTGATGTCTTCAGGGAAGAACCCTCCGGCCGTGCAGGTGAAAGGCACCGATTGCCCCGGCCCCGCTCTGTGGCGGGGGGCCCCCC
>NW_009661368.1:4859716-4861050 GCF_000708025.1 Charadrius vociferus
GGTAAAGTCTGTGTCGGACCCATCCGATGCCCTCGTCACGCGGGGGAAGGAGCCCGTCTGCCCATAGACAGTCTGGTTCCCACTGCCCCAACCCTTCAGCCACTTCACGGGGCCAATGGGACCGCCACTAGATATGATGCACTTCAGGGTGAGCGTCTCCCCCGCTGTCACCGACACCGTGTCCTGGGGCTGCTGCAGCTCGAAGCCCTGCCCCACCTGGGCACCCGCACCTGGGCACAGGGACAGGAGGGTTTGGGGATGATGAGGGGCCCCGGAGCTGGGGCACAGCACGGGGCATCACCAGACCCTGGCCCCAATCCCAGAGCAGTGGATGTCCCCATTCCTCCCCCCCTGCGGCAGCCAGCACTGCTGGGGACTGCGGGAAGGGGGAGGAGAGTGTCCCCAGGATGTGCTGGACTAAAACTTTTTGGCTGGGGATGGAAGCACAATGGAAGGGAGGCAGTGAGAGCAGGGGCCCAGATGCCCACGGGCACGGGGCAGGATTGCCGTGCCAGCGGTGCAGGGGAGGGTGCCGGGGGAAAGGCGCTGGGGCTGCGTGGGGCCCCCACTCACCCGGGGCTCTCCAGGGCAGGAGCAGCATCAGGCAGGCGAGAGGCAGCGCCTGTGTTGCCCACGCCATGGTGATTCCCACGTCCCGCTCCCCACGGCTCGGCTCTGCTCAGCTCAGTTGGATGCTGATCTCGCCCCTATCAAAGGGGAAGGAAGAGGCTCAGCACCGACCAAGTTCCTCCAAGAACTGCTTGCACAAATCCCAGCTGGTTCCCAGAGTGTTGATGCGGTCTCATGTCACAAGGCTGGTCCTTGCTGGCGATGTCAGTCCCTGTCTCCCTGCGGATGTGTGCCACGGCCACAGGCACCGGGCAGCCAGCGAGAGGGGCCCTGATCCATCGTGCTACATGTTGCCAACCCCCGTCTTGGCACCCCGCGGGGGGGACACCCAGCCCTCGCCAGCAGTTTGGGTGCACAGGCTGGGGTCTCTGATGGACCGGTGATGCAAAGCTCACCCGGGGCTTTCCCGGAGCCCCCCTGCACCCAGCCGAACCGGTTGGGGGACAGAGCCGCTCTCCTGCCCCGTTCCCAGAGCAGCCCCAAAGGCTGGGGCGGTTCTTGACCCACGGACGATGATACCCTTCGGGGGCGAAGCCCGGCCGAGCGCTGCCCGACGCCCGCCCGCCCCCGGGGCAGGCACCACAAGCGTTAACAGCCGACTCTCCCTCTCGCCTCCATTTCCTGTGCAGCTTCTCCTTTCCCTTCTCCCGCAGCCGGAGCCCCGAGCTCGGGCAGTGCCCATGGCTTTGCGGGGGGGGGGCGCC
>NW_009661368.1:4861446-4865311 GCF_000708025.1 Charadrius vociferus
CCCCGGGATTTACAGCTCCGAGCCCCGGGATTTACAGCTCCGAGCCCCGGGATTTGCAGCTCCGAGCCCCGGGGAGTGTAGAGCCCAACCCCGGGGTGCACAGAACCGAGCCCCGGGGTTTATAGCCCCGGGATTTGCAGCGCCGAGCGCCGGGGTCCGCAGAGCCGAACCCCGGGGTTTACAGCCCCGAGCCGCGGGGTTTGTGGAGCCGAACCCCGGGGTGTGCAGAACCGACCCCCGCTGAGCCGTTGCCGAAGGTAGCAGGGGGGGCTTTGGGCAGAAGGAATTTGGGGGCAGGAGGGTTTTAGGGGCTGAGCTCCTCTCTGGGGCTGCACATCCCTGCTCTGAGCCGGCTCCTCCCCGGCTGCGCACAGCCCCGGGCCATGAACCCCACTTCCTTGCCGAGCCCCAGTAAGCCTGGCTCCTGTTGTACAGAGCCCTGGCGTTAATGTTTAACAGCACTCGGGTGTTTTTCCTGCCAGGAATTCCCCTTGGCTCCCTTTGTACCTCTCTGGCTTCCGAGCACCCGCAGCGCCTCCTGTTAACCACATGACCAGGGATGTAAATTTGCCCCTTGTTCATTTTTTGCCCTGGCTTCTGCCGCGCTCGGTGCCTGCGCTTTGTCTCTGCCATATCCGGGGATATTTCTCAGCTGAGCTGCTGCAAACCGGGAGCTGCGGCCGCTCTGCCCGTGCTGCTCGGGGTGAGTGGAGCAAGCCCTCGCCTCGCTCCGTCGCTCAGCCCCAAACCCTCCTGTCCCTGTGCCCAGGTGCGGGTGCCCAGGTGGGACAGGGCTTCGAGCTGCAGCAGCCCCAGGACACGGTGTCGGTGACAGTGGGGAAGACGCTTACCCTGACCTGTACCACGTCCAGTGAAAACCGTGAAGTGGCGGAGGGGTGGGGGCAGTGGGAACCAGACTGTCTATGAGCAGACGGGCTCCTTCCCCCGCGTGACGAGGGCATCGGATGGGTCCGACACAGACTTCACCATCCACATCAGGGACGTTCAACCCGCGGATGCTGGCACCTATTACTGTGTAAAGTTCAACAAATCGTTGCTTGGTGATGAGGTGTTTCGACGTGGAAAGGGCACGGAGGTGTCTGTACATGGTGAGTGCAGCTCAGCGGGACACTGCTCCCGGTGGGACACCATCCTATGGCCCCCACCTTGCCCGCAGCAGGGTCCCACACTGCCCTGCACCCACCACACTCTCCCTGCTCTGCCTTCTGTCTCCACAGAGACAACCCTGGTTCCCAGCATGGTGGCTGCAGCTGTAGTGCTCTGCTTACTCCTCCTCCTCGGCCTCTTCGTCACCCTTTACTTGTACAGGCGGAAGCGCAGAGGCGAGGCGGAGAGCCAGTGCCTGGCCGGGCCAGCAGCCATGGGCAGCTTATCACCCATCCCTCTGCGGTGCTGTGCAGGGACCCCCAGCACCCCCAGGTTTGTACCCATCACCTCTTCCTTCTGCACCCCAAGATGAGTGAACCACCTTATCCACCTGCCTTATCCTCTGGAGCAGTGATTTTCCCCAGAAAAGGTCCTTTACTCACAGACGCATTACCGCGCTGCATCGCTTCTCTCTGCATTTCACAGGAGTGTGTGGTGGGGAGCACCCAAAGCCAGGGAGCTCCCTGCAGCCCCTCACCGCGGTGTCTGAGCCTGGCCCAGGCACACAGACAGCATGTTCTCCCTCTCCTCTGCCTTCAGCATGGGTGTCATGTGTGGCCACATGCTGCAGAGCCCGGCTAAAATTCGGGAGGAGAACTGAGGAGCGCTGTGCTGAGCGGGGTGGGGAGGGCACCCAGCTTCCTTCAGCTCTAATGGCCGTCCTTTCCCTCAGCAGCGAAGTCCTGGACGCAGAGACCTCACATCTGCCCAGCCAGGTAAGAGTGAGCCGTGAATATGGGGAAGAGCATCCTGTGACGATGCCCCGGCTTGCAGGGACTCTGCACGGCTCTGGGGCCAGCGTGGGCACTGGGTGAGCAGCAGCCGCCTGCACGTGGTCCTGGCACGCTCCGCATCACAGCGTGGGGCCACCTGTGCAGCCATAGCCCCGCTGTCCCAGCGTGAACCTGCCTTTAGAGTTATTTTTGCAAGATTTATCTAGTGACGGCATTAACCATCTGTGTGCACTTCTGCAGCAAAGCAGCAAGGAGGACAACTACATCCACTACGCCGACCTCCAGCCCCTGCCTGTGGCCCCGCGGCACACCAGGAGCCCCGTCGCAGCCTGCTCCGAGTACGCCAGCGTCAGGGTGGCTGCCAAGTGACGTGTGACACCGCTGCCTGCAAGGCCGAAGAGCCCGTTTTGGGGGAGACAGCAGGGACATTTCTTCAGGGCATAATAAAGAAGTGCATGTGTTTGCATGGCCCACCCCGGTCCGAGCTTGTCATGCTTAGCAAAGTTCCCCTAATTTGTTCCTGTCTTGGTGGCCACACAGGGCAAGATGAGGCTCAGGTTTGGATCTGCTCTACCGGGGCTTGGCAGCAGCTCTCCCAAGACCCAATCTTCAAGCACAGCACCAGGCCATGGAGCTGAGCACTTCTGCCTTATGCGAGCCGTGCGGCGCCGGTTGCTTCAGGAGGAGTTCTCGTACGCCTGTCTCCACCAGCACAGGCCACCACCGGCACTTTCCCACCTCAGCAGGTTCCTAATTTGTGATATCTTGTGACCACACCAAGCCTATCCTCATTAAAGCCAGCAAACAGCCATTCCATCCCATCCCGCTGTGTTCAGAGCAAGAGCGATAGCGCCGGTCCCGCGGGGTCCTGGGAGACACGTGGCCACCGCAGCCCAGTGCCAACTCACCGTGTGCTGCTGCCGGGCTTGTGCTGACCCCACGGGCAGCTCCCACCTCCCACCCTACCCGACTCCCCCCAAACCTACATCTTCTGACCACGCGCAGGGCAGCTGTTGGGAACAGCCCTCGGTGCCACTTTGCTGCAGCTCGTGGGCCGAGACTGAGCTCTTGCCTGCCTTTCCCTGCCCTACCAAAGGGGCCGGTATTTGGGAATGGGGCTCATGATGCTGTGTTAAAAGCGGGGCAGCCGGCACCAGCCTGCCTGCCCTTCCACCCCTTCTCCCCTGATCCGTGCGCATCTCCTGCTCCAGCCCCAGCCAGTCCATGCGCATCCCCTACTCTCTGCAAGCGTCCTGCTCTGTGCTCCTCCCCTGCTCCATGCAAACTTGCTCCACGCACATCTGCTCTGCGCACATCTGCTCCATGCACATCTCTTGCTCCATGCACATCTGCTCCGGCCACGTTGCTCCGTGTGCGCCTCTTGCTCCGGGCACGTGTGCTGGGTGCCCACCTCCGAGGGGAGCAGGCTGAGGGCCAAGGATGGAGCATGGTGGCGGCACCCGGGTGCGCCCCGATGCGATGAGCCCACACACGCACCCCCCCGGCGGCAGCAGGTGCTCCCACCTCGCCGAGCGCTGCCACACGCAAACACCCCCTTTGCAGGCACGGGCTGAGGGTGAAACACACTTTTCAGGCAGAGGAACCCCGTGTTTCTGTCACTGCTGCTGCCTGTAACCTTGAAAGCTGCTGCAGTTGCTGGTTTCTAACTTTATCGACTTTTTACTGTGAAATCAAAAAAGAGAAGTGAAACAAGACAGTGCGAAACAGCAGCGTGTGTGTACCCAGGGGAGATTTATCTGCCAGTAGAGATCCTCTCGGGGAGAGAATTCTTACAGGGGGAGAGGACCCACTACTGAAATTCATTTGCATGACTGAATAAGCAACCCCTGCTCCGGGGATATGCCCTGGGAGCGGTTTTGGGTCATTTCTTTCTCGAGGGCGCTCAGCACCCCGTAAGCACAGTGGCGGGGGGGCGGGGGGGGGGGGGGGGTGGACAGGAGGGG
>NW_009661368.1:4865411-4878458 GCF_000708025.1 Charadrius vociferus
CTCCGAGCAGGACGCAGGAGTTGCCCGTCCTCTGTGCGGGGAGGAGACCGAAGCTCGCGGAAAGCTCACGTCAGGATTGCGAGCGGGAGTATGTAAAATATGTGGGTGAGACCGAAACCGGGGATAGACCTCGCAGACAAGGGGAAATGAAATTCGAGGGGATTTAGGGCTTTTTAAGCACTGGTCTGGGTCAGGAGGGGGGAAATCCAGTTTGATACAAGCATATGCAAAGCGGCGAGTGAGCTGAGCACCGTGGAGCGTTCTGCACCTAGGAAAGGGCCCAGGTCTGCGGCTTACTGCCCAGGCGAGGGATTTAGTGGTTATTATAGGAAAATCCTTTAAGCCACCAGCCCGGGGTGTGCCGGCAGTGAAAGCACAAACAAGCACCCGAGCGCAGACACAAGGTAGGAGCGTGCCGGGGAGCGCGTCGCTCGGGGGGCGATATCTTGCTTGGGGGACAGCACAGGGTGACGCTGAGGTCAGGCATGTACTACTCGTCCGCGGTGGTTTCCTGGTGCCGCCGGGTGTCACGTCCCGCTGAGTCGCCCCGCTGGGCGCTCGAGCGAGAAAGGTGGGTGCTTGTGCCAGGTCATGGGCTGCAATGGTGGTGGGGGGCACGGGGCGATGCTGGGGATGGTACCCACCGGGGTCCTCCTGCCCGCAGCCGCGGCTGAGCAAAGGTGGCTTCGCCGTGGTGCGGAGCGGAGGCGGTGGCAGGACGGGCGGTGGGAAGAGGCTCAGTGTCCCAGCCGGGGAGAGGACATACCAGCTCCAGCCAAGGTTTTGGCAGTGTCCCAGTGCTGGAACCCGCACCGGACACCCAGAGCGGCACCGTGCCGGGGTGAGGATGTCAGGGGGGGTGGATGAGGCTATGGCGGTGTGTCCTGGCAAATGGGCCTGGCAGCGGCCCCCGCCATGCGAGAAGCTCCCGGCGTGTGGGTGGTGTGTGTAGGTTAGCCGGGGTTTTCCTCCATGTGGTCTATGGTGCTGGGACCTCATGGGACGGCGAAGCCGAGCAAAGGGGTTGGGGAGAGGCTGAGCTGGGCTGCGCCGTGATGGGGGTCTGTGCGGACCCCCACCCTGAGGAGGGGCAGAAAGCAGGAGCCGGGAAATGGCCAGGGGATGCTCGGGGGCTGCCCCAGCATCTGCTCCGCTCCCGGCTCCAGGAGGTGGGAAATGGCTCCTGGAAGTGCCGAGGTGAGAGGGCTGTCAGACTCTGCCGGGGCGGCAGTGCGTGCCGTGCCACCGAGCCAGCGTGGGAGGCACGGGCCGTGCCGAGAGCCAGCAGGGAGCATGAGCCTCCAATGGAAAACATGGAATAACAGAAAGCAATTAGTCCGGAGAGCGTGACTGACGGAGGAGGCTGGTCCCAGCAGCGAGGGGAGGGGGAGCAATGATTTAATTAATGCTGAGGAAGAGCATGGTCTCAGCTAGTGCATGGGGCTGGCTGAAGAAGGGGGGTGTGGGCATCTCCCTGGTGTCCTGGGGGACAGGAGAGGGCTGGCAATGCTCGCGGGGGAGAGGGACAAAGCTGAGATTGTGCTGGAGCCAGGGCTGAGCAAGGAGAAAAGGGGAGAGACAGGGATAAACGCCTCGTGCCCTGCCCCAGGATGCTCCAGCTCCGCTCTGAGAAGCAGAGACCCCCCATGCTGGCAGTGCCTCTCATGGTGACAGTGCCCAGGGGCCATCGCGTTTCCCGGGAGCCCATGTTGCTCCAGCTTGTCCCTTCCAGCGGCTGACGGGGCAGCGGCTCAGCCAAGGCCCTGATTTGTGGATGTCTCTGTCCAAGATGCCCTTGGGCTCCTGCTCTGTCTCCATCCCTGTCCCCATCCCTGTCCTTGCCGCTGTGAGACTGTGGTGGCCACAAGCCCATCCCCAGAGAGAGACAGGCTGGTCCCTTTGCGCATCATAAGCCAAGCAGCCATGGGTCCAAGAGAATCCGAAGCCACAGGGACCCCACAGGGCCCCCATGATGCCACAGGCACACGGTGATGCCACGGGGACCCCGTGATGCCGTGGGGATGCTGTGCCATGGGGACAGCGATGGGGAGCAGCTGGGGTGCTCGGGGGGGGCGGTTGGAAAGGGTGAGAGGGTCTCAGGGACACTTTGAATGACCCCAAGAAATGACATACGGGTCTCAACTGTGCCCATTGACTGCCCCGGTCTGAGCTCCTGCTGGGAGAGGGAACCGGAGGGAGAAGCCCTGGGATGCTGCATGGCCGGACCCCACTCCCACCAGTTCCAAACCCACCAGCTCACCCCTTTGCTGCTCCCCATTTCTCAGGCCTTTCCTTGGAAAAGCAAGGAATGAAGCCGAAGTAAAACAGTGACACGCTTTACGCTGTTCCTGATTTATTTCACGTCTTACTTATTGAATCTTATTCCCCGGTTTCACGGTTATTGTGGATTTTTATTAAAGGGGATAAACAGGTCTGGGATTTGGGGTTGTCATAGGAACTGTTTCGGTGCTGCAGCCTCACTGCCAGCCTCATCCTCCCCCCCGGGTTCCTGATGGAGCGAGGGCTCTCTCCAGCCTGGTGGAGATTGCTCCAGCCCCCCAAGCACAGCCCCAGTGAAAACCACATAATGGGACAACCACTGCCTGGCACTGGGGCGCCCTGCGGGACCCCCCCAGGGTGTGCAGGGTGGGGGTGGGCTCCTGGGCACTGCCCGGCCGTGGCCACGCCACAGCCTGGCCCTGCGGCCACGGGGGGGGTAAACCGGGACCCCCGGGCTGCCATCGAGGGCTTTAAGCTGAGGAGAAGTGAAGGTGCTTGGAGGATGTTGCTTGTCCATGTGGATTCTCTGGTGTCTAATAGGAGGTTGTGCTATTGTAGCTATTGCTCTGCGAACCTCTCTGTCCGACCTGGTATCGTTTTCATTAAATCTCTGGAGCTGATGGGGTGTGGGGCACATTGGGGGCTGCCCTCCAGCTGTTCCCCATCTCTTCTGTTGCATCAGAGGGGGCAGGCAGTGAGAAACGAAAGTGTCAAACACATTTCAAAGGAAATCCTTCATGCCAACACTCCTTTGGCCCGCGTGGTCCTTCGCTGCAGGATGTCGTGGAGGCCAAGGCTCTGGCAGTGATTAAAGAGGGGTTTCCAGGACTGTGGGACGAACAGGAACACGCAGTGCTTAAGAAAGACTCACTTTGTGCTTTCGGTGTTTGACGGGACATTGCTCAGGGACAATGGCCCTCCAGAGCTGGCACGGGGAGGGTGGATCCAGCTGCTGCTCTTGGTCCTGCCGGTGCCCGAGAGAGGGTCCCAGGGCCAGCAGGAGGGGTGTCCTGCCTGCACTGGGGATGCCCAGGGCTCCTCACATTGGGTCAACTGACAGTGACACGTTGGAGTGGTCCTGATCCCCTGACATCCGCATGTACATCACGCCCTGAGTGAGCCTTGCACACGACCTGGCATATTCCGGTGGGTTTTGTCCTGGAAAAAGAGTTGGGGGCTACTGCTCAGGATGGGGAAACCCATTGGGGAGCTCCCCTCCCCTTTCCGTGGCAGTGGGCGGCACTGGGCGTCCCCAGCCGGCAGCAAGGGCAGGATGCTGCGGGGGTCCCCACGGCTCCCCGCTCCTCCTGGCATGGAGTGACCTTAAAGCTTGGCCGTGCTTGGATGCAGCCCCGGCGCTGGCAGCGCCCCGAGCCCGGCACAAGCGTCCCTCTGAGGAGAAGTGCAGGGAAAGGGGAAAAAAAATATTTAGAGAGGCAGAAGAAAAGGGGGAAAGCAGGCGCGGCGGGAGGGAGCCACGGAGAGGGCTGAAAGCGTGTTCTCAGTGGGCTTTTGTTCGCCCCAGACGTGCCCGGCAGCGCTGCCAGCACGGAGGGGCTGTGCCGGCGCCAGTGGCTCCCAGTATGGTGCAGCCAGGCGAGCCCGGTGCTCCGGCAGCCTGCCCGGCACCTCGGCCCAGCGAAGCATCCCGTTAGCAGGATGCGGCCCCTGCGGAGCCTTCGGCGGGGAGCTCCATCGCTGCCGGCCGCGCGGTGGACAGCACGGCACCATCGACGACGCGCTCGCTAAAATAATTGCTTCTGACAGATCCATTTCTTCCGCAAGGTTCAGGCTTAATTTTATAATGGTATCGGTAACTATGGCAACGTGTAAAAATAACGTATCCCCGAGCCCAGTAAATTCTCCGTAAACAGCTCCCGGTCTCCGGGAGCCGAGGGAAGCCCTGGCCAGGCGGGCAGCAGCCCCCTGCCCGCAGCGCTGCCACCGCCGGCTTCCTGCACCCGGGTTGGTGTTTGGGTTAGGATTCACGCGATGACTAATTAGCGGTGTTAACTGCTTACGCCTTGGGATGATGATTTGGTTTGCTAATCCTTCGGGCTCGGCAGAGCTCGCAGCGGCTAATTGGGTGGATATCATTAATGCTGGCGGTCAGGAGCTGCTGTTAAAGGGCTGCAGCGCGACGAAGGCCGGCGCATCCCTCGTGCGCGTTGCAGGGCAGATGCTTTGACACCGCATTTTGGGGTTCCCTCCTGGTACTTGAGACCCGGCACGGGGCTGGCAGCCGCCGGGGGCCGTACGGGGCTCAGACCCTGCGTTGCCACCAGGCCAGCAGCCCCGTTTGCACCTACAGCCCCGTCCCAGAGCTGCCGCTGCTGCACATGCATACACATGTGTGCAGACACATGCAAACACACACACACGCATGCACACGCATGCATGCACACATACGCACGCAGAACAGGCTTCCCATGTGCAGGTACCCCCCCAGCAGACATCAGCTGGTGCCGATGTGTGTCTCAGCTCAGACGTCTCTGGTCACCACTACTAGTAGATAATCCCAGGCAATATTTTCTAAACCTGTTAGACATCACTCAGGCCCTTTAAATCCCTGATCCCCCTCCACGGCTCCGGCAGGCCGAGCTGCGGCGCAGGACGGCAGCATTTCGCAGCTTTGATTTGCAGCTCCTTATCGGGGCCAGGCCAGACCCTTGGGACCGATGCAGTCACCAGGAGCGCGGTGGATCTTGCAGAGCCAGATTAATCCTCCTGCTTTTTGTTGCCCTTCAGCTTAAAAAAAAAAAAAAAAAAGAAAAAGACAAAACAACACAAACCCCTTGCAGAAGCATTTTCTGTGAGCTCCCAGTAGCAGACCAGCATGGCCCCAGTCCCGCGGAGGTCAGGCACCATGGATGTGCCGTGTCTCAATGGGGCCAAAGCAAACAGCCCCAAGCCCTGGGAGACGGCCGCTAAGCCGCAAGGCTGCCGTGGGGACAGCATGGGGACGGCCACCACGGGGACAGTCTGGCGTCAGGGCTGGGAATGGCATTGGTGGCGCTGGGAACCGGTCAAGACAGCAGCACCCCCCTCCAGGGCTGGGTCTGGCCGTTTCGGGGGGTGGGGTGGGGTGGTGGTGGTGGTGCACCCCCCCCCCCCCATCCCAGCTGCTGTGCAATTGCTGTGTCTGCCATGATGCATCAGATACGGCACTCTCACAAATAATCTCGGTAAAAGCCCTCGCTGCCAGCCACACCGTTATCTCTTGGCACCCTCGTTAATAACACTCAGTAAAGGGTGACGTGGGGTTGTACAGGGTCTCCCCCACCCCATGTGTCCTGGCTCACCCCTCTGCTGGGGCATCTCTTCGGCTCCGGAGGTGCAAGTCCCTGTCCGGCCAAAGTCCAACAGTACAAATACCCCGACCAAGCCTGGGCTTCAACGTCCCGCAGCCGTCCCAGTGCCTCCAGTGAGAGCTCTGACAAGCAGGAAGCGATGGGCTGAGATAGCTTAACATGATAAATCCCACCACGTTAGCATTTTTATTTTCATCTGCAGCTGCCGCAGGACTTTATCAGGCAGCTCAGCCTTCAGTGAGTTACAGCAGCCGTGCCTGGGAGCGCGCGGAGCATTATCTGCTATTGCAGCGTTGGATGCGCTTTCATGATAACAATTTGCAATCAACAAAGAACTTTGAGAGGATGCGGGGGAAAAAAAAGGCAGAAGAAAACTGAGATGATATCTCTCCTCCCTCGGCCAAGCTCCTCACCCCACCACGGTCCTAGCGGTACCGCCAAGGGGAGACCAAGGTCTTCTCTAGCATCGTTCCATGGGGTTGTGGGCTCAAAGGCACCCGCTGTTCTCACGTGCATCCCCACAGGCTGCACCTCATCCATCCACCCGCATCACCCTTGGCCTTGGCCTCCAGGCTGTCCCACATGGTCCCTGGCTGTCCCCAGGCACGGGCACGGCACTGGCAGCCCCCAAATTAAGAGCAGAGGACAGCTGGAGGAAGATGGGCTGCATCCAACATGAGGAACTGCCAGCAGCTCTGGAAGGGTTCTGGCTTGCTGGGGAGAGCCACAGCTGTAGGGGCTCGAGAAGGTGAAATAAATTGGTCTGGTGTCAGCGTGACAAGGCCTCCCGTTAGCCCCCAGTACAAGAATTTGGCCATGGGCTGGGGGTGAACTGTCTGTGCGCTGTGGGGATCTGGGTACAGGCACCGTCACCACGTCCCCGTGGGCCAGTGCGGTGCAGAGCATCCCCCTCCGGAGCAGGGATGAAGGCTTCAGCTCAAACAGCTCCCAGGAGCCCGTCAGTGATTAACACCCGGCTCTGAAACACCCCCTGCACGGCTGGAGCTCCCTGGCTGCCCTCCCCTCCCTGCCACTTTCTCCTCCACAGCACCACTGCTCCTGGGGTTGAGCATCCCTTCCATGCCCATCCCGGGGTGGCGAAGGGTCCCAGGGCAGGCACCGCTCGCCTTCAGAGCCCCAGGCAGCCCCGGTGCTGCGGTGGGAGCCCCGGAGAGCTGGGGTGAGCCCCAGAGAGCTGGGGTGAGCCCCGGCTGTTCCCCCCAGTGCGGATATCCCCCACAGCCCCTGAGCTTTGCAACTGCTGGCACAAGGGGTGCAGGATTGGGGCCGCCCTGTGCCCCTCAGTGAGCTGCCCTGGGTGGGAGCTGCTTCTCACCCCGGTCCCCGTCCCTGCGCTGTGCACGTGCCGCGGACGCAGGAGGCTGCGGCGTGGGACTGCTCGGATTTTGCTCAACCGCTGCGCCCACGGCCAGCCAGCAAATCCTCCTCCAGAGCATGGGGCAGCACCCTGCCTGCGAACAAAGGTCATCGCAGCCCTCCGAGCGCTCACGGCAGCTAACCGGGCAGCGAACGCCCGCCCTGCCAGGTCCTGTCCTTCCGAGCCGCTCCCCCCAGCCGGATTTTCCCAGCCTGTCAGCAGTTTCACCCAAAACCCTCTGTCCATCGCCTGCAGGTCAGCCCGGGGCAGCTTCCAGGCCAGGCACAGGATATAAACCACCTTTCCTGCTCTGACACAGCCGGGAGGAATTCCCCCAGTCGGAAGCGTGCAGGGCTGCGTTAAGGAAGCCTGGCGGCATTGCCCGGCTTGCAGCACCCCACAGAGTGCCGCTGCCGAGCGGGAGCAGCGCGGGAGCATTGCACAACCCTGGGACGGGCGAGCCGTGGTGCGGATGCGGTCCCCACTGCAGCCCACATGCTTTGCTTTTCGCTTGGCGGGTGATGGTGGATGGCTGAATAGGAGCCGGCAGTGTGCCCAGGTGGCCAAGAAGGCCAACGGCGTCCTGGCCTGTATCAGGAGTAGTGTGGCCAGCAGGACTGGGGAAGTGATCGTCCCCCTGTACTCGGTACTGGTGAGGCCCCACCTCGAGTGCTGTGTTCAGTTTTGGGCCCCTCACTACAAGAAGGACGTGGAGCATGTCCAGAGAAGGGCAACGAAGCTGGTGAGGGGTCTGGTGGACAAATCTTATGAGGAACGACTGAGGGAAGTTGGGGTGTTCAGCCTGGAGAAGAGGATGCTGAGGGGAGACCTTATCGCTCTCTACAACTACCTGAAAGGAGGGGGTAGAGAGGTGGGGGCTGAGCTCTTCTCCCTGGTGACAAGTGATAGAATGAGAGGAAATGGGTTCCAGTTATGCCAGGCGAGGTTTAGATTGGATATTAGGAAAAATTTTTTCACTGAAAGGGTTATCAAACATTGGAATAGGCTGTCCAGGGAGGGGGTGGATTTGCCATCCCTGGAGGTGTTTAATAAAAGGGTAGATGTGGTACTTGGGGACACGGTTTAGAGGTGCTTTTTTTCGGGCTAGGTTAATGGTTGGACTTGATGATCTTAAAGGTCCCTTCCGACCTCAACAATTCTATGATTCTACGGCGGATGGTCTGGTGCCGGCTGGGCTCTGCCACTGCTGCCGAAGCCGAGGGTGACGGTGCGTGAACACCGTGAGCATCACTCCAGCTCAGCGAAGTTCAGCATGGGGCGGGCAGTGCTGGCATCCCTTCCTCATCCTCCCCAAAAGTCATTTTATGGACTTGGAGGGGACCAGCTGACCACGGCAGAGTGTTCAAGTGCCACTAAAATTAAGTGGGCCGCGATGAGGAGCCCGGCTCCCCAAGGAGGCTGCGGTAACAGGCGGCGGGTCCGGCTGGCGAGTGTGGAGGTGGCGTCCTCGGAAAATCCCCCGCGCCGGGAAGCGCCTCCTCCTCTCTCACCCCCAGCACCATCTGCACCGCCGAGACCCAAGAGCCCAGACAAGGACCTGAGATGTCTCAGCTCAGCCCTAAATCACACCGTGAATTCTCAGCCAAAGCAATTACAGGCAGTTCCCGTGAGCCATTCCCCCCCATCCCAAAATGTAAGGGGCAAAGCCCATGCACAGGCTGCTCACACAGCAGCCTCCGCTGCCCACCCCTGCCTTTCTTCTGGCAATCACAGCCCTAACGAAGCACCTGCAGCTCCTTATTACTCCCCCCCAGGGTCTCTCCCACATAAAGGGGTGGCTGGGTGCCCCCATCTCCAGCTGTGAGGTGTTCCTGGTGGTGGATGCTGCAGCGGGAGCATGCCATGAGCAGACAGGTACGATACACATCCCTCTTTCTTAAATTAGGATTTGCAGAGCTGGGGTGCTCCCGCAGTGGGTGCCTTTGCCCCTTCCCTGGGTCACGGTCTGGCTCGGCCACCCCTGTGTGCTGCTCCTTGCAAACAGGCTGCAGGTCACTTCATTCCATCCCTGTGTTAACATATTGCTTGTTATAAATTAGCATCAGATAAACTAATTTAAGCTCCTTCTGTACTGGATGTCTTGGATTAAATTGGCATGGTACCTAATGAAGCTGAAGCTCCATTTGTTGTGCTGGAAGCCCTAAATATCAGCAGTGTAATTGGTGCTACCTACTTTAGAAGACATTTGTGTGTTGTTTTTTTTTTTTTTTTTTTTTTCCTCATGGGTAAAAACCCTGTGAGGGTGCTGACTTGGAAGCCTGAAGGGTGGTGGGGAAAAGCAGGAGGACTGCAGGACGTGTCCGCTTGGCTTGTGGGCTGGAGGGGTCTTGAAATTTGGCTTTGGAGCTGGAGGAGAGATGAGGTGAGCGTGCCCATCCCCATGCACGTGTTGTTCTCCAGTGCAGGGATGGCGTGCTGGCTTGCGGGCACTGGAGCAGACCTTGTGTGGGCACTGGGGTAGGGCTCGGCTCTCTGATGTGGTTGCACACCTCATTTTGTTGTGGTGAACCATGAAAGCAGCATTTCTCGGGGTGCTGGGACTGGGCTGGGTTGTGTTTAGGGCTGGGGCAGGTCCTGGGCCAGGATACAACCAAGCGGCTCTCAGCTTCCTCAGGGCAACGGGTCTCTGCAACCCTGAGTGCCTTGGCGGGGGTGTGCGGTGTGTTATTTGGGTTTATCATGGAGGGCTCCCATGGGTTCTTGCTGATGCTTGGGCATGGTTCTGCACCCGTGGCCCCAAAACAGCACTGCTGGATGCTGGTTTTAGGGTGTTTTCTAGGCTGATGTCCAAAGTATTGGTGTTTTTTCCTATGTTTATCTCTAAGCTTTCCTTGCTGGTTTGGGTTTTGAGGCTGCGCTGAGACGAAAAGCCCTCTGGGACAGACGCGGTGTCCTGGTGCTATGTGGCCAGTTGGTCAGGAGATAGGTAACCTTCCCACTGCACTGTACCATGCTGGTCCGGGGCTGGGGAGCAGAGATCCTGAGGGGAAAAGTCCAGGGCAGGGAAAGAATGGCAATCACCTCCATCGTTAGTGAAACATGGCTCATTAATAGGCTCAGGTTGGGCACCACAGGGCAGGAACTGAAAACTCCCCCATCTCCATCGCCTGTGGATCCCCCTTCAGCAGAGAGAGCCACCGCCGCCCCCGTGGGCTATCGGTGCTGGGAGGGGATCAGACAGGCTGCCAATTAGGGGATGAAAGAACAGTCTGGGCAAAACCAGTGCTGCAAGACTTTCAGCTGGGATCGCCCTGGTGAGGCTGTAATTGCCCCCGTTGGATGCTGCTGGGCTCAGACAAGAGGGTCTTTTGGGGGACCCCTCCCAGACATGGGGTGCTGCTGCCCTGGTTGGGGGTCCCCGTGTGGGGAAAGATCCCCGCTCCTCCTGGGGAAGAAGCCACTTGTGCAGCCGGTCCTGCTGCCCACGCAGAGCTGCCCAGTTTAAAAAGTGACGTGCAGAAGCCCACTGGCTCCCAGCTGGGAACAGTGACAGCTCTGGCTGGAGCCTTTGTCCCCAGGAAGGGGACCAGAGCATCCCTCCAGCACCTAAATCTGTGGGGGCGGGTGAGCCTGGCTCAGACTGGCTGGAGCACGTGCCTTCCCTGAAACGATGCCGGCAGCGGGATGCGAGTTCCTCGTTGTGCCTCAAAGCTGTGAAAATCAACCTATTCTTGAAAAGCTCTCCCGAAATGCTGCCCCGGCCCCCGTGCTGGCTGCTGCGAGGCTCCCTCGGGAGACCCGGGCTCCAAAAACATCCCTTGTGGGAGCAAAGTGGTTTTGAGCTGAAGCCTGAGGATGCTCCAAAAGCAAGCGCTGCCCGCTGGCAGCACGGGGAGCCCGGCAGCTCTGCCCGCCCTGCCAAACGGCACAGCAGCCTCCTGCTCGCCGTGGGTGTTTGGTGCAGAAGGAAGCTACTAATGATGGCGTTGCGCCTCCCCGAAACGCTGCGCGCTCGTTCCGTCTCGGGCATCGGGCTCCTCTCCCCCAGGTTCGTTGCCAGCCTGTGGGGCAGGGGTTGCCATCCCGGGGTGGGTCCCCCCAAACCCCTGGTGTTCGAGAGGAGGGCCCCCGCGATGCCGAGTGGAAGGGCCGTGGGCAGGAGGAGAGGCAGCTGAGCCTGCCCATATGCTTCCTAATGGGGAGCAATAGCAGCTCTTCCCGGGAAGCTCACGCTGCACCATCTGCTCTGCCGCGGTACCTTCTCTCGCGGAGCTTTTTTTAAGCTCTAACTTTCCTTCCCGAGCGCTCTGCAGCGGCTGCTGCTTGCGTACGGGCTGTCTCTGCTTTGTAATCGCCTTGAAACAGGTTGTCTGAACCTTCAACGCCGAGCGGGAGAACAGCCCAGACAGGCTGAAGTCAGCCAGGCCTCCAGGAACCGTGCTGCCATTTAAAAATAACCAGGAAAGCGGCTGTGAATGGCTACGGCGTGTCCCCAATGCCTTCCCTCTTGCTGGGTACCCGTTTACCCTGAGGATCCCTGTTCCCAGACTGGGATGAGATGGGTGGGATGCAGTGCCCGTGGCAGTGTGGTTGCGAGGTTTCCACAAACCACCTCTAATCCCACGTCCCATTCCTATGCAAACTCATATTTTATTTCCACGCGCACGCTGCTGCGTGTGCCAAAGGCCAAACCCAACAGCTCTTCTGGGTCCCTGCCGCTTGCTTACGTCCTCGCCAGCTGTGCGAAGGGGAAATAAAAACAACGGCTGCAGCGGGCTCCCTGGGAGCAGCGCTGGCCACAAATTATTTTACAGTAGGAGTAACGCTGGCCACAGTCCGTGAGTGCTGCCTCCAGCTGCTGGGGGTGCTCCCGGAGGGAGATGCAGTGCGGATGCCTGGGGAGGCCGGTCCCGGCTCCCAGCAGCAAAGTGAGCTAAATTAAGGCTGGATGCAACACATGGGCGTAGCTGGGGCCGAGGGGGAGGCTGGCGGGGACGGGAACGCACGCAGGCTGACGCCGTGCATGGATTGATGGTGCCAAGTCACTTCAGATATCTTTGGTGTGTGTTTGTGCGAAGCTCTAAATAAAGCTGACAGCCCCAGCGGCTGCCTGGGGAGGGAGGAGGGAGCCGGCAGCCGGTCCCCTGGCACGACGTGGCACCCGGTGATGCCCTCCGGGCCTGGCCTGGTGTGGGAGAGCAGTTGGGTGTGATCTGGGATGCTGTGGTGTGGGTGGGTGCGTGCTGCTGGGTGCTACCTGGGTGTGCTGGGGCTGGGAGCCCCCGCTCAGCCCTGGTCTGCAGAGCATCCACCCCATCCCTAGGTGGGCAGAGGGGAAAGCAGGGTGGTTTGGGGACCTGCTGGAGCTCCTGCTGGGAACTACCAGCATCATGTCTGGCTGCAGGTGACCGTGTCAGCACAGGGGAAACAAGCTGGTCCCTGTTCTGGCCTTACTGAAGTGCCCATGGGTGGTGGGAGAAGCTGCAGCAGGCACAGAGAGCAGAGAATGTCCTTGTGCCTCCCCTGGGAAGGACTGTGTGTCAGGGAGAAGCAGGGCAGTGCAGGGACACACATCCCATGGATCTTCACATCCAGACACCCTCCTCTTCCTCCTCGCCCCATCTCCACAGCCTCATCCTCAAGCTCTTGACTCTTGCCGCTGCAGGCTCCTGCCCTCTCCTCCTCAGATGGGCTCCTGCTAAGCACCTTCCCCTGCTGAGGGATGTCACAGGGATGCCCCCGTGCTCCCGGGGTGTGACTTGAGAAGTGCCCCCGCAAGAAAGGGATGCAGGTATCTCCTCTCCCTCCCCATCCACCCTCCAACTGCCTGTGCTGCACCAGAGTCTTCTCTTTGCTCTGCCTGACCCCCACGGGCTGAGCTGAGCTGTCCTGTCCCCATGGCACCTCCAAAATGCCACTTGTGCCCCAGCTGCTGGCTCTGTGCGGTCCCTTGGATGGCACAAAATGTCCTGTGAGTTCAGGACCCCCAATGCTGCGTACCCCCCGGCATCCTTGTGCTTCCCCCCCCTCCCCAATTCCAGTGCAGGGATGCTGGGCTGCATGCTGTGGCCATGCTGGCCCTGCCGCAGGAGGACAGTGGCAAGCGAGGGGACACCA
>NW_009661368.1:4879101-4880296 GCF_000708025.1 Charadrius vociferus
CCCCCCCCTCTAAACCCACTCTCCCTCTCTGCTTCCCAGAACCAGCCCGCGATGGAGCCGCCTCCCCGCGGCCCCGGCCGGGCCGTCTGGCCGCTGACCTGCCTGCTGCTGCTCTCCCTGCGCGGTTGGCCAGGTAAGCCACGGCCCCGACCCGCCACGGGCTCTCCTGCTCCTCTCACCCTGCTGTTCTCTTGTGGGTTGGCTTGTTTGTTTGGTTTTTTTTTATTATTATTATTAATTTTTTTTTTTAATTTTTTTTTTTTCCTTCCCCTCCATCCTCATCTCTCCTCTCTGCTGCCCCTCCGCCGCACACCTCCCGCGCCGCGACATGATGCTCTCTCTCGCCGCGCACGTTTGGTTTGACCTTTCTATGAGATGACCTAGAGCGCGGCGATGGCAGAGGGGGGAGCAGGGCCCTCGCTCGGCGGCTCCTCTAGAAGCAAACTTCAAGGCAGACATTCCCCTTTCCAGCGAGACGAGGGAATTAGGCAGGGACGTGAAGAGGCATGTCGTTTCCACCCATTTGCTCGCACCCCCTGCCAGCTATGTGAGAGGCAAATCTCTGCAAGCGGCCCAAATTCCCGCTCGGAGGCTGCCTGGGGATGGGGAGGATGGTGGAGAGGGCAAGGGGAGGCTCTGGGGAGGGCTGCCTGCCTCCTCTGCTGGAAACTTGTTTTTTCTTGCTGCCCCCCTGCTTCACCCCCGATGGTATGCAGTTCTTGCTGCTCTACCCAACTGTTGAGCACCAAAGCGGTGGGATTGCACCATCTTCCCAGGCACCTTGCACCACCCAGCCCTGCTGCGAGCACTGGGTCACCTCGGGCTCCTGCTGCTTCCCCCTCCCCGGGTGACCCAGCCCTCCCCAGGGCTTGTGGCTCCGCCAAGTCTCTTATAAAAGCTTGGGGCTGCAGCACGAGAAGGGGTGATCAGTGCGTGTGCTGCTCCCTGGCTGTTTCCCTTCCCTCACTAGCAGTGGGAAGTTTCTCGCCCCACCAGGAACGAAGCCCTGTGGTGGCTGCTGCTTTCAAGGATGTTTCCTTTCTAGGATGTTTCGTTTCAGTGCTGATCATCTCGAGTGATATTGCTAAGGAATCGCTCTCCTTCCTGTCCTTGCACTGTCTGCACCTCTGGGGATGGACGGGGCTTTTTGCGCAAACCTTGTGTGGCAACAGCGATGAGCGTTCAGGAGCATCTT
>NW_009661368.1:4880412-4885770 GCF_000708025.1 Charadrius vociferus
CATGGTCGGTGCTTTTTGCGCCAACCTTGTTTGGCAACGGGTATGAGCTTTCAGGAGCATCTACCTGCTGAGCTTTTTGCCTGGTTTGTCCAAATTTCCCACCTTCCAGCCAGATCCCACTGCAAATAGCCCAGCCCAGGCTCCCGCGCAGGTGAAACACTGTCCTGCACGGGGGAAACCCATGCTCTTCCAGGCCCGTTGGAAATATTTCCCATCGAAGCTTTACTTGGGCAGAGAGTTGAGCACAAACTTGAGCAGAAAGCAAATGCTTTCAGCACAACACTCCTTGCTTTGAGTTGCCTGATCACAACTGAGAAGTGTTGGCCCCAAGCTGAAAACTCCCGGTTGCTGAAAGCCAAGAAGGCTTTGGCGGTGAGCGCAGCTTCTCAGTGAACCGCTGTGATTTCCTGCCATGAAGGAATGGCTGGAGCAAAGCTCTTGAGTTTAATTAAACGTGGCCTTGGAGTATGAACTCTATATTTCCAAGCTCAGCCTTAGGAAAAGAACCATCCTGGGGCAGAAAGCCCTGGGTTGCGAGGTTGTTTGCGTCCCTGATTTCAGGTGCAAGCACACTTTTTTTTTTTTTTTTTCCCCTCCATGCGGTAGAGACCCTGTGGTGAACCCTCCTGGGGCTCAAACTAAGCCTGAACTCCAGAAGAGCTGGCCCAGGCTCCCGCTGCCGGAGAGCGGCCGCTCCGACAGCGCTTCTGCAGAAGCAAAGCGGGGAAAAGGGAAGGTCCTGCAGGAGAGATTCCTGTAGGGCAAAGAGGAGCGAGATGCTGGGAAAAGCCGAATTGCAAAATCTGTGCCGTGCAGAGCCCTGCTGTGCAGGCGTTTCTCGATGGAGGGTTTCAGCTGCGCTTCCCGGAGCCTCCTCTGAAGAGGAAATCTGTTTGGTCGTGGGGCTCTGGCTTTCAAGCTGAATTTCTGCTAATGCTGTAGGAGGGAAGCTTGCAAATGGTGGCTGCGTGTGATCCGAGGCTTCCTCTGATGTCATGTATGTAAAATATAGCCTTTACTATAACCGTCCCCGAGCTGCTCTGGGATCTGCGTAGCTCTCAACAGCTACCCCAGGGTCTCTTTTCTTGTCTTCCCCCAAACTGCAGATTCCAGGCCCTTTTTATAGGCAGCACCTGTTAGTTTCCCCCACAGGCAGCCCTGCTGCAGGTGAAATTCCAGCAGGATTATTTTGGGGCTTCTCTTGCCCGTTGGCCCGTTCCTTTAGAGAGTGACCATGGAGCTCCGGATGCCAGTGACCAGCTGCACGGTGCTTCTGGAGCACGCGGCTCCTTACCCAGCTCCTTTGGAAGGAGAGGAAAAAAAAAAAAAAAAAAATTAAAAAAAAAAAATCTATTTTTATCAGGAAGCATCCAGGCAGCTTCTCCTGAATTAAACCCCGGCCTCTTGCAATCTGTTCGGTATCAAATACTTCAAAAGGTGGAATACGGGGCGGGAGGGAGGGGGGGAGGAATGTGTCACCGGGATGGAAAACTTGCACCGCAGCGGGAGAGCTGGGGATTATTTTGTTCTCAACTTAAATAGAATATCAGGAGGAGGGAGGCTCTGCCAGACCAGGCACGGCCCGATGCCTCTGCTCGTGCCTCTTGTCAGGGCTGGGAGCGCTCCGGGTCTGCGTAGCGAGGATGCTCCCACCTACGTGGGAACTGTCAGGTGATGATTTTCAGGGCTCTAAAATCCTTTGCTAATTCTGGAGTGTAGGATAGAGCAGATTACAGGGTCAGAGTACCTAAAGTCCCCTCGATCTCGGTGGCGAAAGGATTGCGCACCGACTCTAGGTGGTTTGAAATCAAAGTCTAAGAAAACAGTGTCATCGGGCGGCACTGTGAAGGTGCAGGTGGGAAGCAGGTCTGCGCTCAACCGATGCTTGCGGTGAGAAATCTCCACATGTCCTGTGTGTTTGCAGCACGAAGGCACCCCGCATCCCGCTGCTGGTGCACAGGCACGTCGTGAGGGTACGGGGCTCGCGTGTGCTGCTGGCAAATACCCGCTGGGAGGTGGCTCCACCGGGCTCCGAGCCCCACTGCGCTTCGGGGTGAGCACCCAGAAAGGAGAAGGAGGAGAGACATCTTCTCCTGGGTGCAAGGAGAAGCTGCGTGTAGGGGGAAGGGAGGAGAGAAGCTTCAGTGGAAACTTTACATTTTCTAACTTGCATATTCTGGGGTTTTCTATCAACTTCCCCTTTGTGTTTTCCCGTCTCAGGGGGGTGGGGGCATCGCTCTGCGTGCTGCTGCTGGAGTT
Organism: Charadrius vociferus; assembly: GCF_000708025.1. Taxonomy (NCBI): domain Eukaryota; kingdom Metazoa; phylum Chordata; class Aves; order Charadriiformes; family Charadriidae; genus Charadrius; species Charadrius vociferus. Next base: position 4,882,672 of record NW_009661368.1, read on the forward strand.
TGAAGATGTTTCTGAGCAAGCAATGAGTCAGGTTGGTCCTGGTGTAGGGCTGTTGGGCGCAAGGTCGGCAGGTAGAGAAGCTGGGTGGTCTGGCCAGGACTTGTGCTCCTTGGCTGGGAGGTGTGAGCTGGTCTCGTTAAGGCAGCGTGGTGTTAACGTGGCATATCGTGGCTGAAGCTCATGTACGGTAGATGTCCTGCAAACCCTGAATGGGGCGATCTGAAGAGCACTGGCTGAGCAGAGCTGTGCGTGAAAGTCTTTAAAGTAGCGTGGTGGCTCACAGCAGAACGCATGGAAAAATACCAAAAAGCCATATTTTAGTCCTACTTGAGAGGTTACCTGGAGCTGCGCAGTATTTTCTGCTGTGACCAAGAGACTGAGAGCTGCCAGGGAAGCCTCCTGCCGTGCGGCCCTGGAGGCAGCACGAAGCCCTTTGTCCTGAGAGCAGTCGGGGGCCAACTTTGGGAGCAGCACCGCTGTCGGGAAAAACCCTGTGTGGTGGTGGCCCCACTACAGCAGCACCTCTGGCAGCCTGTCACGGGATAACAGCATGTTCCCTGCCTGCAAATCCCTCGTCACAGGGAGCACGCAGAGGGTGCTCGCGCACCGCTGCCTGACGAGGGGGTGATGTGGGCTTGGTGGTACGAGATGCGCGCGGACCACCCGCAGCCCGGCTGCAAACCTGGGCTCTTGGAGAGGCGACCCCGCTGCCTGCAGAGACAAATCCCTGTGACCCCCGGGAAGGCAGGGACGTTGTGCCGAGGTGGCGGTGAGCTACAGCCCAGCCACGCACCGGGTATGGCTGTACCCAGCCGTGCTCAGGTGAAATGCCCGGCGCTTTTGAGGATGCTGCTCTGAGATCCCATCGCTGCAACTAAGAAATGAGCTTTGGGGTTGAGTCAATGCCCACACCGCTCATCCTCGCCACGCTCTGGCATTGGGATCAGCTCTGGTGCCCCAAAGCAGGCGCTTCCCCCGGCTTTCTCCCCTCCGGTACAATGTGTGCCTTGCGAGGAGATGGACAGATGGAGAGAGGGAGGATGAGGAGGAAGCGCTGGGCTCGCTGCAGGCCGTGTGGGGCAGCCCTCCCTGGCGTGGGGGACCCTCGAGGGGACACGGTGGGGAGGTCACCACCCTGCAGAAGTCTCTTAGGCAGCATTGCAGAGGGGAGCAGTGAGCAACACGTTCATCACGGGGTGCAGAGCCCCTGTGGCAGGGAGGGGACCTGGTGCCTGGCCCCCAGCTTCCCGCGGCCCCCGCTGCCTTGCGATGCCGCGTGCTGACGAGCGAGCGGTGAGGCTTGTTGGTGGAGCGAGCAATTAGCAATGCGGTCACCCTGGTCATGCAAAGGAGCTGGGGGGGGGGGTCTGTGCAGTGGGTGACTGGGGGTGCCAGGTCCCTGTGCCCAGAGCAGCGCCGTCCCCCGCCTGGGTCATGTCCCCATGTGGGTGCTCAGCAAGAGGCGGATGATGAGCGGTGGATGATGCTTCTGTGCCTTTGAACTTCCTCTACACATTTCTCAACCACCTCTTGCGAAAGGTCCGGGGGCAGCGGGCGATGGAGAAGCTGAGGAGATGCCGCAGCGGCGGAGCCGGCAGCGCGTGCCCTGCGTCACTGCCGTGCTCTGCACATGGGGTGCATCAGCCCCCACCGAGGACAGGGGCTCTGCTCCCCCAGATTCGGGTGTCACCCAAGAAACATGGGCTCACCTTGGAGAAGCCCAGACCACCATTGCTCAGACACAAGACCGAGGCTCAGCCTGGATGATGCGCTTGGATGTGACACAAACCAGATATTTGTCCTCCACACTTGTCTTCTGGGACAAACTTGTCTCGATGTTGAGTGCCGCTGCTGCGTTAGCCCTGGTGTGACTTTGAAGGGAAACACAACCCTTGGCAGGGCTGAAGCTTTCGGCTGTGAGCGTCAGCCTGTGCTGGAGATGCAGTGGACTAATGCCCTGGGCAAAAAGTCTTTAACTTGAGGACTCTGGAGAAGCTGTGCTCCTGGTAACTCTGGCCATCAAGATTGAGTAATTGCACAGACAGTGAGAACATCTGTGGGTACACCAAATACCGCTGGAAGTCAGAAGGGATTAACAGCTGCCAGAAATCCTCTGCAGGCTCTGTGGGAGCCAGCCGTGGCCGGGAGAGGTCAGAGCAGCTCCTCCTACAGCGGGTCCTCCTGGGAGCATCCAGCTGAGGATTTTGTCCCATCCTGGGGACGGCTGCGGCAGGGGAGGCTGTGGGGGTACCCAAGGGCAGCCTTCACAGGAGTGGCTGCCCTGGGGTTTTCTGGAGTGAGAGACGTGGGCTGCAACTGCAGCCCTCCAGGCAGCGAGGCTGAAGATCTGGCTGTGCCGATGCATCTCCCACCCTCCTGGGATGCTGGTCCATACGTTCTCAGCGCCGCTCAGCTCCAGCAGGAGTTACCTGCTCAAACATGACTGTCCCTGCGTGACAGTGACACCGTTTCTGCCTGCCACTTGCCAGCTCCGGGATTGCAGCCGTCAGCAGTGCCCAGCCCCTGCCATCAGCAGGCAGATTTAGGGGGTTCTCCCATCTCTCTCCCGCGTGGCTTAAAAATGTTCCTTTAAGCAGTGACCTGTACTGAAATCTCATTCAATTCAGTCACAATAACTATATTGGCATGGCGAGTGTTGCCAAAATTAACTCCTCGAGGAGCTGTGTGGGCGATGGGGCGGCTGTCTCTGCTGTTCCAGCTGCTTTTAGGGAGCAGCGGCATCGCTGGTTCCCATGGGGCTGAGCCAGACGGCTCATGGCGCATCTCTCCTGCGCAGCAGCGAGCTCGGACCCCCATCCCTGCTGGCTCTGGCTGCAGGTCCACCCAAGGTGGATTTTGGTACTGCCCGTTCACGGGGAGAGCGGAGCTCCTGTGGTTTTCCTCGAGACCTCAGGGGTTTCTCCCTGCCTGACCGTGCTTGGGGGAAGGTCTGTGGGCACCCATGGGTGCGTAGGTGAGGGGGCGCTTGGGATGGCGGCTTTCTGTTGGTGCGGGGAGGCGCAACGCGGTCGGCTGGGTTGGGGAGCCTTGTTACTGAGATGCTTCGAAGGGGACTGCTCTCCTCTGTCGGTGACAAGC
>NW_009661368.1:4886770-4898011 GCF_000708025.1 Charadrius vociferus
CGGCTAATGGCTGTGCTCCGCCGGAACGAATCAGGGTTTGGATTCAATGCAGAAACGGGACAGATTCAGTGCAGAAACCACAGTATCGCATCTGCAAGCGGAGCTTGCTTTTTGGAGTGCGTTGTGTTTTGTACCCTCGTTTCCTCCTGACTGACAAAGCCGAGCAGCCGTGGCAGGCAGCACAGCGTGCCGGCAGGCGTGGGCAGCTGGGATTTGCTCCACGGTTTAGCTCTATGGAGCATGATACGCGGCCATCTAGCAACGCTCTGTCTGGTTCCGCTGTCGAGACCTGTGGGCAGAGGTCTGTGCCCACTGCCGTAACCGCAGCCTCCCCCCGGGGCCGCCCGGTGCTGGCAAAGCCGTGTCGCCCGTGGTCCATGCGAACCAGAGCTGTGTGTTCTGACTGTCCCGCGGCCGGGGGGGATGGAGGAGAGCGTGGTTGGGTGTGCGGTGCCATATGAGACTGTTCTTTTATTTCCCAGGTGCGGGTGCCCAGGTGGGGCAGGGCTTCGAGCTGCAGCAGCCCCAGGACACGGTGTCGGTGACAGCGGGGGAAACGCTCACCCTGAACTGCACCACGTCCAGTGGCAGGCCTGCTGGCCCCGTGAAGTGGCTGAAGGGTTGGGGCAGTGGGAACCAGACTGTCTATGGGCAGACGGGCTCCTTCCCCCGCGTGACGAGGGCATCGGATGGGTCCGACACAGACTTCACCATCCACATCAGGGACGTTCAACCCGTGGATGCCGGCACCTATTACTGTGTGAAGTTCACCAAAACGGGGTATGGTGATGAGGTGTTTCGGCGTGGAAAGGGCACGCAGGTGTCTGTACACGGTGAGTGCGGCTCCCGGATCAGCTCCCGATGGGAACCAGCCCTGCCGGGCACAGCCCAGCCCAGCGCGGTGGGCTCTGTTCGGGCGAGTGGGGACGGGGAAGGGGCTCAGGGGCCCATCCCAGGAGAGGGTCCCATGGGCCGTCCCCCAGGCGCATCCGTGCCACCCGTGGGAGACCCCTCTCCCTGCAGCCCCGGGGCCGGGCAGGGGTGGCACAGCCCGTTCTGATGGCCCCACGCTTCTCCCCACAGCCAAACCCACTGTGCCGGTGGGCGGACGAAATCCTCCTACGACATGTCCAGCACCGTGACGCTAACGCTGGAGGCGGACGATGTCCGCTCGCGGCTCATCTGCGAGGTGCGGCACCCCACGCTGACGGGCCCGCTGAGGGGGACGTACCGGCTCAGCCAAGCCCTGCGAGGTGAGGGCTGGGGGGGGACCGGCGCTCGGGGCGTCCAGCTCCTGTGGGGCTGGGGGTCCCAGGGCAGGGACAGGGCACCCCGTCGGCAGCGGAGCCGGGGGACACCAGGCACCAGGCGCTGCCTCTCTTCCCAGTTTCCCCCAGTGTCCGTGTGGTCGCTGACCCGCCAAGCCCCGTTGAGGTGAACAAGACCGTGAACTTCACCTGCAACGTGAAGGATTTTTACCCAGGAGTTGTGGCCGTCACCTGGCTGGAGAACGGGACAGAGATGAACGTGGAGAATGTCTCCCGGCTGGTGGAGACCCCCCAGGGCTTGTTCAAGCTGAGTAGCGTGGTGGAGATCAAAGCGGTGGAGGAGAAGAACGAGTCGGTGTTCACATGCCGTGTGGTGCATGATTCCCAGGCCCCCATCGAGAGGATGGCCACCCTGTGGATCACCACCCCAGTCAGGGACGGAATGAGTGACGCATCCCAGACAAATAACGGTGCGTGAGAGCCACTGGGATTTGTTCTCTGCTGGGGGACTGTAAAATACCATCCCCCTGAGAAAGCCCCACCAGAATCTGGTTCAAGGACGCAAAATCCCCATAATGGGGGGCTCGGGGGGTGGGATGCTGGCAGGTATTGTCAGTTGTCCTTGGTGCTTATGACATTACCAGGCTAATCCCCACTGTAAGTCTGCAGGAACTCTGTTGGTACCAGCATTTTCAGGCCCGTGGTGACCTTTTGCGTTCATGTTTCAGGCAATTTGCTCTCAATCTATATCGCGGTGGCAGTGGTCTGCACTGTGCTGGCCCTGCTGGTGGCTGCAATTCTTTACCTCATCCGGGTGAAGCAGAGCAAGGGTAAGGAAACCAAGTGCACAACAGGGAAGTATCTACTTCTGACCCCCTTCTCACTCTCTTGAGCATCAATGCGTGGATTCTGAATTCATGGCTGTGTGTCTGCAGCTCGTGCCCAAAGGGGAGGATGGACCAGAGCTCTCCAGGTTGTTTGCAGGCTGCTGGGAAAGCTCTGCCTGTTTGCACTGCATGCCAACGCCTGCCAACGAGCAGACAGATATGCTTGTTGTTCCTTGTACCTAAAAATCTCTGACACACACCCCCCCTGCACCTCCTGCCCTCTGCCAGGAACAGTCCTGCAGTAAATGGAGTGAAACTCCAAAAAAAAAAAAAACCTGCAGGCAGTTGCCTCTGGGGAAAAGATGCGTATCTGCTCTTGCAGCAGTCTCTGCATGTGGGCTCACGTGCCTGGGGAGGCAGAGGGGGGGTTGTGTTGTTTCCTAGACTATTTCTTTCCTAAACTATTTCTCTTCCGGCAGGTAAAAGCTCGCCATCTGCTAGGTAAGTGTGGATCTCCTCTAGTGACTGAGTAAGCCATGGGGGCATTCTGAGCTGGACACCTCCAGCCCCCAAGAGGGATCCCCTTGGGATCGGGATGGAGTTGGATCCCCAAAAGCTTGTTGTGAAAGGGAAGGCAGGAGCACAGGCTCTGCTGATCTCCCCAGGTTGTGGTGCTGCCCTCGTGGTGATCTTGTACCCAAAGGTTTGGCTTTTGGTGAGGCTGAAGAAGTGGGTGGGAGCTGGAGCTCTCCAGCCTGCGGAGATGTAGCTGGACCAGTATGTGAGCAGATCCTCACCAGTGAGGACTCATCCTGCTGGGTGCTGCTGCGTGGTGGTGGTGTTTTGCATCTGAACCCCCCAGCTGCTCCGTCACTAGGGAAGAGGCAACGGGGCAGTCGGTCGATCTAACTTGTTTTGTTCCCCCTTTCAGGTTACATGAGCCAGAGAAGAGCAGCGAGGCCACTACCCAGGTGTGTCACACAGCCCCGGGGCCCGGGGAAGGGAGAGCAGCCGGGAGGAACCGGGGGCGGGAGTGGAGGGTGGTGGTTCCTGCATGAAACATCTCGGTGTCTCCAGTGGAGGGTGGTGGTTCCCCTGTGAGCCGTCTCAGTGGCTCCACACTGTGGCTGGAGAAAGAGGAGAAGCCGTCCCGGGGATGGGATAGCCACTTCCCAGTATCTTTTCTGCCTTCGCCCTCTCTCTTCCTCCTCCTCCTCCTCCTCTTCCTCCTCCCAGCCAAGTCTGGGTTTGTGCTGCCTGGAGAACCAGCTGTGCGATAGCCAGCCAGGCTATTTGTGGAGTTATTTTGCATTTGGGTGACGCAGTTATGAGCAAAGTCGTGATCAGCAGCAATCTGTCTGTCCCACCCAGTCTCTGCCAGCTCCCGTGTGGGCATTGCTGGGCAGGCTGGCCCCTGCCCACCTCTACCAGGACAAGGTGACGAGGTGGCTGCGGTGGTGGCTCTGCAGCCTGTCAGTGGCAGCGGTGGTTAGTGATTTGAAGATGTAGCATGGTGTAAAGAATCGCTGTGGTATGTCCCAGCTGGCTGCTGGCATCACTTACCCTGTACAAGCAGAGACCGAACTGTCTCAGGTCAAGCTGCAGTGGGATTGATGCGTGGGGCTTTGGGTTTGGTGCATGGGGTGGGTATGGGGCGCTTCTTGCTCATCCTCCCAGGTGAAGGACTTGCTGTCTCGCACAGGAATCTGACCCCAACAACCTGACCTACGCAGACCTGAACTTTGAGAGAGAGAGGAAGACCATCCGGCGGATGGTGGAGATGAGTCAGCAGTCGGAGTACGCCTGCATCCAGACCAACCGAGCACCCAATGGTGATGACAACCTCACCTATGCCGACCTGGACATGGTGCACCTCAGCAAGGCACCCAAGCGTCCAGCCCCGCACCCCGAGGAGGCCGGCTCCGAGTATGCCAGTGTCCAGATCCCGAGAAAGTGAGCAGGGCTGCAGCAGCTGCCGGGACCACTTGCCCCATGGGGAGCTACCCTGCTCCTCCCCGGGAGGATTTTCTTGGAAGCACTGAGTGTGATGGGAAGATGTACTGCGGTACCCATGTTTTGGGGTGGAAATGGAGCCTGCTATACTGTGGGGGTCGGCTCCCATCCTCAGAGACCTGATTTTTGGGGGCAGCTTGGTCCTGGGGCTGCCGGCTCCATCCCTTCGGGATCCCCCCACAGCCACGGGGACCACTCAGCCTCAGTGTGCCAGGTTTGCCTGCAAGCGGGTTAAGCCAGCGGAGCAGTGGCTCCTTGGGAAGCTCCAGCCAGGCTGAGGACATGAGGACAGTGCCTCCACGCCGGCTCCCGTGGGGATGCTGCTGCCTGGCCAGGCTTGCACGGCTTCCCGCAACCGCCCTGACCCCGCAGGGACCATCCAGGACCCCTGCGCTGCCTTCTGGGGCTCTCCGCCGCCTGAAAAACAAACTCTGGCTTTAAAGGAAGGACCTAAGCATCTGCCTCTTTCTTCCCAAGTGTCCCTTCTGCGGGACCTTGGTCTCGCACCAAGGCCAATGAGACTGGGAAGGCTGGTGAGCCGAGCACCCCCCCAACCCCTGCTCTGGGCTTTCCCCCTTCCTGCCGCCCAGGGAGGCTCCAGGTACGTCTCTCCGGCACAGAGCATCCTCCTCCTCATCTTCTTTTGTGCAGCCTTGCCCCGCACCGGGACCCACCAGCGCTGCCCCAGGCTTGTACAAAGCGTGCAGCTCCATACCGCCTGGGCTGCAGGTGCCCCCACCAGCCCGGGGGTGTGTGTGTGTGTGTGTGTGTGTCCCTCCCAGGAGCTCCCCGCAGGTACTGTGTAACATGTTTTGACTGTTTGACATGTAACTGTTAATTTTTAGAGCTAAAACCCAATGTTTTGTGTTGTACGTGGGTGTACTGCTATGTACTTAACACTAGAAGTAAGATGTGCAAAATTAAGACCGAGTTCTCAGTAAAGACCCCTAAACCCCATAGACTTTAAAACACTTACAGGGACCCCCTACCCACCCCCCCACCTCTGCCGTGGGGGTCAGGCAGACTTCTCCCAGCCCACCCGTGGGGACAAGTGTCTTCCATGTGCCCCCTCCCAGGGCCACCACACGGAGCCAGCACCCTGCGGTGGCTCCCGCAGCACCCGGGTGGCCTTGCACCAGTGGGCAGGCATGGGGCTGCCCCCATGGCTGCTGGGGGGGCCTGGTGATGCTTTGAGAACAACGTGACTGCTTGTACAGACTATTTTTTTTTTTCTTTTCTTTTTGCTTGCGAGATATTTTTATAATAAAAGTGAAAAGTCCTGTGCTGCTCCCGCACATAAGCATGTCCCCGTGCTCAAGGTGGTCACCCGCGCTGGGGGTGTGTGGTGGGGTGGGGGGGTCTGTATGTCCTGCAGTGAGGAGGTAAGGGGGGGGGTCCTCATCCTGCACAGCCCTGTGGTATGCTACAGCGGGAGGGAAGAGGAAGAGGAAAGCAGCAGCAGGTGGAGGCTGGGGTGGGGGTTATGGTGCTGGTCCCCCTGGGCGGTATGAGGGAGAGGAGCAGCCCACCCCCAAGGCTGAGGACAGACCAGGGTCTGGCAGTTCTTCCCCACACAGCCCTCCAGCAGCTTTAGGTGCCCCCATTCCCTGGGAGGTGAGCTGGTGTGCCCAAACCGGGGTGTAGGCAGGCTGTGCCGTGGGTGAGCTGAGTGTGCCAACGCTCTGCAGTGACCCCCCCCGAAGAGCTGGGGGCTTGGCTGTGTCTGGCCCACAAGCTGTGTCTCGCCAGGGCTGGGAGCTGTGGCGTGAGGCTTCCCCTTTTGACAAGCCGTGCAGAGGATGAGGCTACGAAGGAGAAGTTTGAAAGGGAATTTGCTGCCCAGGCTGGGCTTCCTCAGCACTGTGTTGCTGCTGGTGGGGTCTCATCATCCTCAAAGCACGAGTGAGAAGGGTACAGCTTGGCCACTGCCCTCGGCAGAGCTGCCCCTTCCCCGCTTGGGCAGGAGCATCCCTGCCCTCGCTCAGCTGGGGGGTGCGCTGCCTCCCCTAGGGCATGGCTTCGGGGGCACCGGCGATGAGGTGTGTGGGTGCCCCACATCCCCCTTGGCACCCATGGCGCGGGGAGGGTACCACCGCTGCCGCCTGCAGGTCTTGCAGCCAGCACCCCAACCTTGGGCACCCACGGTCCCCCTGGCTTGGGGTCTGTGGTCCCCTGGTGGCGAGGGCTTGGTCTGCCCCGTGGAGGACACTCAGCACCCGGCACAGCTTCGGCTTCATTGGCATCTGCCTTTTATTGGCTGGGGGGGGGACAGGAGCTGGGGCGCGGGGCCGACCCTGCCTTTGGGGGTTGTTCTCCGAGGGGGGAGCCTGGGGGGACCAGGTGGGTGCTGAGATGGGTGGGATGCGGCAGCAGCTCGGGAAGGGGAGTCGGGGTCGTGCTCAGCCAGCTGCCTGCCCCGGTGATGGTGCCGCGGTGCCAGCTCTGCCCAACCGCCTCTCCCACGGCCGTGCTGGCTGCTCGGGCCATCTACCAGCCCGGAGGGCATCATCCTGCCCTGGCTCATCCTTCCCGGTGCTCAGAGGCCGATGCCCTGTACATCAGCTGTGATGGTTTCTAGATCCTGCTGCGCTTCTGCAGCCACGGGAGGGTGGCGGATAACGCGGTCCTCCTCCTCAATTTGCCCGCAGGAGCCCTGGGGCTCGACCTGCGTCCACACCGCCGGCAACCAGAGGAGTGGCTCTGTCGTCTCAATGCACAGGCACCCTAAGGGGTGGGCAGGTGAACCAGAGAGGGACAACTGGGGATGGGGACCCATGGTGTCCTGGGGGGATGAGGCAGGGATGATGGTGGCCGCGCCAGGCTGGGCAGGGGATGGGGATGGGGGTGGTGGCGCAGTCCGGGCCGGCAGTGTGAAGACCGTGGTGCCGCCCATCCCACGCCCGGCTCTATAGGTCCAAGACCTCCCCTGAGTAGGCACTGGGGTCTTCATCCGACCGCGTGGTCACCTTGAACTGCCGCCGCAGGAAGCCCCCGTAGCGCTTCTGATTGTCCCACTTGAGCTTGGGCCGGATCCGGCGCAGAAAGCCGCCGTAACGCTTGTGCAGCTCCGCCAGCTCCTGCCCTTCAGCCACGGCACCCGCGGCCCTGGCCCCGGGTAGTCCGCGGGGGCCGCCCGCTCCCCTGGCTTGCGGCCAAAGCCCCCGAACTTCTTGCTGAGGCCGCCCTTGCTGTGGGCATTCTCACGCAGCAGAGAGAGCAGCTTCCCCTTGGACATCTTCTTCATGAAGCCCCCGTAGCGCTTGGCCAGCGCTGGTGGCATCTCCCTGGGACCCAGCTCCTGCTCCAGCTCTGCCTCATCCTCCTCTGCCTCCCGAGGGGACGGGGCTGTCCCTTCGGCCAGGGCCACCAGCGGGGCCAGGAGCGCCAGCGCCTTCCTGCACGTCTCCCACTCGGGGCCGGGCGGCGAGGAGCCCTGGCATTCCCACAGGCACATCTGCAAGACAGCGGCCACAGCGGCCCCGGGGCACCCACCGGCATCACCCCGCTGCTTGGGGTGACCCCTCACTGCCTTCCTCCCACCCCGTTCCAGGGGTACCCCCACCCCAAGCCCACGGATCCGCACCCTCTGTGCTGCCAAGCTCAGAGAAGAGCCAAACCTTGCGTGTTCCCAGCACCCTGGGGCACCCACAACCACCACCGCAGCAGAGCTACTGTGTGAGGTTGGCACTCACCAGGGGCTGGACACTGCTCTCAGTGCCACGGGTCTGGGCCGCGCAGAGGGAGCACTGGGTCACGCAGTCGGCGGATGCCACCGCTGCCAGGCAGAGGCAGAGGGCCAGCGCCAGCACCCGCCGCGCCATCTCACCCCGCAGCCGCTGCCTGGGGTAGAAAAGCACAGAGCCCGTCACCTTCCCCGCACCGGCTCCAGGGAGCCCACCACAGCCCCGCTGGTACCTTCGGCGCGGGGCACCTACCACCGCCACCTGCGCGACTGCTCCTGGGGACGTGCATCGGGACCTGTGCCCGTGAGACTCACCTCCGGTGCTGCTCCTGGGTCCCAGGCAGGGAGAGAAGAGGACAGGAGTGACCGGTGAGGATACTGTGGGATGCAATCCCTTTGCCTGGCTTCAGCCTGGTCGTTGGCACAAGCCCTGAGCCATGACCAGGCCCCCAGGGCCACCGAGGTCCCTGGGGCAAGGACCACCACCCCATCCCATCCCATCCCATCCCACCCCACATCCTCCATCGCTCCTTCCGTATCATTAGAAAGTAAAAGCCCCTTTTTTTTCTTTAGCGTTGAATTTCTCTGCAATATTGCAATTGCCGCGTTTGCGCGGCGCGGAGGCAATGAATCACCGGCTCTCCCGCTTGGCCTTGGGGAAAAAAAGCACCACGATCGGAGCCACCGGCAGAAAGGGGAGAAGGGGATGCCATCACCCAGTGCAGTCTCACCCCGGTTTGCCGCATCCCTCACCGGGGCAGCCCCGGCTCCCCTCCCTCCCACCCGCCGCTTCTGCTGGGCTGGTGCAGAAGGAGGGAGGGAGAAAAAGCCAGATTTCAGGTGGAAGCCTACCTGCGAGCCGCGACCGCCATCCTTCAGCCTGCCAGGAGCCGTGCCGGAGCCTCTTGCCTCCGTGGATGAGACCAGGGAGGACTGAACACGCCGTGCAATGGCTGGGAGAGGGGCTGTGCCGGCGGCAGTGCTCGGTGCCGCTCCAGAACCCCCCAGGTGAGGCTGGAGGGAGCAGTGCCAGCCCCAGCTGCGGTGCCACGGGACCGTGGTGCCACCGGGACCACGGCAGCCCCGGGAGCGAGAGTCGACCCCAAAGGGGTGCACTGGCAACAAGCACCCGCCTGCCTCCTTGGCTGCTTTTATGTGGGGTGGAAAGGCATGACCCAGAGGGATCTGTTACACATTAATGACGCATATTAGAGACTATTGTATTCTCCAGCAGTATCTGCTAATGTACTGTAATTGGTACTGATGAAGAAATGTTAATGCCACAGTATTAATTCATGCTAGATTAAAATTTAATTTGAATTATCTGCACCATCGTGTGTCAAGCTGTCTGCATTCCTCGGCTGCACCGCGCGCTGGCTCCGTGCAGCCCTAAGTGCATCACCTCAACGCGCCCTGGCAAAGTGGCGGGCACCGGGGGCAGGCAGATGCCCAGGATGGGCAGAGCCACAGCAGGACCTCAGCCAGCCCGAGACGCAGCGATGGTCCCTTATTGCCTCGCCGCCACCGAGACAGCACCGATGAGCGAGGACTCACCGGCTGCGCAGGTGGGTGCCAGCTGCAGCGCCGAGGGGAACGAAGCTCCCAAGAAAAACCGCCGGCTGCCTCCCAGCAGCCCCACCGGGAAAACATTTTCCCCCACTTTTCCCACCCGCTTCCCCTCCTGTGCCCCTGCCGCGCTCCTCTGCTGCCGGCAGCCCCGTGCCCTGCTGCAGCTGAAGAACCGAGGACTTCACGGCACGCAGGGGAGCTGCAGCTCTCCGGGGCTCAGTGGGACCAAGGACCCTCTGTGCCCGAGCACTCCGGGACACCCCACTGCAAACATACCTTGTCCAGGCGGTGCCACAAATGCCCTCCACAGCGCTCTGCCTGCTCCTGCGGCGAGGGGGGGCACTGGCAAAACTGGGGCAGAAAAAACAATGGGCTTTGGAAAAAAAAGCAGAAAGACGCACACAAAGGGAGGAAGAAGAAAAGCAGAGTGAGAGCTTGATCCCACGTTACCTGGAGGAGCCCTGAGGCTGCGGAGCCATCGCTCCTGCAGAAACGCCTCGACAAGATCGTGGCAGCGTCTGGCAATGCCAGCAGTGGGTCCCGACTGCCACAGCCACCCTCGGCATGTCCTACCTGTGTCAGGCATCTGCCGGGGTCCCCTCCTCCTGTCCCGTTTCCACTCCAGTTTTTGGTACTGAGGTTTTGCTCATGAGTGGAGAAGCCCCGAGCTGTGTCTGCGCACCCCGGGGGTCAGTTACAGACTCAGTGGCCCAAGGAGGGATGGGGAATCGGGACTGTGTGTGCCAGGCGGCACAGAGACTGACCCTCCCCATCGTGATTAATTTGTGATTATTTCTAGTGAGGGATGTGAACGGCTCTCCCAGGCTGAGCAGGTCTCTCCTCCCACACAGGTCTAATTCAGGCAGGTTAGGACCCTGCAGAGATTTCTAGCAGAGAAGAAGAATCACCTTCCAGCCGTTCCTTTCCGCATCTCGAAAAGTGACCTGGAAATGCCTTCAGGATAAATCTTCTCCAAAAAGTTGATGACTTTTGGAACAGAATTGCAGCAAAACCCAGCCCTGCGGCTGCTGCTTGAGCCAAGTGGAGGGGAGACAGAATGCCCCCCCCATCCTCTCCCCCCACTCCCTTTGCCCCTCTGAGCCCCAGACATCCCTGCCACAAGGGTGGCAGACATGGCATCGCCGTCGAAATGAACCCCAGCAAACCTCTGGACAGTGGTTCACGGGCTGTGAAACTGCTCGAGGGACGAGAGGAGCACCTGTAGCCAGGCGGGACCTCCTCTAAATAACGCAACAAGCTCAACCATGAGCCGCCCTCGGCACCATGGCTCAGGGGGTGTTTTTAAAGAGAGTCACTCTTTGGTGAGCAGGAGCGATACCCCAGCTGCGCCCACGCGATGGGAGCAGGATGACGACCCCAGCAGCCCTACCTGCCGCTGCTCCCCGTCCCGCCGAGCACCCGCTTCACCAAGTCAGGACGGGTCCTGGGTGATGGGTGTCCCTCCGTGGGTGTCAGGCTGAGCCGGTCATCAGTGGCGGTGGCAAGGCCACGCTGGCTGGTGGCTCCGCGGCGGTGTCCGGGCCGCCCACCGGACTCACCGCCCGCTGGCTCCCCACTCCGCTTTTATGGCCACGGAGTCTCCTCCTGCAGCGGGACCCGGCTGCGTTCGGCGCCGCGGAGCCAATCGGGGCGAGGGAAGCTGTGAATAATCAGCCCCGCAGCATCCTCACCACCTCCCGAGCAGGCTCTCCCGCCGTACCGGGGCCTCCCCGCAGCCCCCTGGCCACCCCAAGGACCGGGGTGCATGTCCCACCGCTGCACCATCACCGACTGCATCCCTCGGGGACCCCCGACAGCCTCGGTCCGCGGGGACAAAATGCTTGCCCCAAACATGGGAGGTGGCAGAGCACCAGGATGGGGA
>NW_009661368.1:4898794-4902072 GCF_000708025.1 Charadrius vociferus
GGGGGCCCTTGGGCAGGGCCGGGCCCCTCCAGGGGGTACCCAGCAGACGCAGCTGGGCAAACAGGGCAACCTGTGCCAGCTGCCTGTGGTCCCCCATCCCCAAGGCTGGTGGCCTAGCACCGCTTCCACTAGCACCCGCGTTTGGGGTGCCAGGCTCTGCTCTCCAGAAAGCTCATGGGACCCCATGGCTTTTGCTTGGAGGTGGGTTTTGGCTCACCTGGGCTGGGGCTGTACGGGCACGGAGGGACTGAGGGAGCGGGGTGAGGTGAGGGAAGAGCATCCTGCATCTCCCCAGGGCCGACGGAGGAGATGTCCCCTGTGAGACCCATCCCGGGAGGCGGCAGCACTGCGGCACGGGGTGGGGGGATGGCGGCTCAGACCCTGTGGGGGCACAGGCAGCTGGCGCAGCCCAAAAACCCCCCGTGGTGTGCTGGGCTGTGCAGGCACAGAACAAAGCGGAGGAGAACAAAACGAAGCTGCAAACCATCACAGATGCTGCAGGCATCCCCCCGGGGAGGTTTAACCCTTGCTGTCGGGACCAGCAGTCCTGTGGGCACCGCAGACTGGGTGGGGAGGAGCATTTCTTACACCAAAACCATGCTTTCTATCAAATAGCCCTCCCAACCCCTGAAGTCCACCCCTAAAGCACGACCTCCCTGGTTCAACCTGCTGTTACGCAAATAGCTCTGTCCAGGAGCCGTGAAGTGTCTCCGGGTGAGAGCAACAGCATCGCCCCAAAGGCCGGTGTGTCTGCCCGGGGACACGGGGCACGGAGAGGAGCGGGGTGACCACGGTTGCCGCCATCTCCCCACCCCAAAAGCAGACCTTCTTGCAGCACCCCCCTGGATCCCAACAGTCCGGGGTGCAGCTGCCTCTCCGTGCAGGGTAATTGCACCGGAGGGAGATGCGCTTCTGGAGATGAAGCAAACCCCACAGGCACAGAGAGAAAAGTCGTTTGTAATCAGGTTCCTTCCTCAGGGCTGATTCTTTTTGCTCTGGGAGGGAGGTCGAGATACTCCTGTCCCGGGAGCAGAGTCGTCTTATTTTCGATATGTGCCACAGATGTGCTGAGTTGGGTGAGAAGGTCGTCCCTGGGGCCGGTCACAGTCCGGGCAGGCACAGGGGGTGACAGCGTCCCCCTCGGGAAAGGAGCTGGGAGCCAGCCCACCCACCAGCAATTTTAATTAATATTCATCTGCCGCTTCCTAATGGGAAACTGTCTCTGAGTCACACTGACATTTCCCTGGGACAATGGTAATTAAGCACCTGGGTAAGAGAAATGTGCGGTAATAGAAAAGTTAAGTTTTCTTAACTACATGAGTGAAAAGCGGGTTTGGCGAGGAGGGGGACGAGCGTGTGTACCAGGCTCCCGCGAAAGCAAGTGGGAGTTAATGGCAGATAACGTCACCTGCAACAGCGGCACGGCTCTGCCCTGACGCCCCCAGCCCAGACACGGCACCTCTGGCTCCGCAGCCACAAGGGTGCCCAGCTCCCTGTCCCGAGATGGGGATAAGTTGTCCCCACAGGCAGGACAAGCTCTGCCGGCCACCAGTGCTGTCCCCAAGCAGCAGGACTGTGACTCAGTGCTGCCAGCGGGAGCATCCCATGGGAAGGCAGTCGCTCCGCTGCAGTTCCTCCAGCACCATCAGCTTTACCCTATTCAGTAGGACAGGGCTTTTCCAGAAAATCCTAAAATATTCCGTCTCCTCCTGGCCCTAAAGCGATGCTGGGCTGCTGTGGGCAGGGCAGGAGGTGGCCTCTTCGCAGGCAGATGTGGGCATGGGGCAGCAAGGGCTGCCTGCGGCTGCTGAGATGAGGGGCGAGGGATGCGCTGGATGTATTTCGTGGGTCACGAGTGACCCTGACAGTTCTGTGGGGAGAATTCTGGGGGGGTTAAACCTGGAGGTCTGCTCCCAACTGCCCGCAGGAGCCATGCAGTCTCCGACTGACCACGACAGCACTGGAATGAACCTCCGGTGGCTGAATCCGCATGATCTGGAGGCAGATGCCAGGCGGGCAGCGCGGAGCACGGGGAGGTCACCGCTGTGGGGGATGCAGCAGTGGGCAGAACAGCAGCATGGGGCCGGGAGCTGGTTCAGTCCCTGCTTGCATGATGCAGCCCATCAGGCACACTTGCGGGCACTCGGTGACCTCCCTGCGTGGGCAGGAAGCACAAGCGGCCACTCGACATCGGTAGAAAAAGTAGAGCCCATGTAAACACTGCGAGTCACGCCGCTGCCATTGTCCCTGCTGCCGGCACACACCACACCAGGCTGCCGAGTGGCACTAGGAGCACGGGGCTGCACGGCACGGCCCCCTCATCCCCAGGCCCGGGAGGTGAAGTGGCTCCATTTAAAAGCAAATTGAGTTCAAACCACTTGCAGGAGCTGCAGCCTGCACCGTGTCACTGTGCCGCAGAGGGTCAGCCCCACTGCGGGAGCCATCACCTGCCCCACATGCTGGGCCCTGGATGCTGGTGGCTCCAGGGGTCACCATCCTGCCCTGGGGGGACACACCAGCATGATGCAGCCCGGAGCTGCCGTGGGCTGTGTGATCAGAAAGGCACATGCCTCAGAAATGAGTCAAGAAACCAGCAATTTTTCGAGCTCCTCCGTAAACTGGCTCTGCAGATGCTCTCCTTGACCGTCAGCAGAGCGCCTGCCACTAATGTCACCCACGCGGGGGGCAGGAAAACGTGGGGAGAAGCAGCTGGAAAAAAAACCTATTATGGGGTTTTATCACCATTATCCCCCTCCCAGCCCATGGGGAGCCACATGGCTGCGTGTGAAGTCCCAAAATGCCGGGGCCGCCAGCTGCCCACTCCCAGCAGCACCAGGCCCTGCAGCCCAGTGCCAGGATTAGACCGCCCCCCACCGCCCGGGGTGGACGGATGCTCGTGAAGTCCCCAGCCGGGGTGTGAAGAGTGGTTTGGGGATGGCGTGTGGGACAGGGACGCCCACATGGGGACAAGGCCACCCCACCCGCCCACGGGAGCAATGCAGCCAAACCAGCCCCACGGGGAGCCAGGAGCCAAGTCACAGGGGACACAGCCATCCCGGGGGGGGACGACATGGCAGCACCGAGGGTCACAGACCGCAGCCCCCGGGGGCTTCCAACCGGCCCCCGCCGCCCCTCAGAGTCCCAGCACACGGCAGTCACCGTGCCCTGCATTTGGTGACCCATTTCCCATCCCACGGGCGATGCCCTCCGGGATCTCAGCGACTTTCCTGGGGAACTTCCAGCTGGAAAACCCCCGGTGAGACCCGGGGCGGGGGGGA
>NW_009661368.1:4903622-4943244 GCF_000708025.1 Charadrius vociferus
CACACCAGGTAACCTCTGGGATATACCCCTGGTGTTGCCCCCCTTCCCCCAGGGCGTCCCCACCCTGAGCAACCCCGTTACTCCCCCCCACCAGCATCACCCCATTGCTCAAATCCCTCCTTGACACCTCCTGCCCTCAGAGGAGCACCCAAAGGTCCCACCCCACCTCTCGCAACACCCCTCCCTTCATCTTAACTCGCCACTTTCGCAGTTTAACCATCTCTGGGCTCCCCCCACTGACCCCCTGGTTGTCCCAGTCTCCTCTGTCACCCCTGCCAGCCCTGGGGTCCCTCTGCACTGCAGTGGTACCTGCCCCAGGCGTGCTCCCTGCTGCTCCCATCACCCCCCTCAGCCCTGTCCCTGCAGGGCTCTCCCACGGGGTCCCTCTGCTGCCCCAGCACCCCTCTTTGCTGCCACCCACTCTAAGCACCCCCCAGGGACCCCTGCACAGTATCACCTGTCCTGGGCCCTATGTGTCCCCTCTGCTCTCTCCCCTCCTTCTGTGCGCTGCTCCCAGGGACACCCTACCCCTCCCCGTGGGGTCCCTCCCTGTGTCCTGCGTCTCTGCAGCACTCCAGCCCTGTGCCCCTCCTCCTGAGGGACCCCATTGTCACCTCCAGGCTCAGACCCAGCCCTGGGGAGCATCCCTGTGTGCTGCCTGCAGCCTTCCCCTGCACCGCTCTGCCAGCACTTTCCTCCTCCTCCTCCATTACACCTTCCCCAGGGCTCCCTCCGTTACCCTGACCTGCGCCACAGCCCACGCATGTCCCTCGGGGACCTTCACCAGTCTGCCCCGGTCACGCCAAGGGGACATCTCTGCCTGATGCAGTCCCATCTCATGAGCAGCCCAAGGCTGCAGCCTGTTACGGTGCCCTGCCTGTTCGCTCGAGGTCTTACAGCTTTGGGACCGTTCCCTGTGCTCTCCTGTCCCTGTGTCCCTCCCTCCCGCTCAGTGCTCGCTCTATGGGGACATCCCTGGAAGCACTGAGGCTGACACCTCTGTCTTCCCCTGGGGTCCCTCAGCAGCATCATGGAGCTGTCAGGGGTCACCTTCTCCTGCCACAGTCGATGACTGTGATGGTGACATCTCCAAAATGTTCCCTCCCTCTGCTCCCTTGGCTGCTTGTCAGACCCAGCTCTGCCAATGTGCAGTGAAGATGTGGAAAAATACCGGAGCCCTTTATCCTCCATGCCCCCGTGCCCCCCAGCCAGAGCCAGCTCACCACAACCCCTCCCTTCCCCAAACTTGTGTGCCAGGACTCCCGAACGCTCCTTGGGGAGCACAGTCTCCCCATTCTCCCCCAAGTGGAGGCAGCCTCCAAACCCTGTGCCAGGCACAGACTCCACGTAAGGCTGCCGAGACCTGAGCAAACCTCTGGCTCTCAGACTGCCCCTGCTCTGCCCGTCTCCTCCGCACTCCTGAGGGGACATGTCCAGACCCGATCCCGCTCTCCCTTCACGCTCCACACACAACCATCCAGGGGAGCCTCCCCAAAAAGGACAGTGTCCTAATTTCTGTATAGCCTGGGTGCTTCCTTTATGCGCTCTCGTGGGCATGACTCCCTGGGAGAGGAGCTAGCTCTTCCCTTCGGGTGTGTGTCCGGCCGTAGCAAGTCAAGCTTTCTGGCAGATATGGGGGTTTCCTGTTGCATCCCCCAAGAAGAGGTGGCACGGCCTGGGGAAAGCTCTTGGGTAGCTGCCATCTGTCTCTAGGTGGGGAGAGAGCCCCCTGACTTCCCTGCCGTGTGGAGGGCTTTGCTTGCCCCGGCCCTGCTGAAGAGGGGGAGCAGAGTTGGGCTTTTCATCCTGAGGCCAGAGCGCAGCAGTTTCACTCCCCAAACCAGCGTGCGTTCTCCCTTCCATCCGCCCTCCCCCTGACTGCTCTCCGGGCTGTGCTGTGCTGGCCACAGGCTCGGGCAGAGGCTGTGCTCGCTGCCTTCCCCAGCTTTGGGTCTGATAAGGCACTGATAAATTATTATTTTTTTCAAAACAAAAGCTAGAGCTAGATCAGCTTCCCAGGTCCGCTTGCTCTCCTTCCCTGTCTGCTGCGCACGGGCTGTGTGCGTGGAGCCGCCGTGCTTGTTGCTCCAGCCGAGGTAGCCAGCACGTAGCTGTGCTGCCGTGCCATTCTGCACGACCGCAGCTGGGCTATTTACGGGGCTGCACAGATGCTGTGCCAACGCGCCGGGGCTCAGGGCACGGGGGGCGGATTAGTCGGAGACTTTCTGAATCGGGAGCACAACTGTCGGGATACTGGGTGATGTCGGGTCTCAGCTGCAGTGCGGAGCCTGAACCTTCGTCATTTTAATGAGACGCGGAATAATAAATTTAAGGGCAGAGTGCGAAAAGGAAGCTGAAAGCCCAGCGCTGAGCCTGGAGGAGAGGCATGTACTTCAGCAATGTGCCTGATGCCCCGATACGCGCACACCTTTGGGGCTTGTGCACGGCCACGTGCCCCTCTTGTTGTTCCTAACCCGCAGCGGAGATAGAGCTGCTTTAAGTGAACCTGTATATGGTGTTGCTTCCTAGCGTGTCACCCATGGGGTCACCGACTCACTGCTGGTGTCAGCCACGCTCACAGGTTGCCCTGGCATCGCCCACGGGTGTTAACCATCGGTCCGAGCACCCAGGCTTCATGCTGCTGGTTCTCGTCTCTCTGGCGCAGCCTCTTTGCACAGAGGGAGTCGGAGGTTACACGCGACAGTGGGATGCTGGTTCTGCTGTCATTAGATTTTTCCCAGGGATGGTAAGCAAATTAGCAAGCTGTTAATGAGCTCCCAGGATAGGTGGTGGGAGAGCTGCTGGAGGTTCGGAGAGGTTAGTGTGTGCCATCCTGTGTTTGGGCAGGAAGCACACGGGGATGCTCGCTTGGTGACGGAGAACAGGTCTGGCCTGTCATCTGCATCTCTTCAGCTCTTGGCTGCTTGACTTCAGTTTGCGAACATCTCATCTTTAGGAAGCGGCTTGCCAGCTCTTTATGTTTAAAGCTGTTTGTTTTGAAGGCAGGAAGATGATTTAACAACTAAAACACTTTCAGATTATAGAAAGAAAATGAGGAAATATTACTCTTGGCTTAAGCCTCTCCTACTAGCACTCCACCCAACGCGAGGTGCGTGGTGCGAGCAGCTACCGCTGGCTCAGCGGCGTCCTCCCTGCGCTTGCTGACGTCCAGGGGCCAATTTTTAAATTGGAAGCTTCGTTATGTTAAAATCAAACCTCGGCTTGTTGGTGCCAGCAGGTCCTTGCTGGTGTTTGAGCCGATTCCCTGTGGGAAGGGGCTGTCGGCAGCGCTGCCGTGCGAATGTTCTCGCCCTCCCGCCTGCGTGCCCTGGCTCGGTGCTTCGAGCCACGTGTGGGCACAGGGTGCTGCTGTGGTCCCTGACATGGTGCAGTTCCTGGCTGAGAAAAGCCAAACCCTCCTACTCCCTGTGTTGGTCTGCGTGGATGCTGAGGGGAGCAGGAAAGCAAAGCCCCGTTGCGCAGGGGTTTAGCAAATCCAAGGGGGCAGCAGTGGTGTGAGCTGGGGCTGTCCTGGTTGTGCAAAGGTTTCTGCTCCCAGGATGAGTGGACTCTGCTTCCATTTCTGTGCTGTCACACTAGTCGCACCGAAGGGTGGCTCGCACCAGAGAAGCTGCTTTTCCTCGTTGGTGTTTTGGTCTCCAGAGCCAAGCTGTCCTGCTCTCAGTTGGCCTTTGGGCTCACGTGCTGAGCCCCTCTCCGACACTTTGGGTGTTTCATTTGGCCCCTCAAAGTGCACCCCATGTCTCCATCCTGTTCACGGTCCCTCCCATCCCCCCGACCTAACCTTCATCTTCTGCCGAGGGTGGGGAGGTGCAGCCAAATCTTTCTGTTGTGCAGACTTTCATTTCCATAGCAGTAGCCATGGATACAGACTGTTTGTGCAAATAACCAATATTCCCACCCACACCGATTACTGGCCATCGCAGGCACAGGCGTCGGGCAGCCCAGGGCTTGGTGTCCATGGCAGTCGTTGGCTTTACCTGCTGCTGGAAGTTTGCTTTCCCAGATGCTCTCTAGGGCTTTGCTAAAACAAATCCCAACTTTGTCAAATGGGTGGAGTTATTTAACTGCTTTCAAAACACTTGGATTCGTCTCTGTGACTTGTTAACTGTGGCAGAGGTGAGTGGTGTCCTCCAGCTTCTCCCTTATGGTGCTTGAGGGTAAAAAAAAGCCAAAAACTTAGTTCCTAGAGCAAAACGATGCCCTGGTTGTGTGTGCAGGCTCTGCCTGGCACCTGGGTGCTCTGTGCCGGTGATGTGGCATCTGGCAGCAGGATTTGCATCCTGGCATCGGCTAACAGGGCCAGGTCTGCCACCGGCACTCGCCGGAGCGTCTTGGCATCGTGTCACCGAGCATCATATCGCTGTTAGCTGATACAATGCTGTTGCATTTCTGCACGTGTCTAGTTTTATGTTCAAGGGAGCGATTTGCCTTGGCAGGGGGGTTGTGGAGTAGAACCTAGACGCAATGAATTGTACCTGAGATGCTCTGAGCTTGAAGAGCTGAGCGAGATGGCTGGTGAAGGAGGAAGCTGTTAGGGGCATAATATTAAGTAGCAGCACTAACGAGCGAGGCAACAGTTATATTCTTAAGTGTCGCTGAGATTGCACTTAAACGTTTCCTACTTGGGCCTCTAATTTCTTCTCTTTAAAGACTTGTTGGCACTTAAGGAAAGCTGTATGAAGTGGCAGAGCTCCCCTAGCACAAACACAACACTTAAACTCACAAATTTTAGCCTAAGAGGAGCCAGCGTGCTGCGAGGCAGTGACACTGGTGTGACTGCTATTAACAAGGCTGTACTGGCACAGCGTTAAGGGGTGTGATTTACTCCCCATTTGCAGTTACACTAGTGAAGCATAAGGTATAAGCCAGCCTTTGCGTGCTGCGGCACAGCTCAGGTGGGAGAGCTGGCATTCATGCAGAACGGATTTTTTTTTTTTTTTTTCTTCCATGTAGACTTGCTGCTAATTGTGCTTTTAGTGGCTGCTGCTTTGGCTTTCAGAGCCTGGGGAGAATTGTCTGATGGTAGTGTAGGAAAATAACCCTCCTCTTCCAAGTTCCCTGCAAGCACCCGATAAGACGTGCGCTCAGTCTCACTCGCAATGCCTGCACTTTGCTGCCAACGGGTCCCTCAGCGGGCTCCCAGGCACTGGGCTCAGATAAACGTGGCGCTGGTGTGTGACACTCATCAGGATCCTAAAGCACTTGAAGCCACAGCAGTGGCAGCATCACTGCTGGTACCCTGCGGCGTGATGGGTCCCAGTCACGTTCTTAAGGCCTTTACTATCTGCATAAACCAGACCCGTTCTTTGCCCGTGCTGAGTTAGTGTGGACATTCTGTAATGTGTCTGAAAACCCCACTCTTTCTTTTCTCCCTGTTGGTTAGGTGAGAGGATCCTGGGCTACGCGGAGGAGCCTTGCTATCTCTGGTTCGTCATGGAGTTCTGCGAAGGGGGAGACCTCAACCAGTACGTGCTCTCACGAAGACCCGACCCGGCGACAAACAAGAGCTTCATGCTGCAGCTGACCAGCGCCATTGCCTTCCTGCACAAGAACCATATTGTCCACCGGGACCTGAAACCAGACAACATCCTGATAACCGAGAAGTCTGGCACCCCAGTTCTCAAGGTGGCCGACTTCGGGCTGAGTAAAGTCTGCGCGGGCCTGACTGCTCGGGGCAAGGAGGGTGCGCACGAGAACAAAAATGTGAATGTGAACAAGTACTGGCTCTCTTCGGCTTGCGGCTCTGATTTTTACATGGCGCCCGAGGTCTGGGAGGGACACTACACTGCCAAGGCTGACATCTTCGCCCTCGGCATCATCATCTGGGCCATGATTGAGAGGATAACTTTCATCGATGCAGAGACCAAGAAGGAGCTGCTGGGGACCTACATCAAACAGGGGACTGAGATTGTGCCTGTTGGGGAAGCGCTGCTAGAAAACCCAAAGATGGAGCTGCACATCCCTCAGAAACGCAGGACTTCCATGTCTGAGGGGATCAAGCAGCTCTTGAAAGACATGTTGGCTGCTAACCCGCAGGATCGACCTGATGCCTTTGAGCTTGAAACCAGAATGGACCAGGTTACATGTGCTGCTTAAATTCAGGGCAGGGCACTGCTGTGCTTTACCGCTGGGTAAGTGATCTGCAGTTTTTGTATTATTCTGCCTGCTGCACCAGCCTGATAACGCACTTTGTAGTGACACAAAGGAGTCTTTTATGTTCCCAGAGCTATTTCTATAGTGATTCATCAGAACGCTGCTTCGTAATTTTTTTTTTCCCACCTATTCTACTGCAAAAATAAAGTAGAGGTGGGAAACAGAATTAGCAGCTGCACGTCCTGCTGCTGCCCAAAGCCCCAGCAGAGCTGGCAGGGCTGGACAGGAGCCCTGCTCCTCGGAGGTCCTGGCCAGTGGCTGAGACAGGCTGGTGCATGGTGGAGATACCCACAAGCACCCTGTGACATTAGCTTTGGGTCCATCCATCTCTCCCAGGGGCAGGAGCCCTCCCAGGGAAGGAGCTGCCAGTTCTGTCTCCTCTGCTGCATGGTATAATGCGTGTGGTCAGTGCTGAGATCACCTCGCTGACTAGCACAGTCCCCTTCCCCTCTGAGACTCAGACGGGACACCTCGGGGCTCGCTGAGCGGGCACCGAGTGCAGTGGCAGGTCCATCTCAGCGCGGACAAAGCTGTTTCCTTTGTTTTCACCTACAAGGCACGTGAGTCCGTCTCGTTTCGTTTCCTTGCTAAAGGCAGGACTTCCCTTTGGTGTGAACTGCAGTTTCCCAAACCCAGTAGGACGCTTTGGTCTCCAGCGTCTGAGGTTTTAGACCTGTGTCTGCTCAGGAAGGAAGCTTACAAAACAGTTGTGCTCAGACTGAGCTCAGCTCAAGCAGAGTCCCCTCCCTTCTCCCCCCAGTTTGGTTCCTAAATACTCTCAAGCTCAGAGGTCCCAGTTCTATGGCGTGGGTGGTCACACACGGTCTGGAAGAACCCCCAGGGACATTGGGTAGCTTGTGGTGTCATTAACCAGTGACACCGAAGGACTGGGAGGCGTTGCCTGCATGCCAAAGCTGTCTGTAAACAGGAGCTGTTACTAGGGTTTCTCTGGGCCAAACACTTCCATGAAACTAAAAAATTACAGATTACATGGGGTGAGGCTGATGTCTTCCCAGCCCAGGTTCTTTCTCAAGCTTCTGCAGCGCTGCCTGACCGAGGCTGGTCACAGGAGACCTCTGAATGCCTGTCCGTGTCAGGTGCTGGCATGGCAGCCCTTCCCTCACCCCGAACCACGCAGACCCTGCTGGACCAGAGCAGACCACAGATATAAGAGAGCGGAGAGGGATGAACCGGCTGCTCTAATGGGCAAACACCAGGCTGTGAGCGGTGCAGCCGATGGCTGTGCGCCGGATCCTCTCCCCGGAGCCACCCTCCAGCACCGGGGCGGTGGGGAAGGTGGGGGGCAGGTTTTGCTTAAAAAAAACCCCAAAACACAAAACAAACAAAAAAACCCCCAACAAAACAAACAACAAAAAACCCCACAAAAAACCCAAAACACTTAATTGCTGCCCACCTGAGTGTTCCTGAGCTTAAGTAAAGTGATGCGCTGCCTGTCCCCTCTGTGTGTGCGCCCTGGTAAGCTTTGCGCTGTTTGCAGAGAATGCAGAAATGCAGGCAGAATAATAGGCAGAGCAATACAGAAATGGAAAGGCCCATGGGGTAGGTCTAATTCTGTCACTGCTGGTTTGTCCAAACTGGTCCACAAACCGTCCCCTCCGCACCCCGGCACAAAATATTTAACGCCCTTAAGATTTCCAGCGCAAGTAATTGATGCGACTGCTTCCGCCTGGGGCTGGGGCTCAGGCTCGTTACTGGTCCCAGTGCAAGTGTGGGCTGGGGATTAGGGTGGGGGAGTGAATCTGCAGATATTCGAGCCCTTAAGATGGGTGTGATAAAGTCCTGGGGCAAAAGCAAGGGCACCCCACCTCCTGCCCCGGGGTGAGGTGTGGGTCTCCTCTGGCTGTTGGGAGCAGCTCTGCAGCGCGTCGGAGGGTCGGGTCGGGGTGTGCGGCCGCCATCTGCCATCGCTCTGTGCTGACACGATGCTGCTGAGTTATGCAACCCGTGCCCTCCGGGGAAAATTCATCCTGCGCAGATCTGCAGAATAGTACATACAGGGATAACAAACACCGAGGGGACAGTCCTACCCCGGGGCTGTTTGCTTAAAACCCAGCTGCCTTCTGCAAATCCACCCCCCCCACCTCCATCCGTGGATGAAGCCAGCCGGGAGTCTGCACCGATCGGCTCCGTCCGTGACACAGCTGCACCAGAGATGGATGCTCTTGTATAACACAGCTCGGAATACGTAGCGTGGCTGCTTGGCCCAGATAGGAGCTCGGCTCAGGCCATATGTTTGCAGCAAACCCAGAGCATTGCGCTGTGCAGCGGGGGAGCATTCCTCTGGCTTGTTTATGGGGTGGCAGAATATTTGGTGTGCTTTCCCATAGGGTTTTTTCTAATGCGTTGTGTATTTGTGCATTCAAATCAGCCTGCCTCTGGCTGTTAGTAAATGCAAACCTTAAATCGGAAACCCGCTTGAGAAGCTTAAAATGGGATTTAGAGCAGGGCCTGAATCTGAATTCTGCTCTCAGGTAATTTACGTTGACCGAGAAACTCGAGTAACCTCTTCCAACTTAATTGTAGCACTGGCACGTAACTTATAGGACTGCTGGGTCATGCAGTGGGTTCCTCTTCCCCAGGACAGCTTCAGACCCTGCTCAGCCTTCGTTCATGTCATAACCTGGAAGACTGTAACCCCCCTTGACCCAGGCAAGCAGATTTTTGCTTATTCTTTGGTATGCCACTGACCTCTTCTGATTTTGCTTCATGTCCCAGCAGCTCTGCCTTTAGTTCTGCTACGGATGCTGCACGCACCTGCCAGTTGGCAGCCTTCATGCTCTGTTACCCTTCCAAAATGTAGACATTAAATGTCCATTCTCAGCCAGAAAAGTATTTCTGGCTTGGTTTCTGCTGGACACCAGGGTGTCTGGGGTGGAGACAAGCCTGCTTATCTCCACACTCCCCTGCCCAGTGCTGCTGGTGGCCCCGGGGCGGAGGTGGGCAGCATTTCCCTGGGCAAAACGAAGGTCTTCTCTTCTTTGAACGCTATGCTTCGCAGCAGGAGTTATCTAAAGCCGGAGATTGCTGTTCCCAAAAGCATGCCCTTTGGGCAAAGAGGACAAAAGCCTTTCTAGTACAATTCGGGAGTGGCTGGATTGTGCTGGGTACCTGCTGATCTTCTCTTGTTTGCCGTGTGATAACCCAGCGCTGTGATTACACCGCATGCTAAGGGGTATTTCACCCCTCCTTGTCAGGTCTGGAAGGTTGGGGTCGCTCTCCTCCTTTCCTGCAACTTGAACATCTTTTTCTTTGCATGTATTGTAGCTGCCCTCCGAGTTCCCCGCGGCAAGCGAGGGGCCTCCGGTGGACACTGCTGCAGTGGGACCCTCTAACACTGGGGGTTTGTGCGGTGTGGATTGAACACTTAGACAAGTCGTTGAGGAGCGAGGTACAGCGAGAGCAAGTGGCTGTTTGCTGCTCGCTGGAGTAGCACCAGTGGTCCTGGCTGCAGAAACAAGGGGGTTACAAGGGGAGCAAGCAGCAGCATCACCCACCACCTACAGTTTTACATTTAAGAAACTTTGCTGTTTCACACAGAATCCCAGCCTGGTGAGGGCTGGAAGGGTCCTCTGGAGCTCCCCCAGTGCCACCCCCTGCCAGAGCAGGGGCACCTCCAGCAGTGGCACAGGACGGCGTCCAGGCAGGCATTGATAAGATAATTTTAATTCACTTAGGACATCAAACTGCAATGGTTGTGCTCGGTGTAGAAGGCAGCTTGTTCTGGTAGAGCATGTTCTGTGATATTTTCACTGTGTATAAAGCAGTGGGTCTGATTTTGGGGTGGATGCTCGAGGTGAATGGCAGGAGTCTGTGCATGCGGTGTGGTGCAGAACACAGCATCTCGGGGGCTCTGACAGCCAAGGTCAGCCTGGCTCACTCCAGCACTCCTCCTCTGTCACCGGTTTTGATCATTCCAGTTTCAGCTGGAAGTAACTGTTTGCATTTGCATTGTTCTCTTTACGTTTTCAAATTGCAATGGCAGCTGATGCTGAACAAACTCATCTGCTCTCCCTCTGTGATGGTGTCTATCCCCAGCGAGAGCTCGCCAGTGCTGTGCCTTCTCCTGAGCACCGCTAATAAACTGCTGTCCTACGGGATTTCGGAGCTGGAGGTCGGACACACATCAGCGGTGTCTGTGATGGTGAGCTGTCAGCAAGCGGGGCCGTTGCATCGAGTTAGGTCTTGTCTCTTAGTACCACTCAACTCAAATTTTACCCTGCAGTGAAAGTGCCGTGACCCGGCTGGCCAGAAACAGGTGAGCAAGTCAAGGAAAAGGGTAGCGGTTTCACTTCTGAATGTTGGGTTTGACTTCAGACTGGTTTCAGTGTGGTTTCTGTCTCTTGGCATGGTGAAAATGAGCTATGGGATAGTAAAAGTGAGATTGGTTCCTCTTCTTGGCCATAGCAGCGGGTGCGGCATTGCAGGACCGCCCCACGGAGTGGCGACATCTTTCTGGGCCGCGGTGATTCTACCTGGAAGAGAAGCAGGGCCCTGAGGATGAACTGCATCCCGTCACCTCTGGCCAGATGTGTTAGTGTTTTCATTTGCTCAGCATCACCCTCCTGGGGGAGGCCACTGGAGTCGGATTTAAGGGAGCTCCCAAGGAGTGCGTCACAAGTATACGTATCGGGCATGAGGAAGAATTTAGGAGGTAAAGCAGGCTCTCAGCCCCCTTCCCTCGTACCCTGTGTTCCCACGCAGGGGTAGATAATGTGATTAACACGAGAAGGTGCTGGGTTATCTCTCCCGCCCCTGCGCTGAGTCCTCTGCTACCATGCAGACCGCATTGCCACCTCCCATCTCTGTCGTGACCTACGCATTAATGTCATCTTCCTCGGGTGCTGGATGAGGACTCCATGGGCTGCTGGTTCATATCCTGCTGATGCCAAACGAACATTCGAGCTGATTAAAACTATAAGTGGCATCAGTGGAGGGATTAAAAGCTCTTGAACAAGCCCCTGAAACAACGTGCGTCAATGGAGTGAGCTCTCCTGTCTCAGAGCTGTGAGCTCGGGGCTGTTTGAGCAAGCGCCTGCCCTGAAAATGCTCCTACTCCGGGGAAGCGCAAACAGAAACACTGCCCTACTTGCTAATGAAGCTGCATCACAGGAGAAATCTTCCAGAAAATTCCTTGCATGATTGCCCCTGACCTGATGTCCGGGTGCTTCTCGCAATTCTCGCCTTCTCAAACAGAAAGGCTTTTCTTTCTGATTGCAGCCCGCAAAGACGACATCTCCCCGTTAACCTCTCCTGAAAAGCAGTGTGCCCGTGGCTGCGGCCTCTGCTCTGAGCAGCAGAGGCCGGAGACAGCCTCTTCCTTTAGAAATGTGTTCCTCGGGCATGGATTTCTTTAACGAGATTTCCTAGGGCTAAGGGATTTGAGTAATTTGCTGGGCAGTGGCAGTTGTTCTTCAGCAGGTCTCTCCTGCTGCTCCGTCCCTGTCGCTCGGTGTCTCTGCAGAGCCCCTTGCCTGTTCCAGTGGGAGGGGATGTGGCTGTACCCCCCGGTGTGGCTCTGCCCCTGCTGAAGGGGGGAGCTAAATCCACCCCCTCAATTATTTTTTTTCCATGTAACTGTCTGAGCTCAGAGCTCAAGTTTGGGGGAAAAATTGAACTGCTGTTAACTCCTGGAAAATTCCTACCCGTGCATAACCCGAGGGGAGATGAAGCGCAGCAGGGTCCTCCCCTTGGCATGAAGGTTTGCACGTGTTTCAGTGACTTCCAGCCCTGTCCCCTGTTGCAGAAGCCCTCCAGGAGCCAGTGGGCAGAGCTGACAGCTGTGGGGAGACCCCCAGGTCTTCATCAGGCAGGTGGGTCCCAGCTTTCATTGAAGCATCACCGTCGCTTCCCAGCACAACCACTGCCCTCAGCTCTGCTGGTCCCTCCCCGAAGGCTGTGACATCCTGAAAGATGAATTTCCAGTTTCCATCTAGTGCACATGTGCCGTTCCTCTGCTGGGTTCAGCCCTGCTGCTGGATGGGATGTCCACAGGGAGTTTGCTGGGTTGCAGACGAACTGGGAGGAAAATGCTGGTGGCTTATGTGCAGAGTTGAGTATTTCTGCATCCCTGAGCTAGGAGGACAGGAGGTGCGGTGCCAGGGCTGTGGAGGAATCTGTGCAGCACCCTTGGTGCTTCAGTGGCCATGGGGGATGCTGTGTGTTGGGGCTTTGGCTAGAGCGGGGACCGGTGCAGCAAAGATCTGCCTGTTCTTCCCTGAAATCCCTGACACTGAGCATCTTCATGTCAAGGGCAGGATGTGGCGTGGCTGCGCTGCCGACCTATCCTGCTCTGCTTTCAGTTGCACCGAAATGGATTTTAACTGCCTCTTGCAGAGCCACTTGAGAAGTCTGAGCTGCTGCTGACGCACAGGGCGAGCGGTGCAGGGCGTCCTCGGTGTCACAGCTTGTTCCACCTTTCCTGGTGGAGGACCAGAAGCCGGCGCGCGCGAGCGCATCACGTGGACCCTCAAGGCCGGGCTGTGCTGTGGTAACGCTCGTCCTCGTTCCAGTCAGGCTGTCACTGCAGCGAGCCCTGCGGGATGGGGCTGCTATGGGTGTGCGGGGCGATGCTCAACCCCCAGCCGACCCATCCCAGCTCAGCCCACGCACTGGGGCAGCTGGATGCGTACTGACCTTGGCAGCGGGCTCTGTGCGGGGCTGTCTGAATCACTGTTGAGAAAAGAAACAACTGTAAACTGAGTCCGGACCAGCAGCGCCTGGATCGGTAACAAAAGCACTACGAAGTGGAGAGATGCGGCAACGCTCATCTCGGACTAACTGGAACCAGTGGGAAGGCTGTGGGACGGGGTACCCTCTCTGCAGCGGTGTCCTCCAGCCCTTCCATCCAGCAGCCGGATGACTCCAGCACCAATCTGGTTACCGTTGCACCTTCTTCCCGGTGCAGTTGTTCGTAAGCATTGCTGTTCGCAGTCATCGTTTGGGGCCGTGTAACGAGAAGGCGTGCACTCGTCTCGAGTTCTCCGAGACCCTCAAATGATGCTTTATTTAAGGCTTGGGAATGAAAGGAGAGGTGCTGCAGGCACAGGGAGCCAGCCATCCTGCTCGCTTTACCTCCCTGCAGTCTGGGTTGGGTGGCAGCGGGAGGGTTGGCAGGATGTTGTCTCAATGTAGTAACTGGGACAAAACCACTGACATACCTGACTTCTCTTTCTCCTTGTTTTTCTTCCAGGTTTATTTACCAGGGACCCGTAATCTCCATTATTTCCGTGCAACGAGGGAAGGCAAAGATAAGGGAAGATGATGATACAGAAGATCCCTGGTCTGCAGGATCTCTGGCAATGTGAAATCTTTGGGTGTTACTTTGTTTTGTTGGGAAGAGGTGTTCTGGCGGTGTGGGAGGGGGCTGCAGGGGTCTGTAGAGGAGCACAAGCTGGCAGCCGTCATGCTCACAAGCCTTTTGAACAAGATCCAGAGAGCAGAGCTGCCCTTGCCCAGCGCTCCCCGTGTCTCCCGTGCTCCTGTTTGACTCAGATGTTTCTAGAGAAGATCTAGTTCCGCAAGGAGGTGGGAACCAGCAGCCCGGCAGCGAGGTGTGCTGCCAGGCACCAGCTCTGAGTCTGGCTGGGCACAACTTTGGGTATAAAGCTATTGGTTTTGCCTAGGGGAAACGGGAGCAAAGCGATTGCTGGGTTTGCATCGGGAGTGCAATGCTTTAGAGAAAATGAGTCTCTTGGATCACATGTTGCAAGCGGCTAAATAATTTCATAGCCAGGCAGCTTCTGAATCGGTGGATGCTGCCCAGGCTGTGAGCAGTTGACTTTAGGATAGAGTAGCGTAAACAAGCTGGAAAGCCATTCAGCAAGGCAGGTCTGCGGCTGACGGGCAGATCTTCATTCTCCCCGTGCTGGATTTCACTAGTGACGTTTGTCACAGTCTTTCTATATGGAGGGCAACGGCGGTGGGGGGGGCATAGGTACATTTTCAGGTGGACATCGTCTGTGTGCAAAAGGAACAGAAAGCAGTCCACTACTCCAAACTATTTAATGCCAAACTTCAGTTGTTAGGAACAGTACTCTGTAGAGGAGGAGGTTTGGCCTAAGTGGCTCCCAGGCTGGATTCTAGCCTCCTGCGAAACACTTCTCCCTGCTAGATAACTATCTTCAGGAAGCAAAAGGCAATGCTGCTGTTTAAGTTTGGTTACAGTACAGCTCAGGTAAGGAGATTGGAACCTCAGGCTGAGCAGTTAATACTCTATTTCCTTACCTATATTTAGAGCAACACTAATATTCCAGGGCTGACCCCGTGTTGATGGTCTTTAGACTTTGCTCACTGTAAATGCAATGTAAAGCACCAACTCTTCTCCACCCTGTAGGTCCTCAACCAACTAAAACATTTCTCATCAGGCTGAATCGCCCGGCAGCAGTTTGGGGAATGGGCTGCTCTGACCCAGCATCGCTCACGAGCTGCCCTCACGCTTAGCCCTTACCGCAGCCGGAGCTGGCCGGGGCCACGGGCCGAGGAGGGTCCCTCCGACCTCCTCGTCCCTGGCTGTGGGAACTGCTCCTTGCCTGTGTGCAGGCTGCAGCATTCCTGGGTCGTCACTCAACTGGCAGCACCTCCTTGTATCTGTCTACTCGGTGTACTTTGCTGACCTGACAGGAATGAATGGAAGTGCAGGAAATTCGGGTGGGCTAAGGCAGAACTAAAGCAGGGAAAGGAGGGGAGGGTTTTCTTTGTTCTCTTCCATCTATTCCAGGACACACAGCTAAGGCTGTTGCTGCGGGAAGGCCAGGTCCCTCTTGGGAGGATGATGCCAGAAGGCTTCAGACCATCTGTCTGTGACTTGTGAAGGTTCGGACAGCACAAATTCAGCGCCAAGCCCCTGTTCCCACGCTGCTTTTCTCTTTGTTCCTAGGGATGTTCCTGTGGGCTGTGGCAGCCACAGCCAGACCATGACTGTACAGACTCCTTCCAGGCTGATTACTGGGGTTTGAGCAGTTTGGGATTGGTTAGCAGGCGCTGTGCTGGGCCCCGGCCGCAGAGCACTCTCCGGGGCTTTGAACAGCAGTTTGGCTGCTCTCATCTCTCTCTAACTACCAGCAGATCCCTGCAGCGGCCGTGGCGAGGAGCTGCAGGCGGGTTTCTCCCCCAGCTCCCGGGGAGGGCTTGCAGAGCCCTGCGTCCCTCAGGAGGGACGAGAGCCGAACCTTGTAGTTCACGAGTACGGTGTTAGCGCCCTGATCACTGGACCATCTTTCTTCCACCTGACAGAGCCTTTGCTCCTGACTGTTATAACTGTTAGAACCTAACCCTGGCTTGAACACGTGCAGTAAGAGGGCTTTACCCTCCCAGCCCTGCTCATGGGGCTTTCCCTGCTGGAAGGGACCCTCACCGGGTGTTACATCCCAGTTGAAGGGACCTTCCTAGCAGGAGGTTTCCATGTGTGGAACCCAAACCTGAAACGCAGGATGTGGAGGTGGAAGGTGGTGAGTGGGTTACTCACCGGGACCGTTGCTTCCAGCGCCCTGCTCCTCTCTGGGGACAGGAGGGAGCCCGGCAGGCAGTGTCCAGGCAAGCCCTGGGAGGGTCGACCCTCTTGATCCGCCGCTGTTTCAGGCCATCTTCAAACCACACGTCTCCACCTCAGCTTTTGCATTGCAGATGTGTTTTTAAAGCAGCTTGATGTTAGTGAGCTAGACCGTAGTGCCTTACTTAGGATTTAGCAAACACTTCCAAGGACGAGTCCTAGGGCTGCTAGCCTTTGGCCACTGTGGATGTTCCCCTCATTAGTTTGTCCTTTTAAGAGCATTTCTCCCTGATTATTTTGCTGCTGTTTGTGCTCGACTCCCCAGACTATATGGGAACCTGCCTTGTGTTTACAGCTCCCAGCATCTCTCCTCCCAGTTACTTTGGCCCAGACCAGCACTCCCTCTAGAAACAAGGTGGGAACAGCTCAAACCTGCGGGATGGAGGATGTTTAGGCTTTTTTTTCTTCCCAGGTGGGTCTGTTTGGCCTCTCCTGCCCAGCTCCTGCAGGCTGACCTTCTCCCTCCGCTCTAGATATTTTTGGCATTAGGATGCGTCGCTGGGAAAACTCGAGCTTAAAGAAAGCAGCACCGAGCCTGCAGCCCATTGCCCAGCCCAGGGCCAGGCTGTCTCCATCTCTTCTTGGCCGCAGTGAAGCTGAGCATCTGGGTGCTGCGGGGAGGCGGAGGGGGGTGTCTGGTCAGCGTGGGGGGAGCCAAGCACCCTCTCGTGAAACCCTCCTGCCCTCTGAGCTTGTGGCGGGGGGCACAGGCGGTGCCCGTTCTGGGGGAGTGATTGTATGAAACTGTTTACTTCTGACTATGCTGTTTACAAGAGGGATGTGGGGTTGGGGGGGGTGGGAGGGGGGGAACAAGCCAAGCCTCAGGAGGATTGGGAAACGTGTTATCTGCACCAGCCTGCAGCAAGGCTGTCACTGCCGGCATCGTGCCGGTGTCAATGGGGATCTCTTGGCCAGTTTTGGTCCATGGGGAGGAGAGAGCAGAGGTGGGTCCAGCCTAGAGGGGTTAGATTAGCTCCCCCTTGTCCCCTTGCTGCTGTGTTTGAGGTTCAGCGGTGCTAGTGACAGATAAGAGTTACCCCTGTGGTCTTCCTTTACTCCTCAGGACCCAGCTCCTTCACATATCAGAGGCTCTCAGAGCCTTTCTGGAGCAATAAGACTTAAAACAAGCATTACCATCGTTGTGGAAATCCTCCGTTGTGTGCATTGTATGTCTCCTCCGTATGCAGTACCGAGTCTGGGTTTAAGCCTGCCAAAGGGTCGTGGGGCAGCTGCTTCGGGGCACAAACTGGGATATGTTTCCCTGTGCTTTCTGCAGGTCATGAGAGCAGGGAAACACATTGCTGCTTTCCTTTGTTACCCCGGGTGTGCGCTGCCCCAGCCTCACACTACAGCTGAGTGGGGCGAGGGGGGGGGCTCCCGGTCCCCTTTTAGGGATGCTGCTGCAGGACAGGCGTGCGGTGCTCCGCACCGGTTCGGCTGTGTCGCAGGAGCAGGCTGTGTGCTTTTACCCCTGACTTCTCGCAGCCTCCCATCCCATCAGCCAGGCTGCGGAGGTCCGATGCTCAGCAGAGGGACGGCATCTGGAACGGAGAGCCCCTGGCTCCCTCGGCAGTGGGATGCGGCCGATGCTCGTGCTGCTGCCTCCTTCGTCGGGGCACTGCTGGGACCCGTCGCTGGTGGTGGGGAGAGCTGTGCCAGCAGCTCCTCAGCTGATTACTGGGCATGTCCCACCGTGTGGCCCTTCACGTCCAACTTCAGAGCAGGGTGGTGGGCACAGCTGGAAGGAAAGTGCAGGGAGTTCCTCTCTTCCAGCTGCAAGGTGACAAGTCCCGTTTCTCCACAGTCTGCCCAAGTGCTTTTAGCTCTGAGAGGGATGTCCAACTTGCTGGAGGAGCTCACAGGGGCCACACAGGAGTGCTTGGTGTCCCTGTTCTGGCGCCTGCCCCCACCCCAGCAGCTGCCCAGCCCACCCTGGGCCTTCAGCTCGCTCATCCAGCAAAACCCAGCAGCTCTGCAGAAGCGAGCCGCTTCCCTGCTGCTCCAGGGATGTGCCGGGGCCGCAGCTGGGCTGGGGGAGCCCCAGGATGGGGGGGGGGACGGGGGACACAACCCTGTCCCAGCCCTGCTCTGGGCTCCCCCCTGCTGCCCACAGCCCCTGCGCTGAGCTAGCGAGAGCAGAAGGCTTAAACCCAGACTCCAAACTAAAGATAATGATATTAGTAAATGAATCTGTATTTTTCTTTTGGTTTGTTTTTTTTTTTTTTGCACAGAAGCTGGTAATCTAGGACCTATGTGTGAACAAGTTTATATAAATATTTTTTGTACTTGGTTTACTTGGGTTGGTATGAGACGTTCTATTTAAGTTCTTTGAACACTGTGGATACCCTGATGTGTATGAGTGGCAGAGGCTTTGTAAATTAAGGGACGTTTGTGTGAATAAAGCTATTTGATGGGGTTGAAAAGCCACACACAACTTGAAACACAAGCTTTGTGCGTTTGTCCTCAGCTGTGCTGCCAGCAGTGCCTTTGTAAGGAAGGGGAGTCCCCGAGCAGCGGTGGGCAACCCGAGGCCCTAAAGCGGTCCTCGCTCCATCCCCTAGGGCAGGTCCAGCCAAGCCCGGGCTGGACTAGCCAGCCTGACCCTGCCTGGGGGCACTAAACCAAGGCACGGTGGCCAGTGCCAAGCAGAAACGTGGCTGCCTGGCACGCGGCACCCGCAGCCGTTTATCCTTGCCCCGGATTAGGATTAGCCCCGTTCTCGCTGCAGACACCAAGTAGGCCATGGCGATTAGTGGGGCAGACGAGCTTGGCCTCTGCCCGCAGAAGCCTCCCTGTCCTCCCCCTTTGCCGGCAGCCCCGAGGTTCGGGAGCCAAAGAGGGCAAGCAGCCTGTTATCCAGCTGGCCACCCGCTCCAGAGGTGGCTGCAAACCCAGCAAGGAAAATGCCCAGAGGAATTGCCACTTTAGTAGCCACAAATATTTCCTCCCTTTGCACAGATCCTCTGCTCCAAATCCCAGATGCGCAGACCCAACCAAGCTGGTCACAGCAGTTGGGAGCCCCTGTAGCTCTGTTTCTAGCCGGGACCCCCAGTGTCCGGGCTGACATCCACCACGGGAAAAGCACGGCGAGACTGAGCCGCATCCCGCAGTGACGAGTTTTCCTTTGGGCAGGGGACGGCAGCCAACCGTTTCCCGGGTGTTGAGCAGCGTGGGGCCGCACGGAGCCGGTGTTGGGCATGGGGGGGTCCCGGCACACGGGGCCATGCACCGCTGCTCACCAGCCATTGCGTAATGGCCTCGAAGCCTCGCAGCCACGGGGCCAGAGCTGCCCGGGGGGGCCCAAGCCACGTTTCCAGTGGCCCCCCCAGCTTCCAGCTGGGTTATCCCGGGGCCGAGGGGCATTGACTGCATGGCACCCACTGCGAGAGCAACCCCCCGGTGCTCAAACATCTCCCCCCTCGCCCCCGTCCTGCCCAGAGCATCCTGCCTGCAGGCAGGGAAGGGGCCGCGTCGACTCTGGTCACACTGGCAGCGGGTGTGGGACAAGCACCGAGGCTGTCCCTGTCCTGGTGACAAGTGGAGCTGCTGAGAGTGACTGTGCCACACTGCTGCCACACCGTTGTCACCAGCTCGGTGCTCACTGGGCGAGTGGGGCGGTGGAGGGCCCTGCCACTGGGCCTGGGTCTGGATCGCTGGCATCCCGCTGGAGGAGGAAGAGGAGGTGATGCAGAAGAGGAAAGGTTTGTCGGGTAGATGCACACGTCGACCTTGCCTGGAGAGATGCTGCATAATCCTGCCTCCCTGGACGTGGCTCACTATCCCCCACCACATGCAGTGACCCCCAAACTCCCCAGGAGAAAGGCTGCTGCACCTCCAAGGAGGCTCCTTTTGCTCCCATGACTTCCCTGTGTTTTAAGCTCCACCGGTGACAAGTGCCAACCTCCAGGTTCATGGCATCGTGCACTTGTCTGTGACCAGACATGTAACGTGCCCCATGTGCTCCCATAGCCTCCGGCCACCCCAGCTCTCGTTAGCTCAGCCCCTGCAAATGTGATGAAGATGAAATCATAGAATCATAGATTGGAAAGGACCTTGAAGATCATCTCGTTCCCCCCCCGGCCTTGGCAAGGACACCTCCCACCAGCCCAGGTTGCTCCAAGCCCCGTCCAACCTGGCCTTGAACACCTCCAGGGATGGGGCAGCCACAGCTTCTCTGGGCAACCTGCACCAGGGGCTCACTGCCCTCAGAGTAAAGAATTTCTTCCTGATATCTAATCTAAATCTCCCCTCTTCCAGTTTGAAGCAATTCCCCCTCGTCCTATCACTCCATGCCCTTGTAAAAAGTCCCTCCCCAGCTCTCCTGGAGCCCCTTTAGGCACTGGAAGGGGCTCTAAGGTCTCCTTGGAGCCTTCTCTTCTCCAGGCTGAACACCCCCAACTCTCTCAGCCTCTCCTCCCAGCAGAGGGGCTCCAGCCCTCCCAGCATCTTCGTGGCCTCCTCTGGCCCCGCTCCAACAGGTCCACGTCTTTGCTATGCTGGGGGCTCCAGAGCTGGACGCAGCACTCCAGGTGGGGTCTCACCAGAGCAGAGAAATCCCACAGGAGCTTGGGGTGGGAGCCCGGGTCAGCTCACGTGTGTGCCACGGTGCTGCAGGCAAGAAGCCGGTAAGGGCAGGTGACCGCACGGCACAGTCGACAGCTGAAAAGCTTTTAACATCATTAACAGAGCGAAGTTGGTGTCAGTCACCAGGAGAAATGTTTCACTCTGGATTTGCTCTCTGGAGACCTGCAATTTCCTATGCTAAGGGGGCTGCCAAGCGCCACAAAGACACTTCAATTACTCGATAGCTGACAAAAGCACCCCAGCACCAGCCATCCCCTGCCCTGCCGCCCCTCGGGGACCAGCAGAGAGCACGTGCTGGGGCAGAGCGGCACGTGGCAAAGGCCACCGCCAGGCAGCAGGGCGAGGAGGTGGACAGGCAAGGAAACCCATGGCAGCCACCATGGCCACGAGGCCAGAGGCAGTCCCGGGTGCTGGCTGGGCAAGCACCAACCTCACCCCAGAGGGATTTAATGTCAGAGAACCGTGGTGAGACGCTGCCACCAGCTTCGCTCCCCCCTCTCCCTCCCCCTGCTTCCACCCCTGTGGTAGGAACATTTTCAAGAGCTTCCTCTCCACAGAGGCTCTGGCACTGCGTTTTACAGCTCGAGCACTAAGTCTTTCAGTGCAAAACGTAACTCCATATATCTTTTAAGATCTCTTGAGCTCCTCAAGCAGCAGCCACTTAAGCAGTCCTCGCTGGACCACAAAGAGACATCGGCTGCTCGAGCTGGTAGGAGGAGAGCAAGGCCCGCTTGATTGGTACAGGACATTCGTCTGCCTCATCTCCACGTTGATGAATAGCTCTCTCTTACCCGTGTCAGGCTCCAGCAAAGCAGAGGCTGAACAGCTAAAGCTGCCGTAAGCCCACACACTCCATTCAGCCGAGAGATGACTCAGACGAAGCTCTTGGTGCGGGTGGAGGTGACGATGAAACTCGAGGGTACGCAAGCCAGCGTGCTGCTGAGCGGGGGCTCTGCTCTCCCCACCGGCCGCCGTGCTGCGGGGCAGGAGGGTGGACCCTCCTCACCCTCTGTTCCTTTGCAGGGCAGTCAAGGGGGGGTCCTCAGCACGGGGACGGCTCAGCCCCGATGCTCTGCCACACGGTTGATAAGGCCGTGGATGGCATCAAGCTGTCCTGCATTTTATCCCATTGCACGCAGCATCCCAACAGCTCTACCGTGCCAGCTCAGACAGGAGCAGCGCAGCCCCCAGTGTTTGTAGGACAGCCGTGGCCACCCCGTCCTTCCTCCTGCGGAAACCCCAGGCAGCCCCGGGGATGAAGGGAGGGAGCAACATCGCCCAAACCACCTCCTCCTGATTCCAACCAAGACTTCAGAAAAGAAAGATGGCCAAGTCAGAAAGCCAAATATACTCTTTTTTTTTTCTCTTTTTTTTTTTTTTTTCTTTTGGCCTGCTATCTGCCTTGAACGCACACTCATGGCGCTGCACAGGGCTCGGGGTGCCCACCCCGGTCACGCTCCACCCGCATCTCCCCACACCGCAAGGGACCGCACGTGGCAGAGGCAACAGCTTCGCCCGCAGCGGCTTCTGGTCAGGCTCGGTTCCACAAACAAAAGCCACTTCTCGTCTCCAGCTCGTTTCCTGGCAGAGTTAATGGCCTGCGCTCCTCTGGGGACCCTGCACTTGCGAAGACGCGCTGGGAGGCAAGCAGCAAGGGAGAGAATTAAGACCTTATTTCCTCTGCCAGAGATAAGATCTTTAAACAAGCTTCTCAGCCAAGAACTTTAATTTTTATTTTTTTTTTCACAGGTTTTGCAAGGGAATCTTGTTCTCTAGAATTGCATCCGCCTCCAACCCCACTTACAGCTGCCAAAGCCTGCGCTTCCCCCGGGAGCAGCCTGCGAGCAGCGGAGATGGATGAGCTGACACGGGCATGACTTCACCCTTGCTGTCCTGCCGCCGGAGCCCCGGGGCTGTCAGTACTCCCAGAGCAGTCCCCACGGATCCACCCCACGGACCACTGCCAGGCAGTGCCGCAGCCCCCTGCCCCAGCGTTGGGGCTGGATGAAGCCCCCGGGGCGAGCATCCCTGCGACACACCGCTCCGAGCTCCAGCTCTGCTCCCTCTGCTCCATCCATCTCCGCAGTCGCTCCTGGTTTAACCCGGGAAGGGACAGCATCTGTGGTCTTGTGAAAAGCACCCGTTTCCCCCTCTGGAAAGACCTCTGGAAATCAGTGCGGGGCACTAAACTGGTTGTGCAGGGTTTACCCTTCCTCTCTCCCACAAAGCCAAGAATGTTATCTTACCACGGGCATCAATTCTTCCTTGTTGCACAGAAATGCCCCAATACTGGCCCTGTGTTTGGGAACACAGACAAATGTCCCCTGAGCCTTCAACGGCAAGAAATAAATGCCCCAGCCTTGCTCAGGCCCTGGGGCTTTGCAGCCCTCCCTTGCTTGGAGGCTGCTGTGGGAACCAACGCTTTGGGCTAATTTATCCGGCACATTGGCACTGCAGATGAACGCGCTGGCCCTGGGAGATGGCGGGGAGCTCGAGCCAGCCAGCCAGGCGATAAATCACAGGACGCTCTGCCCGCCGCTCTCTGCCCGCTGGTACTAAAGGTGCTGGTCACCATGTTCCCAGCGGGACAAATGTTCAAGCCTCGGAGCTGCTTTCGTGTCCCGTGCTCCGGGGAGGGGGAACGTGCGGCTCTGCGGGATCACCGTGTCCTGGCGTCAGCCTGACTGTGCTCCCCGTCACCCGCAGCCCTGAGCGGGGACTGACCGCAGGTGACAACCAGGGGACGAGGCTGCAGGCTCCGCAGGTTTCCCACTTTCCATCTTCGCTCTCTGTCCCACATCCAAGCAAACGTGACCCTCCTTGGGAAGTTTTCCCGGAAAAAGGGGCATGGATGCTCGCTGCCCGGAGGAGCCTGCCAGCACGGGCTGTCTCGTGGGATCTGGGACACGATGGCCTGCCTTGAACTTGTGCTCAAGGACATCAGTCTTGCAAAGTGCAGCACAGCACAAGGCTATCCGAAAGGGCTTTTGATGAGCTTCCAGCAAGATGAATGAGCTTCTGTGACCCTCCTCCATCTTCCTGAGCTAGATGATCAGTAAACCAACCCCTGCAGTAGCCTACAGCTCAGACGAGCTCTCACCTCTCGCATCCCACACACGTGTCTGGGTACTTAGATTAATGTCACCGCCGGAGAAGGGAGGGACTGTCCGCCCTGAGACTGTCCACCCTGAGACTCTCCACCCTGGGACTCCCCTTCGGTGCTGAAGATCTGTTCAGGCTGTCCAACCATCAAACACTTAGCAGGGGAGGAAAACAGAGGTAACAGATGAAGGCTCCTTTTCCCAAGGAATCCCGAGCACTCAGCCCTGCATGTAGCAGATCTCAGGGCTGAGCACAGACCGGGGAAGATTTTTGCCCCAAACTCGCCTCCAAACCCAGAAACTTCTCAGCTCGCCGCAGGCAAACAGCTCCCCCAAACTCCAGCGGGTCCAGGCTGTGGGGCTCCCTCCCAGGGTGCCATTAGGGGGTGTGATGAGGTGGAGATAATTGCTGCCTCGGGGACACAATTAACTCCTTCCTTGCCTGGTCCAGCTGGGGCTTTTGCATCCCAGAAGAGCAGTTCCCCCCCTCCCCACCCGGTTCCTTAGAAAACTTACATCCCTTTTCCTTCTCAGAGTGAGCCTTCTGAATCACAGCCTGACGAGCAAAGTGAGTTCACTGATGTGTGGCGATGATTTAGATTTGGGATATATCTGGAACGTGTGATTTATTTCAGGTATATGAGGCACCGGTGAAACCGAGAGCAAGCAGCGAGTGAATCAATCACACCCTCGTGATAATGGGGTTTGACGCGGCTCGGTGCAGCCAGCTGATGGGCTCTGAAAGTCCCACTCCCATGGGGCCAAACACGACGAGATACGGGTATGGTCCGGGGATGCGGGGACACCGGAAACCCTGCAGGAGGTGGTGATGTTGGGAAACTTCAATGGCAGCGCTGCTGCCAGCAACGGCCGTGGCGACACAACCGCTAGCAGAAAAAGGCACAGTGTGAACAGCCCTCTGTCCCCGGGACAGGGATCACCTTGAACCAGCCCAAAGAGCTGCTCCAAACCCGACCCCCACCTCCACACACGAGGTCCCATCTGGAAGCAGCAGAGGAAGAACCAGGCGCAAAGTCCAGCCTCCTCCCTGGCCCGGTGGTGCTTTCCTTTGCAGCAAATTGCTGTTTCAGAAATGCAGTAGACGTGAAATATGAAGAGAGAAATTGCCAGCGACTTTTAATTTGGGTTCTGCCAATTTCTCTGTTCCAGATATTGATTTTCCATAAAGATGAATCCCCGCTCCCAGCTCTCTCTGACAGGCACTATCTGGGTGTTTTGCTTATCCCGAGAGTGGAAATATATGTTTTATTAAGTGTCAGAGCTCACTAATGAGAAGAGGGAGGAAAATCAATTGTCTGCTTATATCTTGATCTCAAAGAAAGGACTAACAAGTTCTTTATTTTGATGCTGTGGGCAGGAGGACGGTGCAGAATGGCAAACGTGACAGACAACGGCTGTCAGCTCTGCTATACAGACAGCTCAGCTGATGGGGGGGAAGGGGGTACATGGGGTTTGAATGCTTCAAACGCATCTGTATTTGTATGAATTCAAAGAGATTCAGAGTGCTATAAAATCCTATAGTTGAATTGATCCCCGATGCAAAGCTACTGAAAACAGTAACATTTCAGCTGCAGACGAAGCAGGTTTATGCTCATATTCCTAAAATCACGACAGCAGCTCGGCCAGCTGTTCTGGACAGGGCGAGCCAAAGACATTCCGTTTTTCCACGCTAAATTTGGGATGAAGGTTAGCATTTATGACAATGAGAAGTACAAGCGAGCCCAGCGCAAAAGCCTCTGCACAACTCCAGCAACAAACCCTGTGTCAAACGTGCACCGTGCCG
Source organism: Charadrius vociferus (assembly GCF_000708025.1). Taxonomy (NCBI): domain Eukaryota; kingdom Metazoa; phylum Chordata; class Aves; order Charadriiformes; family Charadriidae; genus Charadrius; species Charadrius vociferus. Next base: position 4,928,857 of record NW_009661368.1, read on the forward strand.
GGCTCGCAGTAAGTGCTCGGGTGACATCCTAACCCTGCCGAAATGAGGAGCAACGCTTGCTTAGCGCAGGACTTCACCTTTGCTGCGCTGAGAAGCTCAGCCACTGCGCTCAGCTCGGCTGTGCGATACTTCCATCTTCTACCTCCACCTTTTCCAGGTCGGTTCTGGGCTACAGGAACACCCTGAACAGCCTTAGACCTCACCAGCTCGAAGGCAGACATGCTGTCCGCCGCGAGCTAGTAAATACAAAGACACCATCAACACCTTCAGAAATCACGGGGTGGGAGGGTGCCAAGGGAAACGAAGACCAAGTGCAAGATTTGTTTTAAGCTCCTCCCTGGGCATCCGGCACAGCCCATGGCTGGAACAGGAGGTGAGGTCCTCCGGACCTCCACAGGACTCTTCTTATGGCCATAAGCCCTCAGACCACCAAGGAGGAGGGAAAAGGACAGGTCCCATTCCCAGCACACACAGCCCGAATGGGAGGGTTGGGATCCACGACACGAGCATGAACATTAATTTCCTGCAGCAACTCGGCGTTATTACCAAATACCGCTCTCCGCCAGCCCTCCCCGCCAAGCAAGGCTATCAGCCCTCTTTCACTCATATTTGTTATCTTGTCTGTCAGAGAATCACACCTGACAATTGTATAGTTGATCTCTTGGCAGCTGTGAAATGAAATGGTAAGCTCCGGCTGCCTTGAGAAGATGCATTGATTTCTTAAAATGACAGATCGCCTCCTCCCTTGATGTTCAAGCAGAAGCTCAGGGCTGATGTTATGGATCTTGCCTATCATTCAATTAAAAAAGCTTAGCAGAGACGCACCAGCTAAGCGTACAAGACAGCATTAAGGCTAAGCCCTGACCCAATGATTTAATCACAGGGAGGATGAAGGCACCTTCAGCTGCAGGACGCCTGTCCGGTTTGCTGACGAACACCCCGGTCGTGGTGTCGAGCTTGCCACTGGGAACCAGACGAGCCAGTCTCTTCCGCACAATAAAACAGGGGACCGGCCAGGCGGGTCCCACGGCAAAGCAGAGCAGGAAAACCCCTTCCTACCCAAAAGGAAGTTTGCCGCACTTAAAGGAGCAGTTTATATCCTATTTCAATGCATCTCTTTAATAGGGATTATGTGTTTAAGTTAAGAAAACTCCTGACACTTTTTGAACCTGCCTTCGCCTCACTGTGGAGAGCAGAGCACTGGAGTGTGTCCGGCCTCAGAGGTAAAGACCGCAAGATTCACCCTCGAAAAGTGAAAATACCTTAACCCTACGGCATGCCATAAAGCCCAGCACATCCCCTTAGTGTCCCAGAGCCACCTGTGCTTTCCTGGGCAAATATTAACATCTGCACAGCAGCAAAGAGCCAAGCTGAAGCCTGTCTGTGGGTACCCCGCATCCGTCTCCGTACTCCCAGGCAGAGCCGCAGTGGGGTGCTGACGCCGATGTCCTAACGCTCGGGAATTCAGGGCAGGGTCCTTCACAATCTTTCCCCCCAGAAACGCTACAACCGGTGCTGCTGTTCGGAGCAGCCGGGGCTGCGAGGATTCACCAGCCCCAGAGGCAGAGGTGGACCTACACCGGGCGACCCGAAACCCCGGCGAGGTGCCTGCGGTGCGAGAAACGGGACCGCCGTGTGCTGGCACCGCGCTTCACGGCGGCCACCTTGCAGGGTACCACTAGCATGACCTTAAGGCTCGCCGGGATGGAGCCAGCTTTTCTGCTCAGTGCTGCGCTCGCTACACCTTGCTCTGAGCCAGTATTTACCATTTTCCGGCTGTCCTGTATTAGCAACTTCAGCTCCGTCTGCGGGAACCCTTGGCTCGAGGCCGTGTCCCCACAATTTGCCAGTGAGGTCCGGGCTCTGCAGAGAGAACAGAGCTTTAAAACAGTGAAGCAGCTCAGTTAGGGGCCTTGGCCGTGGAGCTAGCGCTCATAAAACACTGATGCCACTGCCTCTCCGCGGCATGTTTTGCTGGAGGAGCAACGTGAACATCTCACACAGGGAAGTAAAGCTTTGGAAATCGTATTTCGGATGCCCCAGTGATCACAAACCCTGCAGTCCCTCAGCACACGGTCCTTTCATCCGCTTAGCGCTCCCCCAGCCCCGTCGCGAGAGCAAGGGCGCAGGATGGGAGTGAAACAAAATGTGTCTGTTAAGGGGGAAGCACAGAGCCCTCGGCCCTCCCTGCCCTCCGCTGGGATGGGGAACAGCCTGGGGCTGGGGGACGGAGCCATCTCACACCAGGAAGAGCAGGACACCCAGCCAGAGAGTCGCACCCACCCCTTGCCCCACGCACCGCGCCGGGAGGTGCATCACGCCGTGGTTACCGCAGCCGGGCATTGTGTGCTGGCGTGTTGGAAGCGACCTGCGCCGCCGCTGCCGGTGTAAAAAGGGACACCACTAATTAAGCAGGCAGAGGACAGCGTGGCCGCCCTCCTCTCCCCACGCACGTGGCCATCTCCCCTCGGGGCCAGCCTGGTGTCACCAAACCCACAGGGACACAAGGTGCCACCTCTCCCCAGGGATCCAGAGGGGGAAGCAGGGTGCGGCTGAGATTTACGGTGGGGAAGGTACAAATGATTTTGGGGCACGCCGTCCCCATGACAATCAGGGGTACGTCCCACCATAAACCACCGCCACTAAGAGCAAAAAAAGCATCACGGTGAAGAGCAGAGCCTTAGGGGAGATGTCAGTGGGTGCTGGGGGCCGCCAGCCGGGTGATGGAACCTGGTGGCAGGGAGAGGGAACAGCACCCATGTCTGCCTGAGGACCACTGCCACGGCTCCCATGGGTGCCCCCATCCACCACCTCCCAACCCTGGGGGGAGCCCAGGGCCACGCAGCCCCCCGGGCTTGGGCGACTGCGGTGACTGGTGCGGCTTTGGTTTAGGGTTTGGGGGGTGGGGGGGTGGAGGGTTGTGGAAAGGAAAAAAAAAACCTGAAAAGGAAATAGAGCTTGTTTTTTAAGTTTTTAAGCTCTCTTGGAAAAAAAAACTTGCTGTGAATGAGTGAATTAGTACAAATTGTAGTGCAGCTGAGGGCCAGACATCCGAAAGGTTTACAAACACTTGGAATGCCTATGAGGAAGTGTTATTAGTCCTGGTACGTATTTAGGGAAAATGAGGCTAAGAAAAATTGCTTTGTCAACTAGACATCACTATCTAGCTTCCACAAGACACGCGAGTATCCTAGTTAGATATTACAAGAACTTAAATAATTTTATCTGTAAAATTACACAGAGTGAGGAAAATTACCTGGTTTTAGATTGTATCATCGCAGTCTGACTGGGGTCACAAAAATCTTACTTTCAGGATTCCGTATTTCTTTCCTTTTCAAATCGCGGACGTTCAGCTTGTGAAAGCCACGTTCGCAACATCAAGCTGGGTTCTCATTACAGTATTGCTGCCAACACGGACACAGGCATTTATTTAGCTAATTTCTGTTTACGAAGCAGAAGCTGTGTGAGCCACAGGTACCTCAGCTAAAGCACAACCGAGAAACGCCTTCCGTCTTGGCTGAGCGGCCACCACTGACCAGGGCAGGGCTGTGTCAGTGAATGAAACACCTAAGACTACGACAGAGAGCGGATACGGCGTTGCGAAGGACCACTACCTAAACACCGTCTTGCCAGCAAATCGTTACCTGTCCACAGGTGCTTTACTTGCGTTTCAGTCTCTCACTGTACGTTGTTTATGGATTAACAGAGTTCTACAAAAAAGTGAGTGGATATCACGGGCTGAGGTGATGCTGTAAACTAAAACCAAAGAAAGGGAAAGCTGTACATCGCTGAAAATGCCGTCAGGTTACAACTGCTGGTCCGCTGTTGAAGGTGGAGGTGCAAGGAAAACCGCCGGCGTTCCTCTTGAAAGCTGTTGTGAGGCGGCACTTAGTGCTTCGCGTGGTTCTGCTGCTGCATCGCAGCTCGCTCGGGGGGCAGAGGGTTAACTCCAATCACCAAGGTGATTATGTAGCTGTAGGAATTGGCTGAGAAGATGGGTCTCAAACCTCAACAGCCTGGCAGATTACAAAGAGAGAAAAATAGGCATCTCCAGAGATGCAGAAGAATGGAAAAAAATTGGTTACAGGAGTACAAAAGGCATCTAATTAGAATGAAACAGAAGATAATAAGGTAGGGAGACATTTTGGCAGAGGATATCAGAGAATAATTCCTGACAGTGAATCTATTAAGCAGAGGTAGAACCTCTCAAGGGGGAGTAGCAGGAGACCAGTTGGTTGGAATATATGTAAGACTATACAAAACATCAGAAAACATACAACTAGAAAGGAAAATTCCTCTGGAACTACACCTAACAGTTCTTTCCCATCTATAAATTTATAAGCTCAGCTTCATCATTAAAAGAGACGAGTCACAGCCATGATTATACTCCCTCACAGCTGCTTTTCCTTTGGTTGTTAATGCTGTTACTGCCGCTTTCTTACGCAGCAACTGAGCTTTGGAGTCATGGCTGCAACTTTGAATGAATCTGAAACCAGTTCGGAGAGTACTGCGCACGGCAGAGAAGACGACAACGCCGGCCAAGAGCAGTACTTGGAAAGGAGAAACCTTGTTCTGCAGTTCCTGCACTCCGACCTGAGCCTCCCCAACCTCCAGCACCACCAGAACAAAGTTGAGCTTCTAAAGAAGTGTTACTTTTACTTGGAGATTGAGCCCAAACAGGTGAGCATGAGAGACCAGAACCACGTGACGCATTCCGCCGACACCTTGGAACTAATAGACCGCTTCCAATTGGAGAGGATGAAGAAGGTGGGAAAAACCCAGACTGAAATCCAGCTGTTCCTTCTAACTGAGCTGTTAGAACAGCTGGAACGAGGCCGGGAGGAGCTGAGCCGTTACGTAGAGACCTGCGATATGACAACTTTCCTCTCTAGCTGGGACCTGATTGCGCAGAGAATGTCCAAGCTCTCCAAGTCTATGAAAAACCTCCTTTCCTTGCAAGTGCCAGGAAAGCTCTACGTCAAGCACCGTTTGGTGTCACATGCAGGTCTTAGAGGTACCGGCCTCTCCAACATTCGGCTTTCTCTCTCTACAAAGAGACCACTGATTTTTGATCGAAAAGAATCATTTGCACACAAGGACTGGGCCAAGCTCAAGTGGTTTACCGAAAATCAAGAGTCACACTTTGAAGAATATGAACTGCACATTAAGTTACTGACAAGTGGGAGTGAGATAGAACCGAGACGCAGTAGGCAGCAAGTCAACTCCGACACATGTGTAGTGCAGAACCTGAAGCCTGGCACATCATACGAGTTCACAATTGGAAGACCACACACTCAAACATTTGTCTTTGTCAAATGGCACGACAGCATTACACTGAAGACAAAAGAATAACGCTGTTGGAGGCGCGGATGGCAGCCCCTAGGCAACAGCAGGACGAGGCGGCACACAAGAACACTTTTCTCATTTTGTCCATTTGAAAAAGATGAATGAGGAGAATTAAAGGTAAACCTTGTTTTTAAACATTTTGCGTAAAACTGAACTCATTCTGTTTTCAACAATTTTACACGCACCTTCCCCAAACCATTCCAGGTTAACAGTAACCCATTCCAAACTTCTCACGCAAAATAACATCCTTCGGCAGCATTTGAGATTCAACACTCACTTCCCACTGCCAGAACTCATAGGTGGGAGCAGCTAGAAGCAGACAGTCTTGCGGGACACCTTGGATGCAAAGCACAGGAGATAGAAGCATCTCCATCATCCACTGCTCTCCATCCACCAAAAGATGCCCAGTGCCGACTTCTTGCAATGATGTTGTTTTGGGTTTTTTACCCCAAGTTATTTTTTTCCACACGTCCTTCCTCCAAAACACCTGAACCGAATCCTAAGCTCCTTAAATCACTCACCCTAACATGTCCATCTTCGGTTCCTCTCACCCTCTACACCCTATGCCTTATAGGTACACTTAAGCCTGATTCATGCTTGCCCCTCTACAGCGCATGAAAAGATCACTCTGATTAAAAACAAACAAACAACAAAAACAACAACAAAAAACCCCAAACGACCCCCCAAACCCCCACACCAAACAGGTAAGGGTAATACATCCACACGATCAATACGTAGAAAACAGTCTTTTCTGCCATGTACTGCAGTCAATGCTCATTTTCTTGTTAACCATTTGGTTCAGTCCAGATACAGCTGTCCCCACACAGGCTCTACTCAAACCACCACATAAACAGATCTTTTAGTAATAAAATTTATTATTTAAATAAATTCAAATAATTTTTACAATTATGGCTTAAATATCAAAAAAAGGAATGTTGAGGTTCATTCTTATAAACGGTAGAAGCAGGTAGAAATATTTGTATCCAAAACATCATTTGAGGTTTGCTGCAAGTCACAGACATACAAAAGATAAAAACCCGCCACATTTAAAGTCCCTTAATTTACATTTCATGATGCTTAACATTTCATTTCTATTTAAAAAAAAACCCAAACAAAACAAACCCACAACAATTTATTGCAGTAAACTGATCATCCTACACAGATCTGCCCAAATCCTCAAAAACAGTCCGGTGGGCTTCTCCTTTGCCAGCTGGAGCCAAGGAGAGGTTTCCTAGTTCTGGACATCTGTCATTTCAGCGCCAGCCCCGGCAGGACGCAGGGCGACGGCTGCAACCGCAGGGACCGTCACGGGCTGGTGCCTGGCACGCCGCTTGCAGCCCGCGCAGGTTCTCGTCCTTCACCTTGGGCTCCAGCTCGAGCTAGTGCTGAGGACATTAAGTTATCCTGTTGGATGAACCGACATTTGCGTCCCACAACGACGTTCTTTTGTCCATGAGCTGCGGAAAACACAGAGCCTGTGACGGGACAGATACTCCGTGCGCCACAGAATCATGGAATCGTTTTGGTTGGAAGAGACCTTTAAGACCGTCAGGTCCAACCGTTAATCCAACACTGCCAAGTTACCACTGAACCACGTCCCTCAGCACCACGTCTACACATCTTTTAAATACCTCCAGGGATGGTGACTCCACCACTGCCCTGGACAGCCTGTTCCAATGCTTGACAACCCTTTCGGTGAAGAATTTTTTCCTAATGTCCAATCTAAACCTCCCCTTAGCACAACTTGAGGCTTTTTCCTCTTGTCCTGTCGCCTGTCACTTGGGAGAAGAGACCAACACCATGCTACCACTGGTTTCCTACTGGAATTACCAAAGATTTGGTGGTTTCGTTTTTTTATAAGTACTTTAAGAATACGTGCTTGAACATAAAATCCTTTCAAAAGTAAATTCAAAGCTCTGTGTGCAAATGAAACCAGACTACCTTGAACTTTTTCTCTCTTAACTTCTATGATTCCCTCTATCCATGAGCACAAGGACAAGAATGCAATATTCAGCTGGCACTAACAGTCTATAAAAAGTTTGATTAATTGCACTTTCTGCTATCCCTGACTATTGCAGCTGCATGACCAACTCTACAGGTACCTGCTCACCACCCAAGAGTCCAGCCTGGCTCTTACTGCTGCTGGCTGCTCTGGGGCAGCTTTTTCTAAACACCGGTTACAAAACGCACCTTCAGAGGAAAAAAAAAAAAAAATGTATATTGTCTGGCAACACAGAGGTGACCAAGCAGAGCATTTCAGCCTAAGCTTTACTCTCCAAGGAGTAGCAGTAAACATTTTTTACCCCACTGAGGGCAAAGGGAGATGCTTTGAGAGGTGTCTTTCTTGGTCTATACAACAAAGACATGTCCGAACCCCATACAAGAGTATTGGACTAAGCCACTACAGTTGGGGTGAGACTCCTCATTTGTGTTATGTGTAATGAAATAACCAGCAAAAAAAAAACCCCATGGGAGAGACTCTTCACTTCCATTAGATCATGAAAATGAGACCCACTGGTTCTAAAGGGACCAAGGTGACTTTGTTAGAATGATGCTGGCACCGTGCTAAAGTATTTATCCCAACAACTCCAGCATCTCTTGCAATTCTCCACAGCATCTTGGAGATACACGATTGCATTTCTGTAGTCCACAAAATGACGCCCATACAACCTTATTTTGGAATTGCAATAATATTTGCAAAATCGGGCTGGTGCAGAATCTTTTTAAGATCCCAGCCGGGATGACTTCAAAGAGGAACAATAAACTTTACATCTTACCAGCTTTTATCAAGCATCCTTAGAACCAGCAGGAGGTATTTCCTACAGGCTTTTTTCCCCCCTTATGGAATCGCCAGCCATACGCCCGTTATTACGCTTCAGTAAGACAAGAGCAAGCCTGGGTGGTCTCTAGTGTACAGATCAAATCCACCAAATGCAGAAGTGCAGGAAGATACTTTAAAATAAGGAAGAGAACAACAAAATTTCTCCATTCTCCCGTCAAGTCTAACACAGAGTCATGAGAAGAAACACAGCGTTAAATAAGGACTTTTCCAGACACAACGCTTTCTTATTGCACATTCCTCCACACTGGAAAGAGCCATGCTGCATTTTCAGTGGCAAACACAGGACAGAAGTCATCCCTGCCATAGCGCTGGGAAGTCATGAGGAGACCCCTCACTTGCTCCACGGAGGACTTGTGCCCCGGCACAGTATATACTTGTTGCAAAGCCACCGTGATGGCATCTTAGCTTCATCCCACGTGAACATTTAGAGACAGCCAAGCGCGTGGTCTTGGGGAGAGCTGAGGCAGGCACTTCATACATTCAGAATTGAAACGAGATAAAAGACACCCTCCCGCAAAACTACCATGCTTCAAAAAGCAGCTCCGTGATTCACCACTTCCCCGCTATACATCTGTAGCCATAGGCTACCGGGCAAAAGCAGCCTTCTCTAGTGAATCACAGCTTCCAGTTCACAGCAGTTTGGCTACTTAAAATAAAATTAAAAAAATACATTATACACATATATGCTGTGGTACACGTATCAAATTTCCATCACCGCTCTTAAAAACTCAGGCCATAAGACTGTGAAAGAAATTCACAGTTAAAAGTTAATAAATTAGAAGCAGCTTTAAAAAAATACGGAGTAGGAAAGGGAGGATCTTGCAGGAGGAGATTTCAAATAAAACTCAGAACAGTTTAAAATATGCTTACAATTTCTGACGTTTCCTGGTAGGAGGGGTCCTCGCTTTTCATTAACTTTATACTGGTAAGGACAACCCCCTTGGTACAAAGAATAAGGAAATCTATTTACAAAATCAACTTGGCCTTGGCTCTGTGATATTTACACTCTCGGGGAACAGCATTTTGGCTAGACAAAGAGTGATAAACGGTTCTCTCTTTGTTTTCTTCCTTCACTTAAAAAAAACAAAACAACAAAAAAATTGTTTTTCTGCTTTAAGAAATAAGAAGTCTTTAAAATTCCCTGGCCTGGGTTTTCAAATGAGTGGTAGTACTCAGAAGCTTTGGTCCTCTATGGCAAATCGCAGCTTGCTGCACGGCTCGGTCGCATGCAGTCATTCCACCCTCAATGAATGGATTAAGTATTTGGTCCCCAAAATGCAGCTGCACTGGCAGATAGGATGGGGGCTCCTCTGAGCATCTTACAGTTAAAAAAATAGTATCGTCAATAAAGTCACCCACCCGCCCATCCATTTCCAGTGCTTTTTGGTTTGCTAGAGCTGAAAGTTCCTGTCCATGGTTGCACTGATTAAAAAAAAAAAAAACAAACAAACCCAAGATGCCAAAGCACACACTGAAGCTGAGCTGTCACTGTGCAGGCGAAGATCCTGGCTCCATGGGTCATTAAATAATTAAAAGATTGCGTCCTTCCCAAGGCACACGTAACGCAGTTCAGGTAGAGAGGGACGAGCTCATCGAGGTACAACCCATCCTCATCGGTGGAAGGCTGAAGTCTTTCTGACAAGAATCCCCTGGGCTGCAGTGCAGCAGTTGTGCTGTCTGTAATGCTGAAGTAGTCTCCTCCACAAAGGGTTGCACTCCAGGAGGTACCGGTTCCCTGTTGGCACAGGGACGGGGACAGCGGGTTAGTGGCCAGAAGAGGTTTGGGTGACACCATCACAGACCGGTCAGGGAAACTTTTGCCCAAGATCTCTAGCCTAAGGGTGCCGGGTAACTCGCAGGGACGTTTCCTTCAGGCAGAGCTCTGTGAAATCCCCGCTCCCTTTACAGTGCTGTCTTATCCGCGAGCAGCTTCCCCACGCATCGCTGCCTACGTCTGTGTGATTCGGAGGAAAATAAGCAGCCAAATTCTGTTAGGAGAGAGCTCTAGCATGCAAGCGATGGAAACAATGTGGTCCGAATGAGAGGGTGAGAAAAACTAATTCTATGTGCTCTACACATGCCACAAACCATCTCTGCTTTGTGCAGATTGCCCACATAGCCCAGTTTCAAAACCACAGACAGCCTAAGGGCAGAAGAATAAAGGAAGGCCATCCATTGCACTAGTTTGGATCTCCACCCCTTTATCCAAGCATCCTCTTCCCCTGCAGGCCGGTGCACACTCCCAGCAGACCCACCTACAATGCAGAGTCCTTCCTGAGCTCGTGTGATGCCAACATTGACCTGGTTTGGGTCGGTAACAAACCCCAGGTACTTCTTCTGCCAGCTCTTTGTGGGCTTCCTATCTATCTCTGATCGGGGGCAGGAGCGTACCGTTGACAGGATCACGTATCTCCACTCACTTCCTAGAAAGCAGAATTGAAACAGATTTTATTTTTTTTTTTTTAGAACGAAGCGTCTGGCTTCCTCCCTCCATCCCACAAGACACTCATTTCTCCACAGCAAGCCCCAAAAAACTGCGGCCACCGTTTGGGTTTCCCTAGCTTTGGAGGCCATAGGACCCCTGGTCATTGCTCTCCAAAGAGTATGTGCTCTGGCAGTTCTTTAACACCCCTTTCAGACACCCTCCACCTTCCTATCTTCATCAGTCGCACCCTGCCTGGGCACTCCAGGGCTTTCCAAAGGATTTATTAGACTGACAAATCATCCAGAAATCTGGCCCAGGGATGCTTCCTCCATGGCTGAAATGACCCTGGTATAGAATTTGCTTCAAGACCGTCTCCATGATAAGTTCCTTCAGCTCTCAGGAAGGCAGGAGGGAACAGAACCAACCCTCCCCTCTCCTGCCAGCCTCACCTTGACTCTTCATGATGGTGCAGACGGTCACCCCACGGATGCCCTCTTTCAGGAGGCTCTTGCTGATCTCGGACACCTGGGCGTTGTAGGGGCTCAGGATGGCGATGCTCTCCGGCCGGATGGTGCCATCTAGTGTCAGCTGCTTCGCTAGCCTCACCTGGGGAGACCAGCGTCCTGCTCACCTGGGAGCGGTGGCCAGAGGCAACCAGCCCTCCAGCACCCCGTCCCCAGGGCAGCGATGGTGCCTGGCTGTGCTGCTCCCCCTGCTCTGGGTCACGCTTCCCTACGGCTGCCTCTGGCACTGGGGAATGCTCCAGACTCGAGAAGACACCAGGCAGATACTACACCCCACTGATCTTTGTCCTATCTCACGACTCATCATCCCTCCACGATCCCCGGAGTCGCCCAGCACAACACCCTCCCCTTTGGCACCTCCAGCAATTCCCCAGGACCCTCCTCACCGCCTGCTGCACTTCTTCTAGGTTGGCTTTGGAGTTCTCGTTTCCTTCCTCAGTAGAAATCATGAGGCTCTGCTCCTTCCCCTCCACGTGCCCAAAGACGATAGGGCAGCAGCTGTTATCTTTGTGGTAGAAGACGCTGGGATTACGAAGAAGCTGGGGGCACGTCCTCAGCCGCATATCATAAAACTCCTTGGATGGGAACTCGCAAATGCCTTTGTGCTGGCAGAGAAAAGGGGAGAAACTGAGGTGAACAAAACCCCAGGAACTTCTCAACCTGCGGCATCTTTTTGGGCAGGCTTCACTTGCAACGCCACTGTGCTATAGCTGGCACCGGGCAAGTACGTTATTTATTACTCTAGGAAGGGAAAGCACTAATGGAGAATATTTGTTTCCCAGTGGCTTGAGGCAAGCCCTGACAGCAGCATTTGCTGTGATAGAGAAAAGACAATCCGCTCGAGGGCCTCACCATGCGGTACTGCGTATCCAGCATCCACGCCTGATTGCGATAGCGCTCAAAGAGAGACGTCTCCATGCCAAGACTCTTGCAGAAGTCATTGTTCACCACGGGCCGCAGCTGTTTGTGATCCCCAAGCAAAACAACCTGGAAGGAAGAGTGGACACCTCAGCTATGAGGGTGGTGGCCCTGGTGAAGGCAATCAGCTCCTTGAAAGGTTACTTGCACACAGACATTTGTTGCTCCTTATTTATGTTATGGTTACAGTGACCTCAATCAAGGACCATGTTGGGCCTTATGTAAAGATCCTGACCCGGATAATGTGGTGCCTAGTTCTCATCTGACGGGAGAAAGACATCATGTAGTAAGTCTGCTGAGATCTGCTCTATGCTTCTTGTCACGTTAATACTTTGTACCCAGGTCAGCACATTTTTTGGTGGCAGTAATACCCACCCTGTAAAGAAGCATCAAAAATCCAGCCACAGCACCACTCGGTTTCTCTTGCAGAAAGCCAAGAGCAAGTTTAGAGGAGACAGTATGTTTGAAAACAAGGAGCTCAGCTGATGCACGCAGCAGAGAGGCGAGCAGATGCAATAGTTCACCACCACAGCTTTCAGGCCTACAGCAGGTCTCACGACTCCGCTTTATGTGATATGAACAGATAATGCACAGCTTATGCATCTAATGAGAATACTTATCATAGAATCATAGAATGAGTTACGTTGGAAGGGACCTTGAAGATCGTCTCATTCCACCCCCCTGCCCTGGGCAGGGACACCTCCCACCAGCCCAGGTTGCTCCAAGCCCCGTCCAACCTGGCCTTGAACACCTCCAAGGATGGGGCAGCCACAGCTTCTCGGGGCAACCTGCCCCAGGGGCTCACTGCCCTCAGATTAAAGAATTTCTTCCTGATATCTAATCTAAATCTCCCCTCTTCCAGTTTGAAGCCATTCCCCCTCATCCTATCACTCCATGCCCTTGTGAAAAGTCCCTCCCCAGCTCTCCTGGAGCCCCTTTAGGCACTGGAAGGGGCTCTAAGGTCTCCTCGGAGCCTTCTCTTCTCCAGGCTGAACCCCCCCAACTCTCTCAGCCTTATGTACTGCATGTACCTCTCTGTGCCTCAAGATTTTAACTATAGTTGGTAGAGTTATACCTCAAAGGAAACAACTCCCTGAAGGCTGAAACATTGATGCACCATCATAGATACTACCAAGAACAACCTTAAAACCTGGTAAAACTTGGAAGAGCAGCATGGTAAGGGGTGGAAGACATGCAAAGGTTCAAGAACCCTGAGCAGCTGTCCTAAAGACATGTCTTTGGGAGGGACTTACCTTCTCAGCATGGCGGTAGCTGACCAAGGGGATGAGGGTCTCGGGCTCTGTGGACATGGCACACTCATCGATGATTATCTGCTTGACATTGAGCTGCTCCAGACAGCTGGCAGATGCGGCGGAGCACGTGCACAGGATGACATCGTGGGCTGCCAGTTCATATGCACGAGCAGTCGACAACTGATTTTTGTACCTGTTGGTCGATGCAGAAGACACCCAGTTATGCGTAAGGGAAACAGCTCCATGTTCCTCGTGCAGGAACCAGGTAGAGCCTATACTTTCCCAAATGATTACGGCGTCACCTCCCTCCCCAGGATGAGCTGGCGTTCCCAGAAAAGGGCTTTGGATGGACACTGTAGGAAATGTACTTTGTCCTGAACTCAACAGGGCAGGGGCTCAAGGTGGAGGATGCAAGTGTCACACACACATAATATGACTTTTGGTTCAGAGGGACAATAGCACCAGAGCAGAAGCGATGCTGATGCTCTGCACTGTACCACTAACCCCGAGCTAATCACTTTTTATCATTATTCCACACACACAGCTTATTAATCCATCTCGATGTTTTCACCCAGTCCCTTGCCTTGCACGAGCCAGGACAAATCCGCTGACTTTCACACAGTCTACGAGTTTCTGTCAGTTGAGACCTAACAAGTATAGCCCAAACCTCTTCTCGCAGGGGAAGGAGATCGCTGCACCGCACTCCTTCAGGGCAGTGCTTCAGAGGTCAAAGTCAGCCATCTCCCACCAGGGTCTCTCTTTCTACTCACTTCTTTGTTTCTTCTTCTGTTATCTGCTCTCCTCTCTTCATCCGAGCATCAAAGTTACAGATCTCCTGCCATAAAGGGTTGGGCGGCCGCCGGATGCGATGATGCAGGATTATTTCACTGAAAGAAAAGAGTCAATATATAAATGTTTCCCCCCACACAGACCCAAGCGATCTCTTCTACAGTGAAGCATACCACATCTCTCTACGTGGAGAAACTCCATTAGCTAAAGAAGTCACAGCCAGATTGTTCCATCTTTGTGACCTAACACTTAGCTCCCCCTCGAGGACACAAAATACAACGCCCTTTCTTT
>NW_009661368.1:4943271-4956573 GCF_000708025.1 Charadrius vociferus
ACATCTAGGATGTTTTCCTGACTGGGTGCTACATTAGACTACCTTCACTTGAAAAAATGAAGTACAAAGCAGGTTAATAGTGCTGCTCTGCAGTAGCGGAGTGGAAACCGCATTTGCTCTGTCTTGTTCAGCTTTACCGGTGCAGAAAACATCACTCCCCAGCCCTCTGCGTGCCTGCGGGGCCGTGCAGTCCTACCTGAGCTCATGCTTTGGTTTTGCATCTCGCAAGGCTTTGCGGTAGAGGTGCCGGTTGCTCCCCGGGTACGGGTATTCCATCGTTTCAATGGCTTCACCGTAAACCCTCAGTGGTTTCAGGCTCTTCATCTTCAGCAGCATCTCTGGGGAAGGAGAACAGGTCTGCTCAGACAGCACCAGGCACCGGTGATGCTGGGAAAGCTCACGGCCGTCTGCCGTGCACTCGCCTCTTCTCCCCACCCCTCGCTCATCAACCACACCTTCACTGGTCCTCACCCTGCAGTGAGGGGTCTTCTGTAAGGACCAGCCCTGCTTTCTGCCCCTCCTGCTCACGGCCACATGTTCTCCCTTCCCACCAGTATGAGCCACTTTCAGGGGCTTAAAACCGATAGTTACCAGCAACAACATCAACAGACTTGTTGGATGGGCCACAGTACAAGATGCACTTTCTCCCCTTGGGCTCTTCTTCTTCAGAGGATAGTGTTTGCTCCTTCTCGACGCTCTCCTCGTTCAGCTTATGGAACCAGTAGACAATGTGAGTTCCAACAACCGTTTTCCCTGTGCCTAGAAAAAACAAGGAGGTTGCTGAGAACACTTTAACCGTGACACCCATGCTCTAGATCAGCATCCGGAGGATCGGCCATGAAATAAAATCAAAAAATTGAGGGGACTGCCTTGAACAGCTGTGGGTGAAACTAACCCATGCTACCATCTCCTGTCTCACCACGGGTCCTGTGGACATAACAAAGTAGGCACGTACTCACGCTGTCTCCACAGCCTTACCTGGTGGGCCTTGGATGAGCGTGAAGGATTTTCTCAGAGCCATTAGGACAGCCTGGGTCTGACTCTGGTTAAGCTTCCTGCGGCTGCCAGGGAGATCAAAGGATTTTTGCTGCAGGATTTTGGATGTTGTCACTGTTACGGCAAAGAGTCAAGAAAACAAGTTTAAAGAAGGTTACTGAAGACAGCGCACAACAGGAGGATGCAGTAGGTACCAAGCAATCCTGGTCCGTTTACATGACCACCTGAAAGCAATCCTGGTCCTGTGCCAGGATGTTCTGCCCATGAGCCTTCTCTGTGGGTTCTGGGGATTAAAATATCCCCCGTGCCATTCTCCAGCAGGGTATCCCATATTCCCTTCACTCCGCCAGGCTAGCAGCTCCTCTCCGTCCCTCCCCTTGCAAGGGGGAACCTCCCGGTCTGGGAGCATAACCCCTATGGCAGTGACCCACAGAAGCTGCCAGGGCACCTGCCTGGCCAGAAGCAAGTAGCCACAAGGTAAGAAAGGCGAAAATTTGCACCTACCTTTTTTAGGAGGTTCGTGGCCGAGGGCAATGCTTTTAGCAAGCTCGGAGGCATGCTTGAGCTTCCAAATTGCCTTTTCTTTCCGTCTGACAGAGGGGGAAAATAAGAATGAATGGAATGTAACTTAAAACAGCAAAAAAAGAAGTAATACAGCTTTGTACAACTGTCTTGTTTATTCTTTCTCTCTGCTTTGGTGTTGCATTAAATCCACAAAGAACTTAAACAAAACCAACTCTTATTCTGCTCTTTTGCATCTGGGACTATTTCTCAACTGTCTGAAGAGCTGAGCCTGCAAAGATGTTGAGAGCAAGAAGCACAGCTTCTGTCCCAACTCCATTTTATTGCGGCCCACCCCGTTTTATTGGATTAGCTTCCAATTTTTCCCCTAAAATTCGCGATACAAAAGGAAGCACGTTCTGCCCTGAAAAAGCTGCAGCAGTCGTGGGTGCGCAGCGGGCCATGCTGTGTACAAAGAAGGGCAAACTAGACATCAGCTCTGCTCTAACAAGAGCAGATCTTGCTTCACAGCAACAACAAAGGGGAATGATTGGGAAATCAGGGAGCACTTCTGCTAAGCAAACCCTGATCCAGTGCTTCACACTGCTTCTTATGACATGTATTGCAGCAATCCGGTAACATAAGAGACAGATGCCCAGAGAAATTTCAGCACGGCACCTTTCCCTATCTCCCCATTCACAAGGTCAACCAGAAGAGCAAGAGGCCATCTGGAGATGGGGGGTTGGACTAGATGATCTCCAGAGGTCCCTTCTAACCCCGACCATTCTGTGATTCTCTGAGAACAGATCTGAGAAATGCTGCCACCCCCACCAAACATCAACAGCCCAACAGCATGGCCAGTCGGAGCTGGGTAAGGACAGATTTTTCAGGGGATCAGCCGCACCAGCGAGCAAAGCCCGTTTGGGTGCAGCAAGGCACCCATGGGAAGCCATTGCTCTGCATGGACAGGTTAACCAGAGCACAACCGCTAAGCACACTTACACGTCTGGCAGCATCTTTGGTATGAGCTCCACCGTGAACCTGGCAGAGGCCTGTGAGATTTCCACGGGGATGTTCTCCATAGACATATAGCGGATGTAAAAGTTCATAGTCTGCTGATTACTCCTGTCTGACTTCTCATCGTCGCCGAACTCTTCGGTGACCCCGTGAGCCACCCAGGTGTAGGTATCTGGATCGACCATAAGTTTGCTTTCTGACCTGCTCTTGTTAAGAAAAGTTAGATTCTGGAGGCTGTGGCTAAGGCATTCCTCATCGCTTTGAAGGCTCCCAACCTTCAGCCCACTTAAGCGAATGCACAAGTAACAGTGGTTGAAGTCCACTTCAATGGAGCACTCCTCCAAAAAGTTTTTCTTTAGGACAAAAGTCCCTTGTAGCTGTCCTTTGCTTGTCCTTTGCTTTGCCCAGGTTATTTTGACATCATGCAGGACAATGGAGTCATTTTCAGCCACCGCACACGAAGCAGACTCCATGGCGCTCATTGGCATCCACACCTTGTTATACTCCGCTGGGTGCTTGTACTTGTCTTTGGATGGCAGGGTGGCGTAGGCAGAGAAGCAATCAATGGGCTTTTCCATGTGCTGCAGGCAGATGTCGAAACCCGGCGTCACACACCACAGCTGCACGAAGGGCACCAGGAAGCCCCGGCAGACGTCCGTGGTGAGCTGGAACTGCAGCGCGTCGCCGGCACTCAGCTCCAAGGAGAGCTCCACGTAGTGCGAGCACTGGCTCTTCCTCAGCCAGCCCGTTCCTGATGGCCGCTAGCACTTCTTGCCAAGTCTGGGTGCCGAAGAAGGTGACGCAGAGGTCGCGGAGAGGTCCTTCGCGCAGGCCGTGCTCCTTCATCGTCTGCACGGAGTACACCCTCCTCTTCCACGTCAGCCTGATGCTGCTCCGCTCCTGGATGAACATGGGCTGCTCTATCAGCTGAAGAGACCTGTAGTTAATTATCTGGGGATCTGGAAGACTCTCTTTGTTCAGTGGAAACAGGGCTTTAAAATACTTTTTCATCCCCTCAATATCCACTACGAAGGCGATCTTCTGCAGGACTTGGCCCTTCAGCTGGGTGGCCATCTGCAGGCAGCGGGCTCTCTTCTCGTACGCCACTGCCTGGGAATTCTTCCTGTTGAAGTCATGACAGAGAAACTCAATGTCGTCTGAAGAATAGATGATGGGCTTCTTCCGGAGCACGGAATGAAGGTGCCGCTGGACCACGACATCCATGTACCGGCGGATGGGAGAGGAAGCCCAGGTGTACGAGTCAACGTGCAGGGAGTAATGGCCCGCTTTCGACTGGACGGTGGAGTTGGAGCGGCTGAAATAGGAGCGGCTGAGCAGTCTCCTGAACTCCAGGGCCACAGGGGCCAGCTTCGGGTGGATGTCATCAGTAACGATAAGGTCTAGCATCTTGTGGAAGTCACGGACATTAGCAGCTGACTGCAGGTGCTCCCAGATGGGGGCCAGGAGACTGAACACCACATTAGAGGAGTCTTGGCCAGGAGGCGCCTCTCCCAGGTGGTGCGAGAGATGGATGGACAAAGGAAGGATGTGGCTGTACTTGTTTTTCATGAGTAATAACTGTTGAAGGCTTGGCTCGCACTGACACCGGAGAGGAGTGACGTCTCTGGTGTCCTCCTCATTGGTGAGGAACTCGGCCACAAAACTGTTGAACATGATCATTAACTCCTCTATCATCTGATGGGACCCCCTGTTACCCAGGGAGCTTTCCTCATCCATCCGGTCGTAGAAACAGTCCTCCTGCAGCCGAAACTTCCGATGGATCCTGGAGAAGTGATAAGCCACAGCTACGCAGTCCTCCACGCTATCGAAACGAAGGGCCCCTGCTGCTCCCCTGTAGTGGTCCTTAATGCAAAGCTCTGCCTCTTCATAGGACAGCTGCCTGTCCGAGCGGATGACAGAGATGGTGAAGACTCCCTTTAACATCTCACCAGTCTTCTTGTGTACGGTGACAAACAAGGAGATCACCCGACGATCCTTCTGTGGCAGGAGGCTGCAGACATCTTGGCTAATGTGTGGTGGGAACATGCACAGAGGCTCCTGGTTGGGAGCGTAGTAGGTGACACCCCGCTTCTTTGCTTCCAGGTCCAAGGCACTGCCTTTGGGAATGATGCCAGCCACGTCTGCAATGTGGATCCCAATCTCATAGTGATGCCCAAGATCCCTAACGCTCACAGCGTCGTCCAAATCTCTGGCCCCTTGGGGGTCAACAGTGAAGGTGAGGTAACTCCGACAGTCCTTCAGATTTTCCTTGGTGAGGTTTAGTTTGCTGCTGGAAGTGTATTTGGCTGATTCCTTAGTGACAGCAGCTGGGTATTTCTTCTCCAAACCATACTCCAAGTCGAGGATCTTCAAGCCTTCTTCCAAAGTCAATGCTGCGTGCAGAATCTCCGTTATTATCCCCAAAGGGTAGTAAAACCCTTCCCGCCAGGAGATAACCTGGACGCAGAAGAACTGGCATCTTCTCGTCTCCTGGCTGATCTTCTCGCAGCTGACCACTCTGTACTTCCCATTGACAAGCCTGCGGATGGGAATGACGTTAGGTTTCTCTTTCAGCCCCGGGACAAATATTTTGGTGACAGTGCGGTCGATGGGTATCATTACCCGGGGATCAAATTCATCCATCATGCAGATAAAGGTCCGTTCTCTCTCTGCACGCTTTAAGATGCCCACCACCCTCCCCTGAGGGCGGTGGCTGCCGCTGTCAGGCGTGCTGCTCTGCAGGATTTCCACCAGCACCTCGTCCCCGGTGAAGGCCGTCCCACAGTGAACTCTGCCTTTGATCTGAATGGTCATTGCAGGAGAGTCGTTGAGGGTGAAGGCAGAAGCTCTGTCGAACCCTTCTTTGATCAGCTCACATCTTTTATACATTTTGGGGTGCATGTGCAGATACTCCTGCATCATCTGAGAAGAGAAGCTGACATATTCCTGCCTGTCTTCCCACAGGTTTGAAGCCTCGGTCTTCACATTCAGCAACCCTTCTTCAGACACCGTCACCAGCACGTTCTTGCTCTCATCTAAGAGCTCTTGGAGGATGGGATCGTCAGGATTCATGCTCTCGGCCTCAGAGCTCCAGGAATCCGTGTCGCTGTCCTCCTCGTCCCCTTCTGGGCTCCTCCTGCTCCAGATCTCCTTGTCGCACGCAGCCTGTTTGATCTGGGCCATTGTCAGGTCCTCTGGGAAGATGCTCCCTTTCTCGATGCACTGCTGGACGAAGCGCTTCCACACCTTGCTGCACTGGCCATGGGAGCACAAGGCCACGGCATCCCCCACCGCAATAACCAGCGACTGAGCCCGGGTCATGATGGTGTTGAGCACTCTGGCTTCGTTGAAGAACTCGAGGTGGTGGGAGGCTGAAACGCGCAGGCTCTCGCTGGTGTGGACTGTGCTGATGATGATGACGCGGAACTCCCGCCCTGCACCGGAGGGGACAAGGGAGAAGTCACTCGCAGGAACCCAACGGGGAAGACCCTGTCTGGCTGCCACCTGGTGCTCTGCCCGTCTACGCTGTGTTACGTGGCCATGGGCTGATGGAACCTCGCTGGGCTGAGTCACGGGAGTCGCCTGACGTGAATAAAGCAGCTCTTGGGGATCGCGAAGGCCTCCAGGCATGAACCAGGATGCACAGACACCATGAGGCCACCACCACCCACGCACCAGGGAGCGAAGGGCAGCGTGGAGATGGGAGAAAGGCAGAGAACCGGACCAGCGCCGCCACGAGCGCCCGTGGAGCAGCCCTGTGTGCTCAGTGTCACCGGCAGCCCACGCCAGCCACTCCGTGCAAACATGGATAGTTTTCTGTGAATCCTAAATTCCTGGGGGAACCGAGGGCCTTGCAGGAACGAGAGCTGTGACCATTCGCAAGAATCCCTCTCCCCTCAAGGACAGCTCTGCTGATCCCACGACAAATAACAAACAGCAAGAGGCACCCTGGTGATTTCAGAGCTGGGAAGAAACTGCAAAGAAAGGGTGTGGAGATCAGAAACAGACCCCAGGGGTCAGTTATTCTCACCATGAGGAGCCTCAGTTGCACAATAAAAAAAAAAAAAAAATAATAAAAACATGGATGAGTCATAAAGTAAGTCCTTGAGGATAAAACCAGCCCTATCCCTCTCTCGTCATCCAGAGCAGCAGACTCCTCCTTTAGTGAGCTGTTCTGTGATATTTTTTTTGCTGCGACTGGTACCCACAGGCCATCCTGGTTTCAATTCCCTTCTATTACTAGCCTCCCCCGCTGGTATTTGGGGCTTTCACATGATTCACACACGCTCAAGTCCCGGGGATCGCACTTGCAGGGTTTTCACCTTCCTACAAAGCAACATCCATAGATTTGAAACGAGTCGACAGTTGGGTGCAGATTTAATTCAGTGTGAAATCTTATTCACTAAGGAAAGGACAAAAATCAAAGAGTTACCAACCAGAAGGGGATGGAAATCAGCCAAAGGGTCTCCAGGCACTCCCTCCTAACCAGCACTAGGTGGGCTGTGGCCACTCGCTGCAGCGGTGGCAGAGCCACAGGGAAGGGCAGGGGAGCTCTGCCTAACAGCACCACACACACCCTCCCAGAGAGGTATTCTGCCATGAGATCAGTCAGTATTTTGCAGTTTAGCAAGGAGGACGACATCAAGATGCTGCAAAGACCTCTGCTAACGACCCAATGTCTCCTCCCCCTGCCCATTGCATAGTGGCTGTAGCTGCTATAGACTCTCCTGTCCACCAACATGGCTGCAAAAGCTCTCTATAGAACACAGAAGACCTCAAAAACAGCCAACTAGTGCACAAAACACAAACCTGGCAAGTTCTCATAGTTTTCTACCACCACATCTTGTAGCTGCTTTTTCCTCAGCTCTTGTCTTATTGCAGAAACCTGGCAAGAAAGAAAGAAAGAAAGAGGCACAACTGAGGAGGTGGTCAAGTCACCATCCCTGGAAGCGTTTAAAAGACATGTAGACGTAGCGATGAGGGACATGGCTTAGTAGTAACTTGGCAGTGCCGGGTTAATGGTTGGACTTGATGATCTTAAAGCTCTACTTCCAACCAAAATGATTCTATGATTCAGTTCAGAAACGCCCCTCACCCAACACCAAGGCCCCTCACCCTCCTCAGCTGCAGGTTCCCCAAGGAAGTTACTCAACAGCAGCCACACATCCAGTGCTCCCAGTCTGCCCTATAGTTAACCTGCTTAGAGGAGGCTGAAAGAATCACAGAATGGTAGGGGTTGGAAGGGACCTCTGGAGATCATCTAGTCCCACCCCCTGCCAGAGCAGGGTCACCTACAACAGGTTGCACAGGACGGCGTCCAGGCGGGTTTGGAATGGCTCCAGAGTGGGAGACTCCACCACCTCTCTGGGCAGCCTGTGCCACTGCTCTGCCACCCTCACAGGAAAGAAGTTCCTCCTCATGTTTAGATGGAACTTCCTATGGTCAAGTTTGTGCCCATTACCTCTTGTCCTGTCACTGGACACCACTGAAAAAAGACTGTTCCCATCCCCCCAGCACCCTCCCTTTAAGTATTTATAAGTATTGATAAGATCCCCCTCAGTCTTCTCTTCTCCAGACTGAACAGCCCCAAGT
The DNA here is from genome assembly GCF_000708025.1 of Charadrius vociferus. NCBI lineage: Eukaryota > Metazoa > Chordata > Aves > Charadriiformes > Charadriidae > Charadrius > Charadrius vociferus. The sequence goes on from NW_009661368.1 coordinate 4,951,378, forward strand.
CCCTCAGCCTTTCCTCATAAGAAAGATGTTCTAGTCCCCCAGTGATCTTCGTAGCCCTTTGCTGGACCCTCTCCAACAGTTCCCTGTCCTTCTTGAACTGGGGAGCCGAGAACTAGACACAAGAAATCTTCAACTAAACTATCCCACCATGAGGCATCTCTGCTCTGACCACCCACGACATACTACCCAAACAGAGGGCAACTCAGAAAAACACTGGTGGCACGCAAGACCCAAGGTTCCCTACTTTTACTAGCACAAGAGACAGGTTTATCATAAATAGAGTCCAGCATTTATTAGGGAGTGTTTAGAGAGCGGTCAGCAGTGCATGCACAGCCCCCTCAGGTGGGGAACACATGGTTCTGCTACGTACCTGCATCCCATGGGAGACCACGCAGATCCTCTTCAGATTTCGGACACCCCACTCATCCGGCCACCTCTGATGTATCTCCTTCACTTTCTCAATCACTTGTATTATCTCGGAGGCATTGTGCCAAGAAATCATGGACATATCCCTTTCAGCCATGCCAGACACGTGGCAGAACACAAGCGGGTAGATTTCAGGATGGGGTGGGATGTTCCCACTGGCTTGGATGGCATTGCCTTTGCCAACGTAGAAGTGCTTAGACACAAACTCAATTATGCCTGCGGTGGAACGATAATTCTCATTGAAGATGATCCTGCTCTTTGTGGCCACTTCATGCCTCTCTTTCTGGTAAAACTGAAAGAGTCGGTTTAACAGGGTGTGATCAGCAGATTGTCCACCCCCAACAGAGAACAGCTTTGGGGTTATCTGCATGTGGTCCCCAGCAAGGACTATCCGCGTCTCAAAAGTGGCATAGGAGAGCGGAACCAAAGCTTCGCACTCCAGCATCTGAGCAGCCTCGTCGATCATGATGTGGGTGAAGTAGCCTGGGGCAACCTTCAAGTTCTTGGATAACATGGAGGTGGTAATAATGATGTGGTGCCTGTCGATCTCCGCCTGCGTGGGGTGCCGGAAGGAGCGCTGGTCTGGCGAAAGGCAGCAGTACATCTGAGTGATGGGGTCTGTCAGGTTGACGGGACGGTCAGTAGATATAATCCTCAAGGGAACAGCCCAGGGATGCCCGCTGGTCACGTAGTTATGGAAATACTCCCGGATGTAGATGTCAGCAGCACTGGAGGGGAACAAAAGGGGAAACCATCAAGGAATTGTAAGTGCTGTTGCCAAATGCTGTGACCGTCGCCCCAATGCGCTATCTGATCATTCACCAACATGCACCCAAACTCTCCCCCAGCTTTGGCTGACAACACGCTCGTCACAGGAGATACTCACAGACGCACAAAGAAGCTGGTGTTTACGCAGCCACCAATTCCAAAAGCCTATTTTGAGAGTATGGTTTAAAACAGGAGTTGATACTCAAGACGAGGGCATCTCTCGATGCTCATATGGAAAAATGCAATGTGCCCAACCAGATCTGTGGGGCTGCTGCTCTCCAGGGCCAAGTCCCACAGACCTCTCCTCTGACAGCTAACCATCCCCAGCCCGGGCAGGTGACACAGGATCTGCAGAAGAAGCTTCAGTGCAAGCAGATGGCCTGAGCCGGGCTAAGATTAGCAGTCACCCATCTATTATACATTAAATACCGAGGCAGTAACAGCCTGCAGGATCTGATGTGGACACTCTTTTCAGCGTAACTGCTCTAATTTTAACAATCTTGGCCTGTTTTCTCTGAAGGCAGATTCAATGGCAGTCAGACCAGATCTGCATTTCCTCTTCCCCAAACTCTCCCTGCAAGAGTCACAAAATTGGGCAGAGCACAAGAGTTTTCAAGGGCAAGTAGAGCACAATATTATCCCAGCAAGGTCAGGCAACGGCTTTCTACTTCTTCGAGTACACAGTAAAGGCTAGAAAGAACTGTCTCCCCAACCCCATCCCCATTTTATAATGAGGCAGGAATATTCCGCCTTTTCCACAAGGACTTCCACCCATGCCGAGCTTCTTCCTAGTAGGAAGTGCTCGAGCAGTTTAAGACATATTACATAAATATGAATTTATTTCAACACGTAATTGAAATGCACACTAAGCAAAGTCGCATACACAACGGTTCCCTCTCACCGCACCGGGCAAGCAATGGATGAGCTTGCCTCGACCCAGCCCACATCTCTGGTTCCCTCTTCCCCCCACACCCCGCTAACCTGTTAGTGTGAGTGCAGATCAGCACACGCGTGTTGGGCTGCCTGAGGATCTCCATGGTGGCCATGGCCAAGGTGAACGTCTTCCCTGTGCCAAAAGGCCCATAAATGAGAAGAGGTGGGACCTGCCGGCTGCTGATTGTCTGGCCCGTGATGAAGGAGATGGCTAGTTTCTGCTTGCTATTCCCTTTCTGTGGTGACTGAAGAGAATAGGGGACAGAGCAACTGGCGACATCTGGCAGGACCAGCTTCTCATCCAACAGGCGGTCCACAGCCTGGTGCCACTGCCGGAACAGCAGCTGGTCAATTTGGAACTGGATCTCCACCTTGTGGGAGGTGTTTGGCTTGAAGTTCAGCTCTGAGCAGCACCTCTTTGGTATCTGTAGCCAGATGGTCTTCTCCGTGATGGCTTTATGCTCCACACTAACCTCGTAAACCCGATTGTCTACAGGTGGGTCAAGTGCCAGGAAAGCAGTGGGCACAGACCTGCTCAGCAGATACCCCTCATCTGTGTCCGGCGAGAGGTTATAAGGAGTAGGCACTTCAGCAAACAGCTCACCGGAGAGGGCAAACTTCATCCCCATGGAGAGGCTTTGCAGCATGGGGGTCAGCGAGATGAGGACCCGCAGGTTGAGTCTGGAAGGAGGAAACACCCGAATGAACGGCAGAGAACCGACCCATCAGTTCAAGAGCGACCGCCCTCCCTGCTGCAAAGCGGGGATTGCCACCTACACCCAGAGAGGGGCCGTCGGCCCCCAGAGCACGCAAAGACAGAAACTGTGCTTCTACCTAATCCACGGCTGCAGGACGAGACCCAGCCCTTCCCCTCCTATCACTACCCAGCAAACCATCTTTCTTGGCAGCTTTCCATTCTTCTGGGAAGGCGCCCCAGGACCCAACCCAGAAGTGACAGAGACATCAGCAGTAGCATGGCCCCAAGGGTTAGCAATGGGCCCGCCGTCCACAGCGAGGAGGAACCCCCCTCTGGATCCACACCTGGCACTTACTTGGCAATCAGAGCCTGTTCGGCTTCTTCCTCGCAGAAGAGGAAGCTGTGCATCCTCTCACGATAGTTGAGACGGGTGATGGGAATGGTTGCACCACCCTCACGTTGGTAGTCCAGTGCAAGAGCAGGAGGTTTGTACTTGGCCAGCAGATCCACATCTTCACTGGTCCTTGGCACGCTGGGAACGATGATGCGGTTACCTCTATCCCATCGCACGAAGTTGACGGGGCGACTGCTCTCCCTGCTGCCGGGGATGTGCTGGGGGGCGTCCCGCCGGCCCACCTTCACCTTGATCTTCTGCATGAGGACAGGGCGTCTGCCGAAGTCGAATACCACCCACTGCTCGAAGATGCCCAGCGCGCAGCACTCCATGCAGACCTCCACCAACGCAGCGGGTGGGGAGGAAGGCAGGGTGGCCACATGCTCCCCCCGAATGTAGTGGAGGCCCCGGGAAAGCCCATTCCCCGAGAGGTAGAAGTTGACTCCAGGTTCCCGCTTCAGTAGCGCCACGTGCTGCAGAGGCATCTGCCAGTTCAGAAGAAGACAGGGACATGGTGAGGGACAGCCCACGGGAAGAGTCCAATGGCTGGTGATGTCTTCCCAGCAGCATTTCCTACCAAAAGCTGCTGCAGGAACCAAATGTCATGCCAGACCTACAGAGCACTTGAAATTCTCCTTAAAGGAGCATATTCCTCGTGCAATCCCACAGCAATTATTTTTTGGTCTTAAAGAACCTCAGGTCGCAGTTTGATAGCAGTTGAGACAGTCTGCTGTAAATGGGAAGTCTCCTGTGTTGGAGAGGACAATCGGACCCAGTCTCTTGGCCCCAGCACCCAGGAAATCCTGGGCAAGAAAGCAGCTGCATCTTGTTACTTGTGATGATACGTGGGAGGTGCTGAGGGCAGGCGGGTTCGCCCCAGCCCCACCGCACAAGATGAGACAGGAGACATGGTGGCTGCACCCCCCACGCACAACCCCAGCTCAGGAACCACCTGAGCCTGAGCTGCTCTCAAATACCCAACACACGTCCTCGTTCAGACGTTCCAAAATCCCTATCCTTCTGCCCCTTCCAGAAATAATAATTAAAAAGAAAAAAAAAAAAAACAAACAAAAAAACCCCAAACCAAGGACTGTGCACAGCGGGAGGTGCTGCCAGCGGCTCACAGCCTCCCGCTGCGCAGAGCTGGACCTACCTGGGAGTAGACCCTGAACTTCCACTGGTATTTCATCCTCCTGTCCTCCGACTGCACGTGCAGGGGCTGCTCACACACAACTCTGACCCCCTCCACGTGCTCAGCCATCTGTGAGGGAGACACGAGAGGAACGGGACTGAAGGCAACATCCCAGGGACACACCGCAGAGCCATCTCCATCCTTTGCCCCCCTCCCCCCGCCCCGAGAGGGGACCGCCAGTAAATCCTCATGCTCAGTCCTCACCCAGCGCCGCTCAGCGTCCCCACGCAGCAGCTGTGGGAAACGAAAGGGCCCCATGGCACAGCAGCGTGGTTGGGAACCCCGAGCAGGCTCTTGGGTTGCCGTCTTGAAAGAGGGTGAAGGAAGGGGGGGACGGAACATCCCTTTCTGCATCACCATTAGAAAGGTGAGTGGTGGCCTCCGTTCCCAAGCTCTTACACAAGAGGCTTCTCGTGATGCACCAAGCTCCGGCAGACAAACACGCTCCCACCCTGCCGCCCGTGACTCACAATCAACACCTCGTTGGAGCACGTCCGATACTCGGCAATGAGCCGGTCCTGGTAGGACAAAAGCCCTTCCTTCAGCGCTTGCTTCTTTTTCTTCACGGCAACCTTCACCCTCTGGATCCACTCCTGCAGCTCCTCGGTGGAATGAGCCTTGGTGCAGCTGTTCCCCATTTCGCACACCTCCACTCTGTCGGGAGAGAGGTGTCCCACGGTGGCGTGGGTGTCCGCAGGGAGCCGACGGCTGCCTGCTGCCCCTGCCCTCTCCCCCGCCGCGCCGGGCGGATGCCTTACCTGCTACACAGCGAGAACTTGGTCACCC
>NW_009661368.1:4957457-4958562 GCF_000708025.1 Charadrius vociferus
GGTGCCACCGCCGGGCCGTTTGCCGTCGGCATCCTTGGCGATGGCTTGAACGGAGCAAAATCAACGGCGGGAAGTTCCTACAAGGCGATGCCCCGGGGAGGAGGCGCCATGGAGCAGCTGTGTCCTAGCTCGCTACGTACCTGTCAGCCATTGGTGCAAGTTCACAAAGCCTGACAAAGAAACGAGGAACAAGTGACTTAGCAGGAAACATCAGCCGGTCCCTGGCTGGGTGTGCACCGAGGCACCGGCACAGCCCAACCCCACTCACCACCAAGCAGCCAGGAACCTCCACAGGTGCCCAAACCCACCGGACACCCTCACCCTTCGGCACCCAAGCGCCCGCTCACCCACCAGCCCGGGTCCCAGGTGACCGTGCCCAGCAGGGACCAGGCTGCCGAGCGGTGGGGGCTCCTGGCAGGGCTCAGCTCGGTCCCTGGTGTGCCACAGCCCGCAGACCATCAGCATTTACCGACCAAAGCGGGAGAGCCAGCTGCGGCGGAGGCTGCCCTGGAGGACCCCAGCACAGTCCCCACAGCGGCCACCGACCTCCTCCCAGACCGTGGCCGGACGATTTGACTTCCTCTTCCCGCTGCCGGCGCCTCCCCCACCTCGGTTCGCTCCTGCCAACTTTCTCTTTCTTTTTCCTGCTCTCTCCCCTGGCTCCGGCCGGGCAGCCCCACGGCCGCCCCACACCCAGCAGGAGACGTCCAGCTCCAACCCCCCAGCCTGTCTCCCCCCCGCCCCGTAGCACGAAAGATTAATTGGAATTAATTAACTAAGCAACCGCCCTCTTTGCTCCTCGGATACAGCACCCGAGGACTGGGAGATGGGCATGCTGGAACAGGGACCTGCTGGCATCTCCTCCAGCCAACAGCTCGGTAAACATCTGGCTGGGAGAGCTCCGGCGGTGCGGAAGGTGATTCACGGTTCTCTGCCCTCCCCGGCCACCGGCTCGGCATTTGCCAGCAGTTTCCTGGGTAACCAGGGGCCAGGAGCATCCTTGGGAATGATGCTGCAAGGGTTTCGTCGCTGGGCCCCGCGGCTCGGGGCGGAGGGAACACGCCGGGCAGGGGGCGCTGCCCAGCAAAGCCCCCAGCCCCGGGGC
>NW_009661368.1:4958624-4962912 GCF_000708025.1 Charadrius vociferus
GGCTGCGATCCAGCAGACAACGGAGCAGGGGGGCTGGCAAACTTTGCGCTGCTTCTCCAGAAATACTTTTTACTTATAATTAAGGTTCCTTTCCCCACCTCTGGGATAAATGAGGTGCCGGGGGAGGTGGGCACGGGGTGCTGAAGCTGTTGCTGCGGCTGAAGCTCCAAGCAGCAAACCCTGAGCCAGGACTGCAGGGGGGGAAGCGGCCGGAGCATCACCCACCCTCCCAGCTCACCGTTAGCGAGCTCCTTCCATCCCATCCCAGCGCCACAGCACCCACCCGCTGCCGAGATAGGAAGAAATCACCTAATCCTACTTCTCTACCGTGCATGAGGTTGGACACACGCCTGGTGGATAAACACCAGCCCTGTTTATCTCTCAAGGTCTGGCAGCGAGCCTGGCACCGGGCAGAAATGCTAGTTTCTGTTTCGGTAAGCCGTGATACTCGGTGGCGGAATCTCACGGCAGCGGTGGCTCTTCCTCCACCACGATTTGGGTCACTGTGCCATGCCATCAGCTCTCCACACCGACAGCTAAACCGCCCCAAACTCACCTCCCCGCCTTCGTTTCCAAACTTTGACTCGCGGGCAGTCCCGTGCAGGCTGGCAGCCCGCGAAGCACGAGCTTACAGTGGGATGGGCAGCGTGGCCCTGCTGCGGCTCTGCCCGACCTCTTACCGATAAGTTGTCCAAACCTACAGGGTGGTCCTGCTGGGACCACCCTGGTCCTGCTCAGGCAGCATCACCCGCCTGCTGCATCCTGCGGGTACCCAGCCCCAAAGCCCCAGCAGAGCTGCTGGATGCAAACGCAGCACAAGTGCTAAGGAAGAGCATCCCCAACCCGGAGCGGGGCTGAGGCCGGCAGAGATCCAGGGTACCCCCATCCTCCTCCAACTGTAACAAGGTCACGGTCATTGGAAGCATCATAGAATGGTTTAGGTTGGAAAGGACCTTGAAGACCATCGAGTTCCAACCTCCCTGCCATGGGCAGGGACAAAAAACTGTTTGCCCAGCCCAGATACTGTACAGGGGTCAAGAACCCTTTCTTTGCTCTGGTTCTACCATAAAAAAAACCCAAAGCTGGGGCCACAGCAGAGGTTTTGGTGCTGCCTGATTGCTGACTGATGCAGAGAAAATGCTTTGCACTGAAATGAAATAACTTGGGAAACAATAAAAATACAGGAGAGCACCTATAAACACTAAAAAGGCAGGAAGGGGAATGGGACGCTGTGTCTTCTGCCCGAGGACACCAAGTGATGCTTCGCTGATCCCCAGTGAGACAAGGAAGGCAGCGCAGCGCTGGCATAGGGCTGCAGACCCTGCGCCTGGGCGCTGCTGCTGCCGAACCCCCCCAGGGTCATTAACACACACCCCCACACACACAGCTGGGAACCGCTGGAGACACGCTCTGCCCCAAGCACGGCTCCCCGGGACCCTGTGCAGGGCTGCAGGAGGGGAAACCCCTGCACATTTTGGAGGGTCGAATATCCCTCCTGTGCCAGCCTGGGGAGACTGCTCGTCCTCATCCAAAGCGCGATACTAAGAGGGAGCATTCCCGCTCGGCTTTCCCCGGGAGGTCGGGAATAGACTGGAGCTAAGCCGGACCCCAGGGCAGAGGGATGGACACTGGGTTGCCGCAGAGGGTCCGGCGAGGCGGGGGCTGGCAGCGGGCAGGGCAGGGGGAGACGCGGCAGCGAGGGGCCGCTGGGGCCGGGCTGCTGCCGGACCACGGCCAGCGGGAACGCCTGGAGAGGGACCCGAGGTCACGCTCAGCCTCCAAGAGCCTTTCAGCTCCTTTGAAGCTGGTGGGGGTGAGCAACACGCTGTCGGCGGAACCGGGGCTTATTTCGGGGCTAACATCTGCAGCTTTGGGAACGCTTCAGTTTCCCTCCGACTGCAGCTTCTTTTTCCTTCCTCTGGAAGTCTCCTCCTTAGGATGAACCCTCCTGGGAAAGGCATCATATTCAGGATTTGTGCTACACTGTCACTGGTGAAAACTCCAAAATACCTCTGTAATACACACGAGAGAAGATGAAATCTGATCGCTGGAAGTCAGCTCCATGGAGAGGGAACCGACCTCCCTGGCGCCGGCACATCCACAGTGCCCAGAGGAGACATGGTCCTGCAGCAGCGACAACACCGACCTGCTCGGTTAAATGCTTTAAGAACTACCCATAAAGACCATGCAGGACAGCTGGGCTGTTACTGGTATTCATGTCTAGGCAGGGCATCCCAGGCTGAAAAAGCTAAGAGGGAATATTCCACCTTTAAAGGGTCAATTCCCTCGCTGTTTATTTTTTTAAGAAAGCCTTTGATTTTGAGCAAGCTGCCAGAACTCACTCTGGGTCTGGAGGTGGGAGGGAAGAGGAAGGGGAAGTGCAAACCCCTCTTAAAGTCTCCGCGCAGCACCAGCGCTGAAGCCACATTAAAGCCTTTTTCTGTCTACAACCAACTTATACCGAGAAAAAAAAAAAAAAAAAAAAAGAAAAAAAAAAGGAAAAAGGAATAGGAGTTTTTGCAATCCAAGCCCGGGAGGAAGAAAGACGCAGGGCACAAGGAAGCCTTGGGAGGTGCACCATAAGACAGCTGCCTTAACGATAATAAAACTCCAATGGCAACAGGGCAAAATCCAAGTGCCCCGAGGGAAGTGGGAGCTGGTCGAGAGCAACTTACCAGCAAGCCACAGACCATGATTTGCAAGCTGAATTTTGTACGTTTTAAGAAAAAAAAACCCTTCTTTACAGTGCTCCTGAAAAGCCCAGCCTGGCGTTTAAAGCCACTTGCATCCCACTGATGGGTGAAACGAGTCACTCTGGCAGCCGGAGAGGTTGGTTTATTGTATCCACAGCTCCGCACCCCCTGACAGAGGCTCACAGCCCCATTGGGGTGAGTATCTGCCTCTCCCCCAACAGCACATACCCTCACCAGGCACCAACACATGCACCCGCTGCCCAGCACTGCTCCAGCCTCGCTGCAAACCAAACCAAACCAAACCACGCCACCGCCTCGCTAACGGCATTTCCTCCACACTCAGGAAGACGCTTTGGGTCAGGGCTGGGCCACGCTATGTCCGAGCATCGTCCCCCGGCAGGCGCCTTGCAGGGCTGCGCTGACGCCAGGGATAATCACATTTCCCTGGAAATCATGAGTTGAAGCACGGTCGCAGCAGAGAAACACTCATTGCACCTCCACAGCTGAGTCCTGCCGCTCCGCACCCCTCTGCCATCCCAGCCCACCAAGAGGAAGGTGGCCTTTTTGTCAGGTCTTGCCTCGATTAATTATTGACAGGAGATTAGGCAAAACGCTACGCTGGAGTGAGCCAAGTGCCCCTCGATCACAGCAAGCGACGTGGGTCAGAGTGCCGGGACAGCTCTCTGTGGGGATGGGGACAGCCCAACAGCACACCCAGGGGACCGCGGTCCCACACCCTGGTTATCAGTCCTGGCCACACACTGGACGTGGACACCCGGGGGGGTTTTCCTCTCGGCTGCGAGCGTTCGGAGCAGTGGCGCGAGACCAGCACAGCATCATCCCCCAGCACCCTGTGAGCAGACGGTGCGACTGAGCTGAAGGGAAAGGTTTGGCACCGGTGCAAGAGGAGCTGCACCGTGGATGCTGCCCAGTGCCGGCCCATCGCCCGCAATCACCCTCCCGGCTACACCGAAACCACGGCCCCTCCGGCATTTCCCTCCTGGGCAAAACCAACCTCGGGAGTTCCTGGGGCCCCTCCTTTCCCCAGCTTTTTTCAACAAGACAGTTCGCTCCACTGTCCCGCCCGGAGACACTGGCACGGTCCCGCCAGCGCGGCTGTGGCAAAGTGACAGCCACAATACCGCTGCCCGAGCGGGTGGGCAGGCATGAAGCCCCCCCCTCCCGGCTTGTGCACAGCCCCCTCAAGGCACCTGCACCCCCAAAATATTTCATTTGCTTGATCCAACTATAAAAAGTTCCCCGGGAGCTCCCAGACCGCATCCCCAAAGCTCAGAAGCCGGGAAGGGAGAGCTGCTGGGAATTGCTCTCCGGAGGCGGCACGGCACATCCCCGCCAGCCCGGCTGCTCCCTGCCCTCCAGCCGGGGGGCTCTGCACCCCAAAAACCTGCATCCTACCCCCTGACCCCCCTCCTCTCCTCTCCCGAGGGGGCTCCAGCACGGGCAGGGATGCTGCGAGCTGGGACGGAGCGGGATGCGCAGCCCGCACCGTGCAGCACCCCAAAACACGCTGCAGGGCTACCGGCAGCCCCCCGAGCCCCGCAGCCCCCCGCGGTGCTCCACAGCTCCCCCTCTCC
>NW_009661368.1:4963776-4987990 GCF_000708025.1 Charadrius vociferus
CTGCCTGCCTGGCTGAGCTGGACCCACAGCAGCCCGGTGGCTGCATCCTCCCCACCCTGCGCCGTTCAGTGCTGCTGCAAAATTGAGAGTGGTACACCCAGATAACACCCCTGAACCCGACAACCCCCCCCCCCCCAGACCCCACGCAGCCACACAAACGCGGCAAAAGCGCGCAAGCAGCGCATCACCTCACCATCCCGGACATGAGGCTTCAGAAAACACCGACCTAGAGAACGGATGTGCTCAACGCAGCGATGCGGCCGGGCCCCAGCCCTCCCACCTAATAAAATTATCTTCATGCCAATGGCCAGCTGCAAGCCCTGGAAAGCAACCAGGCAAAAACTACCACACCTCTGAACTACGAGGGACTGTAAAGTAAAAGATTGCAGGCACCGGAGGCAAAGTTTCCCTGCAAGCAGCAGTGGTGTTAAATCCTTCTGTCGAGGGACAGGCGTATCGCCTTTGGTGACGCCACGCAGGGGCCCTGACACAAAGGGAGCATCAGCAAGGGAAGTGAAAGCTCACTCTCGAAACAAGCAGGAGAAGGAAATGCCAAAGAGCTGAGAACCAGCCCGCAGGGCACGCCGGTTGCGGGACCAGGGGAGGAAGGAGGGACAGGGACCGGTTCCTGACACATTTGTCAACACCGAAGGAAGGAGGAAGAGGAACGTTGTTGTTTTGGTTTGGTTTTTTTGGTGTTTTTTTTTGGTTTTTTTTTTTTTTTTTTTTTGTTTTGTTTTGTTTTTTTACTCGCCAGCTTTGTGCAGTTGCACCCATCAGGTGCCTCAGGGGGAGCCCCCAGGGAAAGATGCTTTCCCACCGGGGAGGGATGTGGTGCCGCACAGGCCTGCGGGCGCTGGATGGACCCCACCAGAGCAGTGGGTGGTTGTGGGAACCGGCCCTCCCTGGGCAGCAAACCCGCCTGGTCCGTGCACCAAAGCCCCGTGGCCGCGATGGCTGCCTGCAGCAGGGCCACGGCTGCAGGGCTGCACGCTGCTCCACGTTGCCTTTTGTTGGCAAGGAGCAAGCGGGCAGCTCAGCCTCGCAGGAGGAGCTGAGCCCGCGCTCGGCTTTCCTGCCCGGGAAGGAGCCTCTTGGCCTTTCCTTGCAACTGCTGTAAGAACCGTTATCGGTCGGGGCGGCGCAGGGGCCCCATCCCTGCGCAGGAAAGGAGCGGCCCCTTCCCCTACGAAGATGCAGCCCCAGAGCCAAACGAGGCCAAAGAGCTCGGGAAGGCGTCAGCTCCGGTCCCCAACCCCAGCACTGGGACACAAAACAGCCACGGAGCGTGTTGCCTGTGGGCAGAAATCGTCCCCTCCACAGCAGTGACTCTAAACCACAGCGAACGTCTCTGCAGTAGCCCAAGCATCATCAGACAGCAGTAAGAAAGCAGCAAAATACCCTCCAACAACTTCCCCCCCACCCCCAAGATGGCAGAGGCAGGATGGACGGTGCCAAGGAGCCGCCTCGGCACTGAGGCTCCGCTCTGATTTTACAGGTTGGGTATTTGGAGGTTTCACTCTGATTTTACAGGTGGGGTTTTTTCCCCTCCAGCTCCAGCTCCAGAAGCCAAGAGCAAAGAGCTTTCACTATCTTAAATAAAGCTTCTGGCCCTGCTGGGCATACATAAAAAGGTGATAGAAATAGAGGAAAAAAAAAAAAACCCAGGGGAGCAGCCGGGCTCTGCTGTTACTTAATCTCCGGCTGGCAGCGAGGAAGGAGCCTCTGCCCGGGCCCGGCAGCCGCAGCCGGAGTAGGGAGGAGGCAAAGCTGCGTCACCGCATCAACAGCGTCAGGGTGGGGGAGAGCCGAAAGCCAGGATTTGCTGATTTTAGAACAAACAAACAGCCAGCTGAAAGCCCTGAGTTTCGGTTTCCATTCCTGCGGTGACAGCACTGACAGCCACGGAGGGGTTTCCCCACAAAGCCATCACTGCTGCCCTGGGAGTGGGGGGGCGGGGGGGGGGGATAGCTGCAGCCCCCCCGCCCTGGGCACGCTGCGTTGGTGCGCTGCACAACTGTCCGAGGACGAGCTGGGATGCGGGAGGGCCTCCTGTGAAGATGCTGGAGCATCCCCTGCCCCAGTACCACTGCTAAACCAGTCCAGAGAAACCCAGTGCCTGAGGAACTGGTGGTGATTTCTTGCAGCCTCCTGCTCCAGCAGGCAGGACCACGGCACGGCTCTGCTTGCAATGCTGCCGGTTGGATGCCCAGGGCAGCGGGAGACTCCACGGGTCTCTCCCAAATGCTGCAGGCTGCTCCCGCCGATGCCCGGAGGAGAAAATGCAAGCGGCTGTGCCTCTCCATCACTACACAATCCGGAGAAAAACAGGGACTTGGCATGAGTCAGCTGCAGCCCTTATGTAATTTGTCTCTGGATGCGGGTCCTCCACACCTGGCTGTGACCAGAGCAGCCCTGTGCTCCCCACGGGAGGAACGGGGAGCACAGCTGAGCACCCAAAGGCAGCACCGGGCTGGCAAAGCAGTCACCGGTGGGCACACGGGAGCCCCATCCCTGCTGCAGGGACCCCAGGCTCACGCGGTGGGTTGACCCACTGGGATTCACCCTGATGCGCCGGTTGTGGGGTGCGCAATACCCACCGCAGCCCTGGGAGCACACCCGGGCTCCGTGGCAGCACTCAGCCGTAAGAGCAGCGGCACTGGGGAGGGCAGTGCTCCCCAACGTGGAGCCCCTGATCCCGGTGCTGCTGTCGGCGCCGTGGGGAGATCCTGCCTCCGATCTGCAGGTGGGATGCGCGCCCACAAGCGATGCTTTACCACCACTGCTGAAACCAGGGTGGAAGAACCAGGAGACAAGTGAACCACACGCACCACAGGGCTTTCCCCCGGGCCAGGGCGCCTCACTCCGAACCCCAACAGCCGCATCCTCGCTGCATCCAGCCCAAGGCCAATTATCCACATGCTAACTGCTAATCTCTGTTTACAGCTTGCTGTAGGTGACTTCCCTTTGCTTTTCCTTCTCAAGCCTCAGCCCCAGCCCTACCACGAGTCACCAACGGCCCCGCGAGGACCCAGCTGCCCTCCGCAGAGCGGGGAACCACCGCGGCACGCTCCAAAGCGGCACAGCCCCCCTGGGAGCGGAGCACACTGCCGGGGCGTCCCACAGCATCACAGCCTGTCTCTCTCTGGAGACCGGGCTGCACCGCCAGCACCTCCCTGCCCGGCTGCCCCGAAAGCTGCTGCAAAGGGAGGGGAGGATTGCACCAGCCAAAATCTGTCTGCTGAGCTTTCATTGCTTGTACTGTTGTTTCCATCCCTAGGAATTGTCGCCTTGCAGGGCAAAGTACACCCACACGGGGAATACTTTGCCAGCAAAGCAATTTATAGTCTCCTGGGCAGGTAAAGGTACGTGGAGCCGGGAAAGAGCTGCTGCCTCCTGCCCGCTGCCAGCTCTGCCCTGGCACTCGCTACCCACTGCCATGTCCCCAGGCACTGCTCACGCCAACGCGGAGATGCCACAAACCCTGCCTTACCCCACGGCTCAGATGCTGCCTCTCGGACACCCTTAAAGAGGAGCCAGGAAGCCCCTCCAGCCATCCCCCATCAAACCGGCCATCCCCTCTCCAACTCGCAGCCCCCAGATAACCTGGATGGGTTTGTCCAAAGCAGAGATGGCTGGTGCAGGGCGCTCAGCCCACAGCTCTCGAGGGCTGGGCAAAGGCATCAACGCTTTCCAGCCACCAGCACTGCTAGGGGAAGGTGTCCCTGTGGTCACGGAGGGACCTTCACTCACCGTCGCAGCGTGGGAGCGGAGGGCTTTGGGCTAGAAACACAGCCTTGGGTCTGGATCAACAACACCACTCACACCAGAGAGGCAGGAAGAGGTTCACGGTGATCACAACCCTTTATATTTCCTTGGTCTGACATACTAATGCCGTCCCAAGTACAAAGATAGGCAAGGAAGAAATGACTGCGGTATCTTACTGGTAGGCAGCCTGGGAGGGAAAAGCCTCTGATTAGGCAGGACTCCTCCTACTCAGCTGTGGCCCCGGGGTTCAGGCTGAGCTGAAACGAAACAGAATCTAATGCCTTGGAGAAATAAAATCAGTTTTCCTCTTGATTGCGTATCATAACTCTTCTAAATACAGCTCAAGGAGTTGGCTGCTATCAGTGCTGGGTGCAGCCGGGTCCGCCCCAGACGTACCATGGACGACCAGACTTTGAAGCTCACCAGCGCCGTGCACACCCTGCCCACACCAGGGATGCCCCCGGGTGGCCCGGCTTGGCTCAGCTTTGTAACTGCCGGGTGCTTTTCTAAATTAAAACCAGTACTTCGCAGGCAGGACGTTATGGCCAGCACGACAGTGGGTGCCTGGTGCTGAGTTTGCTGCTGGTATTGGAGATGGTATCGAGTGCCACAAGCAAAGCTCAGGCGTTTGGGGACAGCCCTGCCACCCCACCGCCCTCCCTGCACCATTTCAGGGTGCGGATTTCAGCACAGGCACAGCTACAGGGAGATTTTTTCCAGGATGATGCTGCATCCACCCATGTTCAAATCCCAGGCAAAGGGTGGAAGAGTAAAACAACACAAAGTGATCCGAGTGTCCCTGCACAAAAGCAGATGTGCAGAGACCATAAAAACCCAACTTTTTAAAAGGCACCTAAACTACCTCCAAAAAGACACCTCTGCTCACAGCATTTACTGTGACTCAGGGACGCACCGGTTGGACCGGTGAGCATCTGGGGGCTCTCCCACCCACCGGTGGGCACACAGGCAGGATGGACAGACATCCCTCTCCTGCTTCGCCCAGCTCATCCCAGCATCTTTTCAAACTCAAGAAGCCTTTCAAGGCAACTCTGCCTCCCCACACCCGCCGGTTTCAAAGCAAAATGCTCTCTTCACAACATTCCCCCCCTTCCTGATGGCCATGTCCATCTCCGCAGGGTTGGATTGAAAACAGAACTCATGATATACAGACATTGCCGAAAACCCCTGAAAATACCAAATTGCTGGAGCTACGGCACATCCTGCCATCAAGAAAGGGTGCGGGGACCTTCACCCAACCACAGAGGTATGGAGAAGAGCCCCATTGCAACCTCCTCCCCATCCTCCAGGAGCACCGCAGGGGCCGGGGGACACCGGAGCACCCAGCACTGCTCAGCTACTCACTACTCAGACATCGTGCCAGAGCAAAAATCCCCAGCCCCACACACCTCCCCACCTCCATCCCCAGGGAAGGGCCAGCCTGGCCACGCTGTCCCCCTCCCCAGGGCGAGGAATGAGTTAATATTGATTTTTACCAGGAGGAAGTAAGCGATAGCCAAAGCCAGCCAGCCTGGCAGAAGAGGCGGAATTAGCCAATATGGGGTTGATTTAACGGCTGTGACACACAGAACTAGAGGTTTTCGAACAACGACCCTGCGGCTAACAGAGGGACTCTGAGAAATGGGTTCTGACTCCAGGCAGACACACGGCATCCATCCGTCTGCTGCCACAGGAAAGAACCAAGCGTCCACTTCAAGCAGGGCTGCAGCGCAGCCACCCCCGGGGCTTCGTCTCT
Source organism: Charadrius vociferus (assembly GCF_000708025.1). Classification (NCBI taxonomy): domain Eukaryota; kingdom Metazoa; phylum Chordata; class Aves; order Charadriiformes; family Charadriidae; genus Charadrius; species Charadrius vociferus. The sequence continues at coordinate 4,969,298 of NW_009661368.1, forward strand.
GGGCTCTTCCCCCAGAGCAGCGCACGCACATGAGGTCTCCGCTCCATCCTCTGCTCCCAATGGTGCCTCCCCGGAGCACCGGGACACGCCGGCACAGCCACAGCTCCTAATGGCCAGGGCAGCCCTGTCCCACAGCCGCGATGGAAGTCCTTCTGCGTGACTGCTGCTCTCATCCAGCCTGGTCTTGACCTGGCGTGCAGGGTGGCACCAACCTTTCCAGTTCCTGTAATTAAAAGCATCGTCTACAAAGTAAAGAAAATAAATCCTTCTATTGCATGAACATGTTTGGGATAAAGCTGCTCCCACTCACAGAGGCAGCACTGAAATCACTCAAACTCACATGTCCGGCAGGGTCCACGCCAGCGCCGGGAGGTTTCTCTTTCTCCCTCCAACAGGAGAATCGCTCTCTCCTAATGCAAAACTCTATTCTTGACTGCCTTTAACAAATCCTTAGGGTTTTTCCCTCAAGTTTCACTCTTCCCAGTGTTTTACCGGACCAGCACCTCCAAACACAGCACACCCAGACAAACAAAACACCCCCTTATCTCCCCTGTGGTTAATAAACCCCCAAACGTAGCGGTGCATCCCAACCCAGACACTCCTTAAACACACAGGATACCATCAGAGAGCATCACAACGTGCCCACCATCCTCGTGTGCAGACAGCAACATGCGTACAGTACACATACGTGTGCATTTATACTCAAATTAAAGCACAAAGTGTGTTCCTGCACCAACCCAGCCCCGCTTCGCAACCCCGGCTGTCACAACCAGACGCGGAAATACAATAAACCATCAGCGCTCTTTCAAAAAAAAAAAAAAAAATATTTATTAGCTCATTAAAGTGACCTGTCGCCGCTGCTGCTGCCAGATCGAGTTTGTAGGAACTCCAACACTTCAAGCACCCGACTCCTTCCGGCCGGAGACAGTGTGACCGTCGCTGCAGCCACACGGCGCGTGTCTGCCCTACAACAGGGCCAGGGAGACTCGCAGCGAGTTGAACGGTTGAAGGAGTACTGGGGGAGAGGTGTCAACCACCCCGTTACTGAACGGCTGCTCGAACCCGGCGGGGAGGGAACGGCAGCACCCAGCTCCCGTGGGGCGAGGCGCCCAGTGAGATGCTGGGGACCGGCCCGACCCTGTGCCAGCATCACACCTCGTTAATAACTGCAAGCTCCTGAGAGCGCTGCCGTTCAGCTCATCTCTCCGCACAGTCAACAGTACGTCTCTGCCTTACGGCGTGATGTTCCCAACCAAAGGGCTTTGCTTAAAAAAAATCCCAAAGAATGGATTTCTTTTTATTAATTTTTTTTTTTTTTTGAGAAAACTAGAAAGAGACCCTAAATCCTCAGAAGTTGCAGCTCTTCCCCACCTCTCTGGATTTCTCTCTCCCAGCTCCTTCCCCCAGCAGACCTGGACAACCCAGCTGCCGCAAGAGCCTTGGCTTGTTTCCACCACCCAAAGCCAGCATCACGCACAGAAGCCAACCTCCCGGGGCTTGTGCTCGCACTGCCATGCAGAGCCTCTCCCCAGTTTCAATGACCGCACACATCCCATGGACAACCCGCTCTCAGCATCCCCGCTCCCTCCCCAGAGCCCCCCGGGGACGGGGAGCAGGCGGCTCCCGACACCTCCCATCAGTTCACGCCAGACCCCTCGGCAGCCGGATCGGTGCCTGCTCAGCGCTTCGCCTGCTTGTCCTTTCGCTACCGCCTTCTCCCTGCCCTGCGCCCTGCTCCTGCCTGCTCCTCTAACGGATGCTGCTCCAGCTACGCCTGCAGACGAGGCAGGGCTGACGACCTAAAACGGAGTAACTATTCCAAGAGAACGGGGGAGGAAAGCTTAATAAAAAAAAAAAAAAAAAGAACACAAACTTTTTTTTTTTCTTCTCCTCCAAACAGGGCAGAGCATTTTTGCCTTTTGCATCTCTGGGCGTCTTTCTGCCCCCTCGTTCCCTCTGACCTGAACCTCCTCATTACCGAGGTGAGCTGCTCTGAGTCTCGTTAACCTGTGCCCCTCGTTACACCGCATCTCGTCCCCCAGCGCAGCCTGAGAAAAAGGCAGTTCCACCCAGAGCGGCACGGCCAGCGTCCCTCCAGGCAAGTCCCCCTTTCACTTCTGCTCTGCCTCGTCGGCCACTGCGGTCACCTCGATGGCAGCGGTGGCGTGCTCATCCCCGGTGGCCTCAGTGGCACCAGACGGGACAGTCACGACTGTGCTCCCACCGGGAGCCATTTGTGTCACGTTCTGGATGGTCGTGCCGAGTCCAGGCAGCGTCAGCAGCTGGAAGGGGCTCACCACCTTCACGACCGTGCTGCCGTCCTGGACCGCAGCCGTGCTCAGCACTGTCAGGTTGGAAGCGTCCGGGTGGATCTCCACCGTACCGGGGAAGGTGGAGCCGGCGGAAGCCAGTACCGTGTACCCTCCCAGCAGCGGGGAGGCCGGGGAGCTGGCGGGGGGAGGCTGGGATGTGTTTTTTCCCAGCACCGAGGGCGGGAGGGCTGAGACCACTTTGCCGAGAGGGAGGTTGGCAAGCTGGGAGACAGGCACGCCGGGGGTGACTGCAAGCTGCGCCGGCTGGGACAGGACTTGGGAGGTGATGGCAGCTGGTCCGGAGGTGGCCCTGGTCAGCCTGGGACGCTTTAAAGGCGTGGGGACGGAGACGGGCGTGAGGGTCATCAGGACGTTGTTGAGGTGCTGCGATTTGTGCTTCAGCTCCTTCGCTCGCTTGCGGTGTTCGTCACACTGCTGCTCCAGAGCTGGAGAGAGAAGAGGGTTGACTCAGCCCGGACCCCAGACAAGCTTCCCAAGGACCACAGCAATGCCTGGAGCGGCAGCAGCCAGTCCCACCACAGCTGGTTTAGCACACACCAGCTTTAATCCAAACCCCACTTTCTCACACAGAAAGAAAACGCGCTGGCTGTGATAGGAAGTGTCAGAGCACCAGTGTGTCCCAGGGCCATACCTGCCAAATCCCGTGTGTACTGCTCCCTCGAGCGATCCATCTGACACTTGTGGCTGGCCAGGACCTTCTTGACCAGATCCAGCATACCAAAGTTCTGAACTACGTTGTTGAGTAAAACAGCATCTTAAAAACAAGACACAGATCTTTGAGGAAGCAAAAATTCCCTACGCAAAGTATTTATAGCTTGCTAAAGAGCCATATGACAGCAAACTCGTTCAGCTGAGACGGCCAAAATCTTGAGGGGGGAAACGTAAGAGGATGGGAAGAGAAGACGACAGAAGTCATGAGAAAGTGCAAGAGGTCACTACCGTATAAACAGTCCTCTGCTGCTTATCAGGGGTGATAAGAAATCTTCTGGCACAGTAGCTGGTTGCTGCATCATTTGATGGCCTAAATTCCACCTCAGTTCCTGAGCCAAGCATTTGTCCAGACCCAGAGCCAGCAGATAGGAAGCCCCAGGAACAGTGAATTGGAGAACTGAGGCCACCTGATGCGTCCCTGAGCACAGCCCCAGGAGCCTGCTTGGGGAGCAGCCAGAAATGAGATTTACTTATGAGGAACTATGTCCCTATAGTGCCATCCAGATATCCCTAAGGAGAAAAAAATAATAATCCACAAGCCCCTCTGCTGAGCTGCCTCCAAGCGCCCGTGCCCAGGTTCTTACCACTGAGCTGCAGCGGGGGATCCTGCGCTCGCTGCTGCAAACCCTTCATGGTCTCCACCAGCTCCTGGTGGAACTCATGGATTACTTCTTCCAGGAGACCTGTGTCCTTCAGGCCTCGCCAGAAAGCAAAGGTGTCATCTGGAGAAAGAGAAAACAGGGGAGAACCTCAAAATCCTTGAAGGGGGTTTTAACAGTGATCTGCTCTGGGTTCCCCTTCTGGCCTCTACAAGGGTGAAGTCCTGCGAGGCTGCAGGGACAGCGTGCTGGGGCAAAGCCCAGCCAGAGCGCGTACTCGAAGGAAGGGCAGCTGAAAAAGAACAAGCTTTCCCCTTCCTCTGTCACACATAAACAGGACACCAATGTTACAGAAAAGCTCATTGCTCAGAGCAACCAGAGGAGCAAGAATGATTTTATGACCCCTCCGATTTATTTCACACACACCCCCCCGCACCCAGAGCCACAGCAAGCATTTGCCCTACACTTCAACATCTTAGTGCTTAGAAACAATTTCATTCCAAGGTGATGCTGCAGTCAGGCTGCACACAGGCAGGATATACCACAGCGCTACGTGTCGGTAAGCAGTAAATGAATAACCCCAGTGGAGGCTGCTCCGGCCAGAAGGGAGCTCCTCATCCCTGCTGTTTCCCTCCTTCTCTACATCTCCATCCGCTGCTGAGGATGCGCCAAGCCCAACGGGATCCCAAGCTGTACCTCCGATGCTGGTGCTCCAATCGCTGGCATCCTCACACGTTTCTATGGTAATTGTAGCCGGGGATCCGTTCACTGCAACCAATAGCAAAAAAAGAAAAGAAAAAAAAAAAAACCAAGTCCTGATTTTTCTCTGTATTTTTCACAGGCTGTTTCTGAGGGAAGCACTCCCTTGCTGCATTTCTGCAACTTCTCCTTTTTATTGCACAGGGCCACTTTTATTTGAACGGAGAGAGACACCCAAGCGGGCGGTGAAGCCGCACACGGTTGCTGTGCCAGCAGTGCTTATTTTTCCACATTGGAGTGCAATACCCCAGGGATGACTTCTGCAACCCTTGCACAAGAACACATGCCCAAGAGCAGCATTTCCCTCCTGTTCTCCCCCTGCATACACACTAGTACAGCTTAGGGTAAAAGTCAAACAGCTTTAGAGTCTGATTTTTTTGGTAATTTTTTTTTTTTTTTCCCAGCTCAGTTTGCAGGACTGGGATGTCTGAAGGGTTTCTAACACCTCGAAGGGGAGAGCATCCCCCCTGCTGCACGGGGATGAAGTCGGGCTCCCTCTCTCCAGCTCTGCTGAATCGCAGTGGTTTTGTTACCATAGAGCCAGGGAACCGGCATCATTCAAGCCGTGCGCAGGAGCGGGATGAACAGGAATCTGGCCAGAGACCTGTGGTGCCGCGCGGAGCGTTCGTAATGCTCAGCCGCTGCCATTAAATCCAATTACTCTGCAGCCTTCAGGGCTCTGGCTGTTCCAGCCCAGCCCAGCAGCGAGGGAAGTATTTCCCCATTAGCGAGCCGATGCCCAGGTTGAACGGGAGGGCTGGGGACAGGATGCCTGCATTGGCATCCCCACCACAACACCGGGCTGTGGTGCCGAAGGTGCCCTGCAGAGCCAGACAAGGGGCTCTCCCTGACCTTGCTCTGCTCCCACAGACAGCAAAATGAGTTAAAAAAAAAATTATATATATATATATAAGTATTTAGAAATTAGAAAGCTCTCCAATAAAACAGTTGCCCGTAATTATAGGTCAAATAAAGTTTAGGACTACAGCTGCCTAGCTGTAACATCATATAAACCCAGTTTTAGGAACTACATATATGAGTGCAGATAAAAAAAATAAAAATCTGTTGCATCCCCTAGTTCTCTAATCTTTCATCAGACAAACCCCATAATAATTCAGCTGGGGAGCCTTAAATGAAAACCCCTAAATTATTCTGGAAGAAGTCATGTTAGAGCTGGGAGGAGGAGGAGGGACTCCTCCCCTGGCACCCTGCGCAGCAGGAGAAGCCGGGCTGATCCCTTCCTCCCGGGACGAGCCCTGCGGACACAGCACCCAACTGGCAGCAAGGACAGAAGGGGACTTCATTGAGCAATGACTACTGTTTTCTTACTGATTAATTAGTCTTCTGCTTCAGCTACACAGTTTGGAGTAAGGCAGGAGGCCAGAAAGGCGGCTTTTTGGGTCATGCATGTTACAGAGCAACTAAGTGAGTTATTGCATCTCTGCCGAGATGCTCTAACAACGACTCTGCCTGGCTCTGCTACGGGGCATCCTGCAACAGAGCAGGGAGAGAAAGCAGAGGATAAAACAACCCACAGAGCCAAAAAGAGAGGCAACTGTAAAGGGTGTTGGTTACGCAGCATTTGTTGTGGTTCAAAGCCCCTGTTTAGGGTGTAAGGAACGGCTGGACGTACCATCCGCAGAAGCAGGAGTTAGAGGGATGTACTCCGTCGATGTCTGGCTGGTCAAGGACACCCTGGCTCCGGTCAGGTCGATTTTGGTGCTCCGGCAGGTGTTGGAACAGACCTTCGTGTGCTGGTAGAAATCCAGCTCTCCTGAGTCCATGATCTTCCTGCAAGACAGGGAGCAAGCACAGGGACAAGCAGGTCAGCCAGAGCAGAGAGCTCCGAGACACAGCTCCTGGCAGCCTTCACCCCCTAACTTCTTGAAGTCCCAGATGAAAAGCAAAAGCGAGGAGAGCAGGCAGAGGCAACAGTCTGAGTTTCCCTTGACAAGTCCCCCTGTGTCCTGATCTTAGAAGCAGCATTAATTAAGAGTTAATTAAAACAGCATCCACAGTCTGCTCCACACTGGCCACATGCAAAAGTCCAGCAACCACACAATACTCCAGTGATGGTAAAGCCTTTCAGGAGGCTGGGACAGGGAGGGAAAAGCCCACGGTGCTGTAGCTGTGGCAAAGGACTGGAGCAGATTCAGTTTCTGACCACCTCCCTGCCACATCCCGCTTCCTCCTGTGGGATGGAGGAGGTGAAGCAGGACTTCAGCCCTCTGAAAAAGTTCCTCTCCAAAACAACCCAGAGAGGATGAATTTCCTTAGTCCAAGAAAGAAAGTCCTTTCCTTCACCACCAGAGCACTCAACTTGGGCTGAGAGGTTCAAGAGACACATGAGCTTTTCCTAAGGATATGTCCCTGCAAAAATAAACATACCTTGAGAAGCATCAGGACAAACCACAATGCTCTCAGCACATCTTCTGCTGGCAAGAAACCTCCAGGAAAAACGTACCATTTAGAGCCCAAACAGTGCCGTTCCCCTAACAGCAGTGAAGCGGAGAGAACTTTTCCCTGTCATCCCAGGCCACGCTCCCATGCAGCAGTTTTACCCCTGCCCTGTGATGCTGAACAGGGTCCTCCTCCCTGGGGTCTCCTGACCTGCTCTGAGGACATCCCCCGCCTTCGTAGGAGCAACACACACCTACCCCGACCATGCCCACACGTCCATGGGGCTACCCACAGCAGAGGCAGAGCCACCTCGTCCTGCTGCTCTCCCACCTCCCAACAGCAGAGCAATGCTGGGCCTCTAGACAAGCTGGTTTCGAAGCTGGTCCCACCTCTCTGAGCAAATTCTTCTGCATGGGGGTCTGCAATTTTAACTAGGAACCCTTGCTGGGACTGACGAACTCCTGGTTCATTGAGGATGAAGGAGAAGGTCCTAGTCTGGTCCCACCAGCGCCTTCCCCCTGCGCACCCCTGCAGCTTCCAGCAGAAGGGTGAGCTGAAGTCTCAGCTCAGGGCGAGATGGCAGGAAGCCTCTTCCTTCCCTTTTTGACTCTACACCTCAAATAGAGATGGGCATAACCCTATTTGTAAAGTAAAATGAGGCGTCTCAGCTTGAGTAAAGGGAGCTGCAACATTGGCATCTGTCATCTTCCCAGTCTAAACACACTGTCTCCAAAGCATCCCCAGGCTTTGCTGCCCAACAACAACGCGAGCTCCCACGGGCTGCTGGGCTTGCCTTCACACATTCCTCGTGAAGTTGTTTTTTTTCCTTGAAAGACCTGCCTTGCCAAAGCATAAGCCTATTACGCAAAAATCTACGTGGAGCAAAAGCTGCTTAGAAGGAATATGGGAGACGCCTGCATTGAAGCAGAAGAATACAGGCAAAGGCAATGTCACCCTGTGAAAAGAGTACAAAACCACTGACAATTCCTGGGGAAAGAGGTGATGCTTTTTTATCCTGCCTACAGGCAGAGATAGATTTTAATTAAATCACAGTCTCAGGCTGGCATTCAGGAAGACCATAGAAGAATTAAATTGCTGTAGTTAAGACTAGAGAAGAGAAATGCTTGCATAAATAAGCTTTAAATAAGTCCTTGGGAAAAAAAAATAAAATAAAAATTATGCAAAGCAGACATGCTGCAATGGGAGCGTTAGCTGATGACCAGACTGACTTCCATTTGGTAGGTCACACCAAGAACTCATAGACAGCATGGCCTGACCACCAGTGGCCATTAAAATTTTCAATGACCTTATGCCAGCTGGGAACTCGGTGTGGTTCAAGTCCTAAAAAGACCAAGGAAGCACTTTTTGCTTCAAAGTATTCCCTAGGCACAAGGATAAAGCCACCTGACAGACCACATTTGGGTCCAGGCTGTTAAGACAAACGTTCAGTGGTGTATTCGCTCTCTCAGCAGCGGAACAACCGTGCCAAACTCTGTTCCACCCCGTCGTTATCCCCAAGAAAGGAGCAGTCTCTGCTGTTACTCCGCAGATACAAACGAAGAGACTAACCGGAGCATGATCCCGTTCATACGTATTGCCCGCTTCCAATCCTTCAGGGTCGACTTGCCCGCCAAGTGGACAAACTCTTTGGGACTGATTAGGTGATCGTCAAACTGCAAGAGGCAGAAGTGCAACATCAGTGTGACAAGCCATAAAATAATAAACGGGTGCCCCACGAGCATGATTCAGCAGCAGAGCCAGGCTGCCTGGGTGGCATTTCCCAGTGCCCAGCAGTGGAGGCGCATCACAGCCTCGACATGCTGTTTAAATAACAGCACCAAGACAGACGGCTGACACACACTTCTCCACTTTAGAGAACATTGGCCAGGTTAAAAAAAATTTAAAGCCAAACATTGCTTTCGTGGTTAACAGCTACTCAAAGCCAAGGGTTTGGGGGTGTGTACAGCACAGAGGAGTTTGCAGAATGCCCAGCCCAGGCAGGACAGCCGGGAACACCACCTGCAGCTTGTGCAAAGTACCATTAACAGCAGTGAGCTGCGGGCGCTCCCACTAACGAGCAGACTCACACGAGCCAGGCTGCCCGCGGTCACGTTTGGGTCCAGGGCCACACTATGCCATGCGTGAGCGAGGGAAGGAGAAGCCCATTCGGTCTTTGACCTCCTGTTACCGAGCCCCACCATCGATATCAGTGAAACCTCTGGCCTCTCTCACAGCACACACCCATTTTTACCGAAAACCAGCTATAGGAAGTTGGCATACACTACATCAGCCAGCTCTTCCCCCTTCTTTTATTGCCTTACACACCCAGCTGTGCCTGAACCCATGGGCTGAGCTAAAAGCAACCTGCAGAATCAGGCAGCCCTCTAAAAAGCTGCTTTACAGCCCATCTCACAAAGGATTTCCCAAGTCCAGGGCGCCTCTTTTCAATGCCCATGTTGACCTACATTGAGCTCACTCACCATTACTGCATGAGAAGCTGCTTCTCTGAACAAGTATGTGGGCTTCAGTGCAAAGAGAGGGCTGATTTTAGGCAGCAGCATTATCTGCAGCAGTACCTGTCTTCTGCCTCGGGGATGGAAAAGACCATCTCTCCTACAAAGGGTAAGGACCATCCTTTGGCAATTCCTCTTGCAACAGAGCCCAGAGGAGACGCTTCCTCAGTGGGGTATTATTTGCATACAAACGCCAGTGATGGCTTATGATAACGTCACTCACAGTATGTTCCTGAATTCATGCAAATTTTAACCATGAGTTATTCAGGACACAGTAGAAGCTTTTCAGTAGGTCCCCTACCAATAAACTTCTCAACAAATTCTCAACTTTCAAACTGAGCAGGCACTGGAAGAACCCAAATTTCTCAAATTCTCCAATAATGCAGTTAAATTGAGGCAGCATCTCTCCAGCCAGGACTGTTCAACTTGGTCAAGAAGACAAATATCAGGTACCACAGTACCAAGAAATTTCCTCCTCTCCCACCACAACATGGTTTTGATGCAAAGCAGCTTATCAAAGCTTATCAAAACCAAGACAAGACAAGTGAGCATGCAAAGTGGGCATGGGAAGGCATGAGTCCAGCATCAGGGCCTTTTATTCTCACCTGCACACACTTCACGTTGATCCCAGGGCACACAAACTTTCTCCAGATGAGGTTGGCTTTGCTGTCCCCGCAGGTGATGGGGTAGACAATCTCTGCCTCCAAATTGTCCTCATCTTCAGCCATCTTCACTTCTCACAGGGAACAGAGGAAGGGACAGATCAAAAAGAAACGTGAGTCACAGCCCCTGATGCACCACCCCGAGGCACACATACAGCGATAAAGCACTTCAGAAGCTCAGGAGTAAAAAAAAATAAATAAATAAAAACCAAAAAAATGTAGACGATGCACAGTGAGGTGTGTTGGGGTTTGTGGCCACCACTGGCTTGTACTTTGCTACCAAAGCATCCAACCACCCAAATTTCTCAGGCAAAACAGTGCAGGCAGATGTATATGGATCCAGCTGCAGCTGAGTGTGTGAAATCTGAGAAGTCAGTGGCCAGGGCTGAAAAAATTCAATTCTTGATAAAGATGAAAGCAACAATGTTGTTCAGGCAATTATACATTCACTTTTGGTTTTGGAGCAGAACTGTTTTTAAGGCAACTCCAGCCCAGCTGGTTGCAGTCTTTGCTCACTAGATTCATCTTCACTTGTAACCAAAGCCTGTGAGTTTGCTGCAAAACTGACGTCCCCATTGCAAGCTGCAAGGGCAGGAGCCAGCGATGGCCAGATGCAGGGTCTCATCCTGCACCAGGAGAGGGCAGCAGCAGCCCAGCCAGCAACCACCAGTTCCCTTCCAGTCACCCAGCCCCAGTAGCTCGCTGGGCTCCCCCAGATGCTGGGGACAGCATCCCCAGGGCCAGCTGGCAGCTCCACACAGCAGTGTCTGGACCTTCTCGGCCGGCACCAGCACAGGTTTGTGCCACAGGGGGTGGTGGAGCTGGCACAGCTCAACTGAGGGGCTACGGCACGGGCTGAACCTACCTAGAACCGCTTCCTTCAGATGCGTGGAGGCTGTAAAGGCAGCAGCAGCCGCAGCAGCTGCATTTTCGGTCTCCAGCGTGTCTTCATTTATGTCACCGCTGGTAAAAGAGTCAGAGAGGCAGAGTTAAGCCACATGGATGTGCCACCCCCACACCCAATGCCCCGTGGAGATATTGCTTCAAAAGTCACTCGGACTATGTTTTCCCACAAGAGCTAAGCGTCGGCTCTGGTTTTGAGAGGCTCAGCTCCATTTTTCCGCACGGAGATGAAGAGCCCCCCAGCAGGCAGGCAGGCCCGCTGCCAGCAGCCCAGCCAGCTCTGCCTCGCCTCCCATTTAATCCCACCCCCATGGAGCTGCCTCCGGCACAGCCCGTGCTGGGGAGCTGGCGTGGAGGGATGCTGTCAGCACGGCCCCTCACTCAGAAGTCGCTGCCAGCCTCTGGCAGCTTTGTCTGAGAAGATTTCCCTAGGAAAAACATGTGTGAAACATGCGGCTGCTGTCTGGGCGATGGACTGGCTGAATCCCCTGGTACAGAGGATGCTCCCAGGAACAGGACCTCAAGTAGCCGCAAACACTCTATAAAGGAGTTCAACAAACCCTAACAGCAGATCCATGCAGAGATAAAAATAACGTGAGCTATAGATCCTCATGATCCAATCTCTGAGCCTCTTACAACTCAGTATACCCATAATCTTAAGCAATAGCTGCTATCCAACTGCTTTCATCCTCCCCACCCTGGAGATCTCGGGCTTCTCCTGGTGCTTTGCCGACGGAGGCACACAACTGGTCCTGCACAGCATCCGCACCCTCACTGTTCGCCCGTTCCAGCTCTCACTGCGGCATACTGAGCCCCAAGCCGAGCTTTGGTGCATGCTCGGATGGGAAAGGCATTTAGGGTTGTGATCTGGGACGTGCTCCTCACCCAGGAGGGTCCCACGTGACGGAGGAAGCCTCTGCTGGTACCCTTACGGATCCAACCTGTGCATCACAGCCAGCTCTCGGCATGGACCATTCCTAATGGGTTTTAAGATGTGTGTTTGGTTTTGGTATTAACAATCATAGAATTGTAGAATCATAGAATGGTGATAGGGACCTTGAAGACCATTGTGTTCCAACCGCCCTGCCCTGGGCAGGGACACCTCCCACCAGCCCAGGTTGCTCCAAGCCCCGTCCAACCTGGCCTTGAACACCTCCAGGGATGGGGCAGCCACAGCTTCTCGGGGCAACCTGCGCCAGGGGCTCACCACCCTCAGACTGACAAATTTCTTCCTAATATCTAATCTAAATCTCCCCTCTTCAGTTTGAAGCCATTCCCCCTCGACCTATCACTCCATGCCCCTGTGAAAAGTCCTTCCCCAGCTCTCCTGGAGCCCCTTTAGGTACTAGAAAGACGCAATAAGGTCTCCCCAGAGCCTTCTCTTCTCCAGGCTGAACAACCCCAACTCTCTCTGCCTGTCTTCATAGGAGAGGAGCTCCAGCCCTCTTATCTCTGTCGCCTCCTCTGGACCCACTCCAACAGGTCCATGTGGCTCCTATGTTGGGGGCTCCAGAGTTGGATGCAGTAGTCCAGGTGGGGTCTCACCAGAGTAGAGGGGCAGCAGGGGGGAAAAACAGTTAACTTTGCACATACTTCAGCATATAAACTTCCTAAGGAAGACTGTAAGGAGAAAATAAACTTGAATTCTACCCCGGTTTGGTACTACAGGTGAATTAAAAGAATGATTCTAGTGACTCACTGGCAGCCACATTTCCCACCCAAGGTGCCACAGGGACAAGCAAATTCAAGAGCAACTGGTTTTTCCATCCTGGCCTCCTAACACACAGCTCCAGGGTGGAACTGCAGCTTCAAAGCATCCCTCCCCTTGCCAGCCGCAGGGCAAGTACCTGGTGGGGAGCAGCACTGAGATAAGGGAACCAGTGTGGGCGGCAGCTCAGCCTCACCGGGTGAGTAACTCAGGAGATGCGGCTTCCGAGAAGCGAGAGCTGAAGGCAGCCCCAGTTGTGGGAGAAAGGCACAACGGAACGTCACACTGCCTCTGCAGCTCACAGTGACCAACAAGCCAGACCCTTGGGAGGGAAAGGTGATGGGTAACGCAAACGGACTCAGGAAGGTAAACTCAAGAGCTAACGCATTTGCACACAGGTATTACAGAAGTGGCAGTTCAACGCAAGAAAAATGGAAGAATTGTAACCTGGTTTTCCTTCATCAGTTTGCTGTTTGGTTCTTGCATTTCTCCAGATGCATTTGGAGAAAAGCCAGCAATGCCACTTCAGCAGGGCACGAGGGCTGCAAGAGGCAGCAGCCATGTCCCAACACGCAAAGCCCAGCGCTCCACAGCCCTGACTCTGATCTGACTCCGCCTGCCACCAGACCCAAACCCACCGACTGACCTGTCAAAAAGAAATACCCCATCAGAAAGTCAGCACCTGAAACACAGCTTCCTCCAGGACTCCGTCGCATTTGCACTGCTCCAAAAAATGGCTGAAAGGCATTACTGGATTGGGAGAAATAACCCAGCCCACATCTCAAACCCCATCTTCCCGAGCAAAACAAACAAACCAACTTCAACAGCTTGTATAAAAAATCCAAGCAACAAGTCTGTGTCTGCCATGAAGATGTAACTGGAGGGGAAGAGAAAACCACAAGAAAAGGTTGAGTTTCTCCACACAGCTCCCCTCATCCCATTCCAGAGGATCAGAGTGAGGCAGATGCAGGAGAAAACTCAAACACCTTCCAAGCCCCAGCAGTGCATCCTACCAAGCCGGTCCTGCCTTCACCGGTTGCCATGACGAAACCGGGGGAGGATGGCTCTCATCTTCCTCCCTGGGAGGATCCGTAAACCAGATGGGAGAAAGAGAAGAAAGTGCATGCTGACAGAGCAGCGGGCTTGCGTCTCCTTTCTCCTCCTCTCCTGTCTTGCCTGGAAACTTCAGAGAGAAAAAAAGTCTCCACCAGAAACCTGTGCTGGGGATGCTGATCAGAAATAGAAGCACCTCATCAGAGCATCAAGTACAGATCCCTCCCCATCACAGATGAAAGAGAAAAGCTTCTTGCTGATTATTACTATTTTCCCATTTCCCTCTGCCTCTTCCAGTCAATCTTAAAAACACAGGAACTAATTAACTCTTAACCATTGGTTGTATAATTATTTTTTTTTAAATAGCAAAACCATACCCAAAGGAGCACTAGAAAAACAGGCATCAACTCCCAAGCCGAGTCTGGCTGTGACCCCAGCCTCGTGGTTTTTAAGAGTCACATAAGACGAGTTCAAAGCCGGTTTCCCGCGCAGCAGTGACTGAGCCAAAGCTGAGGAATCCCAGCCCGTGCTCGCAGCCGCTTTCCTTACGCCAGCTGGGGCTGCAAAGGGAAAACAGAGGGAAAGGGAGCCAGCGCCACCACGGCGTCTCCCCAGGAGGAGCGGAGCCCGGCAGAGGCAACCGTCCAAGGCTACAGAGAGACCGTGGGCAGCTCGTGCCCCACCGCTCTGCTCAGCGAGGGGAGTCCCAGCAGCCGGCACAGCAGGAGTCAGGCGGGTTTTGCTCCACGAGCCCGAGAGCCACATCCTTCCCATCGACCTGCCGCTGTCCCAGAGAACATGGGAGCAAGGAGCCTGTCCACCGGCCCTTCTCCAGAGAGCTGCATGGAAAACCCTCCGGGAATCTCTTAATGCCTGCTGAGGTATGCTCTGCTCGTAGCTGCGACTAAATAAAAATCATCCTCTCTCCACTGTGTAGAGCTGTCCTGCTCCTGACCAACCAGGGGACACTTGGAGGGATGAGAAAAGGTTTCCAAAGAAAAATAGGAGGGGAAATAAGAGCAAAAGGAAACCAAACCAATTGCGCCAGCCTCTGCCATGATCCGTGTTCCTGGACAACATTGCGCTGTCGCATATGGGCCTGCAAAGGCTCAGAGCCACATTAAAACCAGAACCATTCTGCATCCAAGAAGAGCCACATCCCAAGTTTCACATCTGGCTGCTTCCCCACCGAGGGAGCTAAGGAAGTCACTGTAGGCCAGAAAACAAGAGGAACGGAACCTTTCTTCCCCACCATCACCCGCTCTTTTGGGAATGGAAAAGGCTCTCGGAAGCATTTGCAGACCCGGGATACAGAAGAGGAGCAGGGCAGCTCCTGCCCATGGCATCCCCGTTGCCTGCCCCAGCGCTGCCAGCTCTCACCCCTGCCTGTTCCCTACCAGAATTTCATGCTACGGAGTTTTATAGGAGTTACAGCAGAACAAGGGGAATGGCATCCGCGCTGTAATGTAAAAGCTATGCCCTGCTGCCCTGCCCTGAGCCACAGGGAACCGACATAGAAAGAACAAGACATATTTGAGGAAAGGAGATTAATGTCTCCTTTTTGTGGAGAGCAATAAACAGCCGCTCGCTACCCACTTATTTCAAGTTTAGGGACTTCTGGATCAGACAAACCTGCCTGGATCCAGCTCCAGGTGTGAACTTGGACTTTCTGCCCACCAAAAGAGCAAAGCACTAAAAAGTCTCTGGGCACCGTCCCATGAAAGACTGTAGGGGAATAAAGCGAAGAGCCCATCGCTACATGGGCCTTCAAGGTACCAGCCAGGTCCTTTGGCCACGGAAACAAAGACTCAACCAACATGCAGCTGAACAGATCAGACTGAACAAACAGAAGCTCTGGATCTGAAATGTCAACAAGAAAGGCAGAAATTGGGCAAAGCAACAAGACTATTAAAAAACCCCCACAGACATAGTCACTCTTTTTTTGCCTCTCCATCCAACGCTGCGTGGTTTCAAGGCCACCTCTCTCACTCCTAATGCCAGCAGCAGCAGTTCCTGCAGAGCTCTGCCAAAAAACACGGGCCCAAACCCCACCGTGGGAAGGGGAGCGCTGCTGCACTGCGCTCACCACGCTGCAGAGACTCATCTCATGGGGGTACACAGCTTAGTGAAGCAATCATGAAACAAATAGCAGAAAAACAGTGACTTAGCTACTGGTGTCTTGGTCCAACTGGACTTTTGTCCATTGCAATATCCACTCAGAAAAGATGTTTTGGTTTGGTTGTTAGGGTTTTTGTTCATTTTGTGGTTTGTTTGTTTTTGGTTTTTTTTTTTTTTTTTTTTTTAAAGACATTTTCCCCCATTCATCCAAAACAAACTGTTGCATTGCCTTTGATTCTGGGTAACACCAGCTTAAAACTACCAGTCGAAACTCAGCTTTAACAGAAGAAGTGGAGCCTGCTCTGCTCTGTAAGCTCAGAGCTGCAGAGCCCAACCCTGCATATGGTCCCAGGGGTGTCAGCGAGGACCTAATGAGGAACTGGAGATTTCCCAGGCACCGCTGAGGTCCCCACTGTGAGAACTGATGCAGGATTAAGTGGTACGTGACTAAATACACCCAGCCCAGCTGACTGTGACCACGGGTGGGAGGTTCTCCAGCACGTCACCTCGGTGTATGCCAACCCTGCCTCTTACCCATGCTGAGACAGGTTGGTGGTGACCAGCACTGTCTTCACCTCCTCCATGCCACCTCCATCCACCGCGCCGTCAGGCGTCGTCACCACCACCACCTCTTCCATGTGAACGCTGACGTCCGGAGTCGCCATGGCGAGGCAGGAGCGGGCAGCAATGGGCAGCCAGGTGGGAGAGCCCTCGGTCACCGGCTGCCTGCGGAGAAACGAGGGGAAGTACCACGTCAAAAGGTCTCCCTGCTAAAATTGGTCGTGGAAAGAGCATTGGTGCAGTGGGAACAAGGGGAGAGGGGGCAGCAGGGACTCCGAGTTCCTAAGGAGAAGGGGATGAGCAAACCCCCAACGGCTCCATCCCAAGAGGAGGGATGAGGGGAGGCTGGTAACCCAACACACGCTCCGCAGGCTGGGGGAGGGTGATGGGCACGGGAAGAGGCAAGAGGTGGGGAACGACTCGGGGATGGGTGGCGAGGGGCAGTGTGGGAGAGGGTGAGAAGCAAAAAAACGGTCCTGGCATTCACCAAAAGCTCTATGAAGATACTCGTTTTGAAGGTGCGTTTCCAAAACTATTTTGAACTACCTCAGCAGGATTTCACACTGCTGGAGGAGCTCATCACTGTCTCCTCCACAGCAGAAACGGCGACTCTCCCCTCCTCCAAAGTCACACACACAAAAATATCAAATTAAAAAAGCATTTCAAGCCTGCAGAAACAAAGTGACATCTGAAAACTATTTCAAAGTGTGCGCTTCTAATAAATCAGCCATAGATTTAAGACAGCACTTAAAACCGACTCCAGCGCCCACCCCTACAAAGCCACTATTCCATATGCAAGAAGAAACCTGGGAAAAACCCCAGCGCTAGTTAACTGCAGGCACCAGGAGCCGCACATCTTGACACTCTCACGGTTGCACCACATCCCCGGCTGCTCCAGCCTCCGTACCCAGGGCACAGCGTAACTCACCGGGGAAAGCCCCGGTCCCCCCGGGGACACCATCGCCCACCTCTCCTTGCCAGCTCACGCCTGCTTTCCCCGGGATTTTAGTAACTGTAGAATTAAAAGCAGTTTTAAGCCATTTAAGCAATAGGAGAGGAGAGGTCAGAAAGAGAAATAAATAACCTTTACCAACACATGGGTACACATGCATCAACATCCTCCAAACACCCTTGTCATCCTTAGTGTTACATGGACACTGCGATCAAACTAATGTACGCTATTTAGAGCCAGAAAAACGTTTGCAAATCAGCTTCTGATGAGATCTTCAGCCCTGTCCCATGAGGGAACCAGGTCCGCATTTCCCCCTACCACCAAGCAGCCCTCACTTGCCCGCTAACGCCGAGGTGCTGAGAAGCAGGTGACCACAAAGCATCTCCTATATTACCTACAGCACCGGCGCAGTCTACGCAGAGACGTAAGGGTAGGGTTGTGGGAGCGTTGCCCTTGCCAAGCTCTGGCCATTCAAGCTCGGACTCCTCTGGAACCCTCGGAGCACGGTGGAGAAGCCGCTTGGCCACCCTGGGCCACCCCCGGAGCTGTGCGCTGACCCAACGTGTCTGAGCTAACTCTGCAGTGCCATGCACGCTCTGCAGAGACACCTGCCTGACCCACGCGCACCCCACGAGATGATCCACGGAGCCCATGGGGTTCACCCCAGCCAAGCAGCTGAAGGTGGACGGATCCCTGTGACACAGCCCAGCAGGAAGTCACCAACAGACTCCGGTTAGTTTTTGCAGCAGGACGGAACAAAGTGAGGCTGGCGGGACCGAGGGCAAGGTGAGAGAAACAGGAGGGGTTTGCTACAAACCCGCATTTCAGCGCTTGTGGAACCAGGCAGGGTTGCAGCGCGCTGGCCGCACGCCGTTCCCTGTCCCCCTCGCTCCTCCACCGGGACAGCAGCTCCCTGCGGCACCCGCTGTCTTTTACCGGGATAAAAACGCACTGGGTGCTGCACGTCGGCAACTGACGATGCAACACATAATGCAGATGGCTCGGCTGTGTTCAGTTTAACCGCTGCGATATTATTGTTTTTTGCCGCTCTCTCCCTACACCTGCCTTCCGTTTTGGGGTAAAACTCCTCTTGTAGCATTAGTGATACCCACGGTGGCCCCTGCCCCGGTACCCAGTTTTGGGATGCTCTGGACATCCTGCCCAGCTTGACGGAGGGCTGGCTGTGCGAGAAGGCTTCAACTCCGCGAGCGGGCGTTGCTCGGATACCTTCGGGCAAGAACCAGCGTGGGATGGGGAAAAAACTGGGCTGAAAACACAAGAAATCAGCAGCAGCGGGGTGCAGCGAGGCGGCTGGAGGGGGAACAGGGGCTAGCAGGGAGCCCCCCCGGCTCTACCCGGTCTTGGGGCACAGGTCCCTCGGGTGGCACTGAGCAAACTTCAGCGGCTGCAGGAAAGAATTG